>NC_046376.1:12654748-12963786 GCF_011125445.2 Fundulus heteroclitus
CACCAATGACCATTGGCACCATTGAGGGTCTTGACTCTCCATTACTACTTTACTTCCTCTTTGACCCTTTTGTATTCTTCAAGCATCTTACTTTTGTTGCTTGGAAATGCAATGTCTATTACTACTGCTTTTTTCCCCAATGTCTGGTTGGTTAACCTTCTTGGTTTTGCGGTCTGTTCAAAAATGCTGCAGCTAGGCTTCTGACAAGATGTTCAAAATGTTGTCACTTTACTCCACTTCTTATGCAGCTTCATTGGCTTCTGGTTTATTAAAAGGTGCATTTCAAAATCTTAATTTTGACCTGGAGAGCTCTGCGTGGACAGACACCTGTGTACATTGCTAAGCTATAACTAAGGGAGACAGAGCTTTTTCATCTCTTGCTTCAAGACTCTAGAGCTCTCTTCCTCTGACTCTGAGATCAGCAGACTCAGTGGTTTCTTTTAAAGTCCAGATAAAAACCTGTCCTTTTTAAATCTGCTTTGTTTGTGTTTTGTCTTTGTCTCTATCTTGTGTTGTAAACCACTTTGTGATTTTTATCTTGAGAGGTGCTATATAAATAAAGTTTAACCTATTTACTTTTTTGGTCTTCGTCTGGAGGATCTTCGAGGATCTTCTCAACCACTGTTGGTGGTGTCCCCCACTTTGACAAGAGGACTTCCAGTCTATATTTGGTACATATATTCTTGTAGACTATTTCAGCCACTCCATTATGACATCCAATATATGGTTTCCATTATATGTTTGATTGTTTCAGGAACATCTTTGCACAGCCTGCATCGTGCCTGATGTGGTAGACTATGGCCTCTGTTGCACTTGTGCTAAGAACAGGTCCCTATGGTGCCATGATCAGTTCCTCTGTACTGTCCTTTAGTCCAGCCCTCTGTTGTCACTGGACAGGCCAAGACATTTAAGTTTTTCAATAGAAGCCATCATCCTAATATACCTCAGGATATTTGTTGTTTTATTTTGGGTGGTGGCTCTGACACCCCCTTGTGTTTGGCCTCCTTCCTTCCACTCGGCATAAAATATCTGGGTGCTGGGCTTAAGATTGAATCCTCCTCGCATTGTGAGTACCTCCCTTGTCTTGATATCAGTTTTTTTCTGTCTTCTCCTTTGGCTGGATTACTGTCCCAGTCGGGTTTCTGATGTGTGTTAATGTCTTGAATGTTACTCTTACCGCTCAGCTGCCTTTTTAGGACCTGCCTTACTCACTGTACTTGAGTGTGGCTAATTTGAATTTAGGTTTTCCAAACTGTATTGAATGTCTGTGATGTCGTCTTCTGGTAGTTTCACCTCTTCGGTTATACTCGTATTACCTCTCATGGACCCCATTCACCCACACTAATCACATCTGAAAGCAGCCCCAATGTCCTGGTGGATCAGTGAGTCGGTTTTTGACAGCTTGATGGAAACCAATAGAATAGATGACCGATTGTGACTCCATTTGTAACATGTCTGGAGCCATTCCTTGTGAAGATCTTGCTTTGTGTCCACTGTGCAGAGCAGTAGTGGGCACAAAGCATCACCTTGGTCTGTTCCACACTTGATGGTGATTTTTGCACTCCAGAATCCATTTATGTTTGTGTGTTGTATACGTATCGTCGTCTATATTCATGGTATAAAACTGTTGTTAGTTCTTAGTGAAGACGATTGGCCATATGTTTGTTGCAGAGTTAAAATAGCAGGAAACTGATGCACACAATAACATGATGGACTAATTTAGATATAAAATTACAGCTGGATCCATCCGGACTCATTTCCCTGGGTTTACTTGGTGTTACTGTTCCTTGAACAATGGATATATTGAGTCAGCACTGTCAGTCTAACATTGTCCTCCTGCTGTTGCTGAAAATGACTTCCAAACAGCTTGATCAAATTAACTGCCTTTACTGTTGGACAGATGAGGATGTATAGACCATTAGCTATTGAAAGAAAAGGCTGACAATCGGTGCATTTCTTTAGAATATTTAGAATGCTTGAAGGGAGAGTGAAGGCTAGACAAAGAAAGCGGACCACAGACAAGGGAGAAAAAGGACACACTTTGCAAAATGAGCCCGCTTTGTTTCCTCTCTCTGGCACGAGTCAGATGTTCTGCCATTCTCCATCTGGTGAAGCAAGGCTCCCTTTTCTCGTTCGACACAAAACCTATCATTTGTACATTTGTGGATAGACGGGAGACCATAGACAGAAATAGAAATTCTGAGGGACACAGAAAAAGATGGGGTTTGTGGTGGCAGCATGCGATGTATACAGCATGAAAGCATGCTTTCACCACTAATAAAATGTTTATGAATAGTGTATGGTTACTTTTCATGACAACAGTCAAAGTCAAGAAAAAAGGAAGACAAAACGGGAAATGCTGGGCTTGTGCAGCCAGACATAACCTCCACTTGCAGAATGCTATTATGAGCAAAAATAATACATCATAGACTAAAGAGGCTGTGGTTGAGCTGTAGCACAGTTGATGCATGGTTGCCCATAGAGCTGTTGGTTGCATTAAACGGAGAGCTGTGGTAGAGATGTGGACCTCATCTTAATTGGATCTGTCCAAACTCACCAGCGGTTAATTTACTGCCTCTATTAGGAAAACTTTAGCTTTGTGATAAATAGCTCAATCCACTATTAAGGTGTTTTCACTGGGGTTATCTTGGTCATTGAAAATCTCTGTAATACTCTTGTTAATTCATTACCGGTATTACACAAATTCCAGACATAGCTTAGAAATAAAGATAAGATTCATATTTGCAAAAAAAAAAAAAAGGCTTATAGATTGCTTTTAAAATAAAGGTCTCATAATTTTCCAGATGAAATGACACCAGGAAAAGGATCCTGCAAAGGATTCCTGAATAATTAATGTAATGATGATTATGATGTTTTTGGATGGGCAAAAACAATGGATACTCTTCAAAATAAGAGTTTTGCTTTTGTACCAGGGAAATTACAATGCAATTAAATAACTCAAATCCATTAGGACTAAGATTTATATAGGTTATAATTATATACGAGTAGGTTTCAATGCAATGAGCCAAACAAGCCAAAAAAGAATCATTTCCAGAATAAAACTAAAAGTACTTTTCAAAGTAGGATCCAATTTCCCAGTGAAACTCAAAGAAACTCAACAAGGTCTGCATAAACTAGTGAAGAAGAAGAAGAAAAAAAATTAAACTAACATATAATATTCCAACTAAATGCATCATTATAGGTCAGATTGCTGGAGAAGCTGCTTTCACATCACTGCTGAACAAACACCAGTGATGAAAAGGGGATTATAGTTACCCTTTAAAATAAAGTTTACAGACTCCTCATAAAAAGGCTATTTCAAACAATACATTGTTTCTAAATTGGTTTATTAATTTAATGGTGGGGAAATGATTAAAACATATTAGATTATCAGAATAAACCACCTAAATGTTAGAATTAAAATTTTTGCACTTGATAAGATTTTTATTTTTTTAATTGGTTGAAAATGCCTAACAGGCTCTAAAATCTATCTGCATTGGGTCACTGTACGGCCATAATGCATTACTAAAAAAAGTCAAGTCAAGAAGCTCAATTCCTGCGATTGAAGTTTCACATAAGCAATATTTTTTTATGTGAGTTAAAGATATAGTCGGCAATTTTTCCCCAAGACACTTTTTGAATAACTGCGTATGCACAATAGACTGTCTTACCTTGCTCTTCCGCTCCTCAGGGGGATTGCGTGAAGAAAATCTCCCTAATACACTCTGGCCTTATTTCTTTAAACTGAGGCCTTCCTCTTCTTCTCATAAACTTGTACGTGGTTTGCTTCTTGCAACTCTCGGCTACATTCAATGTATATAGTGAGAGCAGCGAAGCTACGATGAATTGCTAACCGCTAGGCTAACCAGATACATATACACTAGAAGTGTGCATACACAGCCAGCAAGCTGAAACTACCAAAAGAACGAGCATGCACGCTGGCGTTACGTGAGCGCGTTAGAATGAATGTATTGGCTACTTTCAGGATGGAAGGATGATTTTACCCAGGGTAACAAAAAGTGTTTCTGAACAGGATTACCAACTGTAGCTTTAAAGGCCATATCCCGTCACAAACCAAGTAGGACTGCCTTTTTTTTGTCTCTTTTCTTCAAAGTTCAGGGTAATCTAAGTTATTTTGGGATTTGGTTACTTCAAAGTAGGAATATGTTTCAAAAAGGAACAATTACTGAGTGTAATTTCTGTTCTTTTAGAACACTATCTTCTGCTACTCTTTATAACAGTCTCTCTAATGAAACTGTCCAGTGAGACTAAGCCTCCTGGAAAGGAGAGAGAGAAAAGAGAATCAAAGGTATGCAAAACATTCACCTGTAGCATCTTTTCCCTGCTAAATGTCTCGGTTCGGCAGGATACATCAATACTTGCTCTGTTGGACCCACAGAAATCTTTTTATGCCACATGGCTACATTGGTACACACAAGAACAAGGGTTTTACTGGAATGTTTGATCAGAACTGGACTGTTTTCGTTTTTTTTGTGGTTAAGTTGCGTTTGTAAGACCCTGTTCTTAGTCCTGACATGTTTGCAAATGTTGGAGTTCCCTTTTATATGACAGGTTTTCTCCTCTAGGATGTGTTGAATTTCTACACTCCATAAAGGTGGCCTTATTTACTTTGATTATTTTGTGTCTCAGAGTCTATGTTTTAATTTCACAATAAAGCATATTTTCAAACACAAGGCATCTAGTTTGTATTTCTTTCAATTCAAACTTTGAAGTTTCCTTTTAATAGGAGACCCCTTACTGTTTCATACAACAGAAATTTTAATGACATGATTGATACCTTTCCGAAGTGGAGCAGAAGTGCAAGTACCTAAAAATTAGCATTCTCACCAAAGTAGTAGTGCTCAGCGACAGGGTGAGAAGGTCTTTCATCTTGGGAGAGCTCAGGTTAGTGATGCTAGTCCTTCTCACTGGAAGGAGTCTGTTTAAGGTGATTAGGGCATCTGATGCATCTGGCATACTAAATTTGGAGGATTTTTTTAGCATGCAACACTGGGAGACTGAGAATTTACTAAATATTCCATGTGGCCAATGAAAGAGTGGTAATCTCCCAACGATCCCTAGAAAGAGGAATTTCTGGACATTTTACATCAGACGAAATGGATAACGGACAGACGGATAAATACATTTATCTCAGTAAATGCTTCTATACTGGGTGCTGCTCATTTCATCCCTTAGTTATTTCTTACTTTTGGACTTTCTGTGTTTCCATATCCAACCTTTTTGTATAGAATTCAGCAAACTGAGGCCATTTCTTAATCAACATGTCTCAATTTATACCTGCTGTGACATGTTTTACCCACTCTGACAAGCAATACCTTCCTACAATAGACCTATAGTTTACCATATGTGGTCATGTGACTAAAAACCTACCACTAGACACACTAGAAAATTACTCATGTTTCATAAAAGTAGACTGACCAAAATGGGGATTAGTTGAAATAATAGGATATACAAGTAAAATAAGTTATGCAAAAGATTTTAGTTGACATTTTGGATAATTAATTTCCATATTGTCTTAAAATATGTATGTGCCAGGTTAAATATGGAATACTCTCAAATCTATAATTAAATTGTAGCACAATTTGTTTGTTATTTTTCCTGAAAAAGGTCCCAACTACATATTTGATGCATTGATTTGAGTTGGGGTTGAAGCCGTAATCCCCATAGTTCACCAGCAGAGGACCCAAGCTGAGTGTGGGATCTGACAGCCCACCTCCTCCAAGCAACAGACCTTCCTGCACACAACCTCGCTCCTTAATAGGTGCATGGTGCACGTTTTAAAGTTAAATGTTAATTTTCTTTACAATGGCACGACGTGTAAAACATGTTTTCTTCTATTTACTGCAGTTGCCTCTATAGGCTCCATTAGTCAGTTCATGAGAGAGGGATTCAGGCCAAATTCTCTGGGCATACGCATGGGTGTGACACGCTGCATGCTCTCATTCACCCTGCTACTTTGTTGAGCGTGACACATTAGCGCAAAAATACACGGGCTAACTTCAATATTTATAACTTTTTTGCCTTAGAAGACATGACGCGTCTAAACAAATGACCTGTGCAGTCACAGAGGCAAACGCTTTTCCTCTTCTCCCATGCATGAGCACAACAACTTGTCGCCAGAGGGGGCAAATTTGTGCAAAAACTCTGGAACTTGTGGTATGCTTCTTTAAGCAAATGATCAGGCTTCTTGAAAAGTCCTACCCTCCGAATCAGGACCTTTTTATCCATGAAAGTAAAAGAAATTAAAATATCCCATGTGGAAACGCTCAATGGGCTTTTGAAAACCCCAGGCTTTTAAAAAGCCTAGGGCTTTTGAGGTCTAATGGAAATGGGCCTAATGGCATAAAAAGACACATTTGAATTCACTATTAACAAAAGTTCATAAAACCATGTCAGTGTATGGTTGTTATCCCAGATTATAAAAGTTAGATTTGCCTTAAAGTCACATTTAAACTAAATACAACATGCTGAGGTATGTTATCTTTACCCAATACCTCTTGGTGAGACAACACGCCTGTGCATGACACACTTGGCCTTACTTTAATACTTACTTTCAGACATAAAAGTTATCAGATTTACCACATAAGGAATTTCTGAAGCTTTGAGTGATGTGAGCCCAACATACCCATGCTACTAATCTGGACTTTTTCAGGAAATAGTAAAGAAGATACTAGTAGGTACTAGTAGGTAGCAGTAAGGATGAGTTTAGAAATCTAGTGATTTTCTACCCTTAATTTAACACAAAAATAGTTTTAAAATGTTTTTGGGCAAGAAAGTACATCATCAAATTTTATCTGTGCAGTCAATTCATCAAGGTTATGAGCCAATACTGAATCTGTTTTCATACTTGTCGGGTATTTCAGAGAGCCACTGACATGCTGGTCTCTCTGGTGAGGCTGCAGGGTGAAACCCTGTTGGTGCAGCGTTTACTCATCCAGGCCAACTGTAATTTCCCGCAGACTGGATCTGTTTGTTGTGGCTGAAAAGTGAATGTGAAGTGTTTACTGAGTTTGAAAGGGAATATCTGCAATTACCAGATATCAAAATGGGCAGTCTTTGCCCAGTGTTTTCGGCGTTTTAAGTTAATTATAAACCTTTTTTTTTCCACAGTTCCGTAAGACTGATAAATTAGCCCTTTTATTTTCCTTGTACAAAGAAAACACAGTTCCCTAACAATGACGTTTTATGTAAACCTAAGTTGGTGAACTGTGAACTCTTTTTACCATTTACAAACCATGGAACACGCCTGAGGGGAAAAAAGAAAAGATAAGACACTTCCGCTTTCAAGACGCAGGCAGGCGCACTATATTTAATAACCTAAATCAGATCCACGGATTCAGCAAAGCTTTCTCTCATTTTATACACACAAAGTTAGCTGATCGAACCTGTGTGTGTGTGTGTGTGTTACGGCCCCTGGCCTCTTGAGGCTGTGGAGTCTCTCTGTTCGTGTATGAACAAGGCAAGCTTTCTGCTTTTCTTCTGCAACAGTAGAAACAGCGGCGCAAGAGCTGGATCAGTGCATATGTATATCATATAATCTATAAAGATAATTTTGCTGTGATCAAAATTTGCAGAAATGCACTTGAAAATAACCCTCGTCATTCTCACCATGTCAGAGAAAAAAACAAAACATACTCATAAAGCTCTAAATTTTAACTCTGTGAGGCAAATTTTGGTGCACACAGCTCACAGTCTCTTCTTTCTCCTATCTCCGCTTCTTATTCCTCGTGTTTCTGTTTTGTTTACACTGGTCAAGTTAGAGTAAATTGTTGGGATGATTTTATACAGAAATTCAATTGAACTCTATCTTGTCTGGTGTCTGACTCTTCCTGTTTGGCTCGTGAAATTCGGGGGCTGGATCCGGAGGCCTCTCCAGCGTCCGGCCAAACTTCCATCTTGTGGAATCATTGCTTTGAGCAGTGTGGCCTCAATAGCCGCACCCACACTGCACCGTGGCTGATGTGAATGTACACACTGACTTTAATGATTTGGGTTCCTTGCAGAGCACCTGCACCTTTTCCATACTGTATTCAGTGTGAGCCTAGTGTTAAAAGTCCCAGGTTATGGTTTACTCTGGTAAACCAAAGCCTGAGGCTTTAAATCCTGGGGTCGACAATGGAAAAGGGACCATTGATATGTTCTTGTCATTCACGGATGTTATGCTCTTGAGAGTTGTTCAGTAAATAGTTAAGAGGAGCAGGTACACCATGGCAATAAATGTTCTGCATTTATATGTTGTGCTTAAAGCTGTGACAGAGTAAAAAAATAATCTAAACTGAAGCGATGGGATAAACAGAGACATTTTATATTCTTCGTACAAGAATGGTCCAAGAACATAAAATTGGAATTTGGAGAAATATTAACATAGATTAAGTATTGTGAAACTGACATGAGGTTTGTTTCTGTTAATACTGTACATAATAGATTTGAGAACAATCTGACAACCTTACAGAAGGCAAGCAGGCAGAGTGTAGCTGTCAGTGAGCTGTGTCCTGTACTGTGTGACAACTATATATAAAAAAAAAAAACAGGATGTGCTCTAAATTTTAGGCAGCAAGAGTGTGTCTTTTCTAAGAAACCAATTTGACACTTGACCCAACAGGTTTGACTTCTGTCAGCAGTAACAAAACCGTGCAAGTGATGTGCTTCTCTCCCTTCGTTGAAGCCAGTTACAGCACTTTTATAAGCTTAAACAAGGTTCCGCTGTACTTCTAGATGAATATGTGACAATGCGTCTTGGCAGGTTTGGTAAAGCTCATTTAAATTGGTTGCTTTGATGGCAATGGGCTCAGCTTCAAACAGTGTTCATACTTTTTCAGCAGGGTTGGACGTGTCCAGAGGCTAAATGTTGATTCATCATTCTTTTAACCAGTTCTGATAAGTGTTTGGGATTATTGTTCTTGTGGATCACCCGGTCGTTTTCAAGTTTCGGCTATTTAGCTATTGATTTCAAGACATTGGAGGGGGTCTTCATTCTTCCTTTTTTACTTTGTGCAATTCACCCGTACCTCTGGTAGACAAGAAGCCACACAATATGATGCTGTCATCACTGCACTTGACAGAACAATGTTCTTAGATTTGAAAGCCTCACCTTGACCTCTCAAAGGTTTTTGTCATTGCAGCAAAACAGATTAATATTTGTCTCATCTGAACATAAGGTTTTTATCTGCAAGGGTTTGGCTTGTCCTTCTACACAGCTGCTGATTTCAGTCAAGCTTAAGAGGAGACATGTCATACTCTATGTATTTGAACAACTAAAAGGGTAGGTATGATTTTCCCCAGAAAAGTTCACTATTGACTCAAAATTAAATATTTCCATTCAAAATAAAATATTTCTAAAATAATATTTTCAACTTGCTCACCTCAGGAGACTTTATGCCTCTAAAAAATGCCTGTGAAGTTGCAAGGGAAGATGCTAGCCTTTTTTCCCTCTTCTTCCATGCATATGCGCAACATGTACATGGTGTCGTTTCAACTTGCCGCCAGAGGGGGCAGACGTCAGCAAAAATCCTGGAACTTGCGCAATGCACCTTTAATATAAGACGGGCTTTATAAGTAAAATTGAGAATCTGAGAAATAATTTGAGAAATTACGATCAGTTATGACAGCGGCAGACTGTGTTTTTAATATATAATTAATTCCAAAATTGTTTGAGATATGATATTTTAAACATTTCTGAGATTCATACTTTTAGATTAATTCATCTTTGGTTACAAACTGGTACATATAATCAGGTGTAGGTACATGATGAACAAACCGTGTTGCTTGGAGTTCTGTTCAAAACGAGTTAGTTAGTTCAGTCCACCTGCGAGCATTCAGCTTGCCAATTCCAAGCTGGAATTGGTCCTGTTCAGAGAACAGGGAAACAGGCTACACATAGTTGAGTCTAAACCACTAATTGCAAATTTCCTGCAAGAATATCCAGTTACACTGCACATAAACAAGTGACACCCTACTAGCTGCCATGCTATTTTCTATTTTCTGCCATCAACTGCATGAAGCTGCAAGTTGTTTTTCATTCATAGGGTTGCATGGAAATAGGATGGAAAAATATTCTGCCTTGCTTTTGCACATACAGGTGTAGCTACATGTGTGCATCCCATATTCCAATGAGTAGACTAGGTTGTGTTTGTAGCACAAACACACTCGTCTACACTCACATCGCTACAGAGGGAGACTGTCATCTGTTGCTCAAGTGCTCCAAGCTGCTTTAATTTCACAAGACAGCTAATTGCAATTAGGATGCATAGGGCGTTGAGTTGGGAAGAAAAGGGAAGCAATCAGCGGTGATTGTGAAAGCTTGAGCTTGATCAGAGCAAATCATCTTGCATGGCTTCCCTCTGCTCGCCAGCATCTGAGTCAGGAGTGAAAGCGGAACAGAGTCTGTTTTTATTGTGATTATGTCCATGAAAGCAGCACTGATTCCAGCTCTCTGACAGATTCGAGAGGATTAGGGCACGTTTGACACTGTGGGGCCGACCCATTCATGTCCCTGCCTGAAAAAATGCTCAAAGACATTTTATAGGTCAAAGATGAATCTGTCCGACGTGGCTTCTGGACAGAAATTAATGGCTTCCTTGCAAGCTGCTTTGGTGGAGCATGTTTGTTTCTGGCACAGCTTTTTTTTTTTTTTTTTTTATAGTTGAACCTTTCCTGTTGTTTAATAAAAGCTGATTCGTGTTTGTACATGGATTTTAAATATTTTATAGATTGTATAGTGTGTTTTATATTTTAAACTATTTTATTGCCAAGAGAAATTCACCTGTTTTGAATCAAGTATTGAGGGTTTAAAGGAGACCAAGGTTACTATCAGCAGTACTTTTCAAATAGTCAAGAAGTATTAACGAGCTAATATCCTCCAAACAGAACTGAGGCCTTTGCTTGTCGTGGCTTAGAAGAGTCTTCACTGAAGAAATCAGTTGAGTGTCTTTCTGCAGGTATGCAAGTTTGGGTTCATGATCCGTTTTTATTTTGTCCTGCTTTGTTTACAGCACATCTGTGGATGAAACAGATCTGCTACCGGAGGCTCTCTGGGTGTCAACGATCCCCTCAGTTTGGAGACAGGCAAAAACCACTTCCAGCTCTTGCTTTTTGTCTGACAGCAAAAGAAATGCAGCACGTTACCTTTGATTAACCGACACTGCCACCTAGTGTGAAAACAAAGAATAATTTCATGAGCAAAGCTTTCTTTAAATAATTTATTTTCATCTTTAGATTGAGTTAAAAGTGCATACATGCATGGAAAACACATTTCATTCAACAGCATTTAAATTCATTCTTAAGCATTTATTCCTAAATGCTTCTTCCAACTAAAGTGTCTAAAAACCAGTTCATGTTTAAAGTTTATGTAAAACCAAAGTTAATTTTCTGCTTGGACTTTCAACGAAGCAGAGGAAAAGTGTGCCATACATGCATGCAGTAGACCCTGGGCATAAACAAAGCTGCCTCGCTAATGCCAAGCATGCTCAATGAGTTGCAGTTTTCAGCTTCTACGTCACTGGCCCGCCAGCACCAACACCATGGAGTTACTTTTTTTTTAAAAGGAGGTCTTCACGTTGAAGCACCTCAAATAGTAAAATGGATGTTTATCTTACACATCTAAAAACACTGGAAACAAGTGGAAAGTGGAGTGGTTTAAAAGAAAAAGCCCAGAGACGATTTGTGTCTTAATCAAACAAGTCCGGGAAGTTCTCTTCACAGTACTGTTGAAAGCTGAACTCCTCGACCATAAAAGGAACATCCTTCCACTTCTTAACCGTGGTCCTTCCAGCAGGCGTCTGCAGTGCAAAGTTCTTGATGGCTACATTTGGCAGTAGGGCCACCTCCTTGTATTTCATTTCGAATCCCCAATCCTGTCAGTGGAGACAGGAGTAAGTATCCAAAATGAACTCAACTCTGGTGGTTTATTTGCATCATTCAGCAGAGCGCTGACTGTACCTTGTTGCAGTTGCCATTGTTACAGCTTACAGTGCATCCGGGCTCCCAGTCCTCGAAACGCTTCTCTAGCACCACCTTTCCACCCAGTTTGTAGTATTTTCTGAGAAAACATACAAGGAACCCTTTAAGAAGTGAAATGATGGTTAAATTGGGTTCCCTTCGTACAACATCACTCACCTAAAGGCTGGATTTATGTTAACATAGTGAGAGTTTTCAAGAAGTTTGAAGTCATTCCCAGACGCCACAGGTGCAAAACAGTTTCGGCACAAGATCTCGACGCTAGAGGCAGCGTATTGGTTTTTCTTTTCTGTTAGGCGAGCTTCTAAAACTTTGCTCTTAATGATGGCATGTGTTTGAATCTCGGTTATCTAAAAATCAAGAAGTAAAAATTCAGAAATGGTAAACAGAAAAAAAAAAGTAATGTGACAAAAAAAAGAGGTGTTGTTACATCCTCACCTTTCTGCGAAACTGGTCTTCACTCATGCCTTGGACCCTGGCAATGGCTTTTCCCGTCAGCTCTTCCAGGTACTCGTTGATGCGCTCTCGGCGGACCTCTCGTCCGCCTGCTTGGGCGACTACCGAATACTGGCTGTCCCTCGCTCGAGCCCGTCCGCTGGCCTGCTGCTGTGCAATCTCATTTGTGAGGAGTCCGTAGCGTACCACCAGGTTGCACTCAGGGATGTCAAGGCCTTCCTCAGCCACGCTGGTGGAGATCAGGAGGTTCAGCTTACCGTTTCGGAAGTTGCGGATTGTTCCTGCCTGCTCGTTCTACAAGACATAAAATATTACAACCCTCATTGCAGAGTTTTACAGACAGGGAATAGCTTTACGGTCTTTAATTAAAACCTTCTGGACAAACCTGTGTCATGTAAGTGATGCCATTACCAGCCCCTGTGAGGATGGCCGCTTTTATCCCAGCTTTCTGCAAGGGTCTGTTCTTTTGGACCCAGTCTAGAAGGCAGTGGGTACTCTTGCGAGTTCTGGAAAAGAGTATTCCCCTAGACTGGACGTCTGGTCCAAACTGGCCTAGCAGAGTGCTCTCAAGTCTCGCCATTTTCGGGTTCTCGAACTGAGGATCTGTAGCAATATTCCTCAGCTCCATCTGATTTTCTGTGTACCAAAAAAACACACACACACGGATAAATATGATGGAATAACGAACACAGAAGTTCAAGTGAGACGGAGAAACAAAACAAAGTCCAGGATGGCCCACCTTGAAAAAGCCCCACCAGGAAGTAGTCTGTTCCATCAATGGCCGTGGCGTTCTTTGCGTTGTAGAATTCCTCCAGGGAGCGATACGCATCCATCATCCGCAGGGTGTCGTTGATGAGCAGGGCGTCGTTGTACTGTCTGAGATGGAGTGCGCATTGTGCCAAGAGTCTGTTGTCCTCTCTAACTCCTGGTCCAACACACATACATATAATAGGAGAGTCAAGATAAGAGGTGTACTCATCAAGGATCAGAGTGACTCCTTTTGCTGAGTCTTTAAAACAACACAACGATTAAATCCAAGCCAATGATTCTACCTCGCTGCTCCAGAATCACCACATCAGCCTCGTATTCTTGGGTGCCACATTCTCTGAGCCTCACGTCAGAAGGAAGATTCATGTAACCATGGATCAGCTCCATCATCCATTTTATATGATCTCCAAATGGGTCCTTAAAAAAAAATTTAAATAAATAAAAAGGGTAACTTAGGACAACAGGAGCATGACTTGTACCCTGGACAAGAACCTGTAAGAATCTGTAAATTGTGTGTGTACTTGTGCTTGCAGCTTAGTGAGAACATGCTTTGCCCATTTTACTAATAAAACTTTGTCCTCACTTTTTCCTCAGCTAGGGGTTAGGTTTAGGACTTAACTGTCAGTCACTACGTTTAAACGGACAAACGTAATCGGAATAAAGGGCCAATCTCAATAAAAATACATCATATGAACAAGCCAATTGGAATGTTGTGATCGGATTTAAATTGTATATGAGGGGGACGGTACATGCCAAATTGATAATTTATAACCTACACGCATGAAGATTTATGATCAACAAGCATGTAAACGCTTGTCAGGACCAGGTTATTCTGAATGTGGCAAACTAACCAGAGTGCGCATGTCAGACTGCTCCTATTCTGAATAAACCAGTTGCATATAAATGCAGATTGTGATCGGATTCATTGATCATGTGCCAATGTAAATGATACAATCCGATTATTTGTTGTTTTTTAGTCTGAATACATGTCAATCCGATCGTGAAATATTGTGCATGTAAACATAGCTAATTAGGTTTAGGCATATACTGGTAAAGGCTAGATTTAGGGTCAGAGTTAGGCCATAGAAAAGGTTGAAAATGAACGGATGTCAATGGAAGTCAAGGCAAGGTACTCAGTATTTAAAACAAGGATGTGCGTGTTTTGTTTTTTACAAATAGAACGAAGGTTTGCTCTCACTTGGTGCAGAAAAAAATTGCTCTCTGTCACTTGCAACTCCTTTGGTTTGCGAGTGACAGAGAGCAATTTTTTTCTGCACCAAGTGACATGGCACCCTGGGTGGTGTGCCATATCGTCCATGTCAAAAGCTCTTCAGTAGGAGTTCCAGTATCTGTTACCTAAGTTCCTGAATTAGTGAAATACTTAAGACTGCGTGCCTGATGTTCTAAAAACCAAGAAACACACTTACTGTCTTCCTTTTTTCCACAATGTCAAAGGTCTTTTTGGGCCGGGGTACCTTCTCCTCCAGCTCAGGTGTGTAGTTTTTAGCTGAGACGATAACTGAGTCTAGGTTAGCACAGATCTGGAAAAACAAAAAAAAAAAAAAAAAAAAAAACAGAGAGACAGAGAACAAAGACCGTTTCTGTAGGAACTGTTACTGATGTCAAATGATGTGAAATCCCGAATTCATAGTTAAACTGACCTCCAGCACGTGCATCACAGCATCGTCCAAGATCTTTGCCCCTCCTGTGCCTGGTGACGCAGTCAGACCCAGGATCTGTGGGATGGGTTGTTGTCCTTTCAGCTTTTGCGCTATGTAGCATCTCATTATTTTGTTGTAGACGGACTCCTTGTGGGTGTGGTGGCACTCGTCGATTATCAGGAGCGTGATATCTGAGTGCAACCAAAACGGAGCGTGTGGTTAGCGCGTGCCTCGGCTCAGCAATGGTTTTCACGAGAGACGTTCCCGGATCAGGTTCACAGACCTGAGAGCTCGATGTGTCTTGCTTCCTCCTTGTTAATCAGAGCGTTATAGAGGATCTGGGCTGTGCAGATGATCAGGTCCATGGTCTGCACCGCTTTCCCAAAGAAATCCTTCTCCTCGCTCTCACCGCTGACCTTCATGAGTTTGTAACGATCACCCAGATGAGGTTCAAACTCTTTGGTGTAATGTTGGTCCACAAGGTGAACCTGTGATCGGGAAAACATGGAGTAATAAGAAACCCAAAAACATCTGGTGGTATATTATGCTTTTTTCCCCCATCTTTTCCTTGTTTGAGTACCTTGTTGACCAGCACCATCACTTTAGCATTCTCTGTGGTCTCCAGATGCCTTTTGGCCACATAGACAGCAGCTCGGGTCTTTCCACCACCCGTTGGCAGCCAAATAATGACGTTTTCTCTCTTCAGAGCCCTTTCGACCACTTCCCTCTGGTAGGCGCGCAGTCCAAAATCGGCCATCCTGTGCTTAGTCTCAGACACCGCTAAAATAAAAGCATTCTGATAGGGGAAGAATCAGGAACATATTCATTCACAATAATCTCTGGTTGACGGCTAGTGAGGCTAGTTTAGGCTTACCAGTCAGCTGTAAGAGAGATCGGTTGTGTGTTTTCAGCTTCTCCTCCTCTTCTGTGTCTTCACAAGGCAGGTGTCGGGGTTTAAAGTTGTTCGGATCAGCTGTGTGACGGTATAACCTGGAAAACGAAAGCGAATGACAGCTGACCTCACAAATGCGGCCCCACCGGGGGAGATTCTGGAGGAGCGACACTTTACGGTCATTCCGCAACGACACGGTAAACCTCATTCTAACTCACCTAAGAGACGCTCTTTTACAACGTCCATTCGAAACAGAATACTGTCCACACCCATACTTGCGAATTGCATCTATATATATTTATTCTGTTGGGGGGTCTTACGCACAAACGTAGTAAATTCGCCACATCCTGGGCAGTTCAATGTGCCCTAAATGGCCCCTACTTGTTCGACACCAGGAAAACAAAACTTACAGCAAGTCTCGTTTCTTCTTACATTACTTCTTACATTATTTTACACACATAAGCTGCAACAACTAACACACAGCATGAAGATAGCTAATTTAAAAAGTGCTTTCATAGCAACCGGTTCCAAGTTTAATCCGAAAGTGTATAAACAACAATAACAAGATTATGAATAGCTGGGTGAACCAAAATATTAATTGATGAGTCCATGAACAAAACATACTGAGTAAAGAGAAAAACTAAAGTACTTTTTGATTTGAGTCGCACAATAGCTCAGGAACAATGAAAAAGAAAACGTGTGTTGCCGGTGTATTTTGTTGTTACTTATTAAAAAAAAAAACACACACACACACACACACAATATGACTCCAGGCAACCTATAAGGTTTGATCCATTTCATGTTTGGAACAGTTGTTACAGAGCTTCAAGTCTTCTGCATGCACCACCAAAAACAGAGCCACACACCAATAGAGTAGGCCTCCCACAAACTTTATATAATCCATCATGGGATGTTACAAATGTGTAAAACTGTGGCAATACCTAGAAAAGCCCCCAACAAACAGGTCTTGCATGCAGAACATTGTCAGCAGAGCACTTTGGTTTTCCCCCACGATGTTGGGAAAGCGAAACCTAAAGCCCTGAAGAAATGAACACACCTATTTAGCTGCTTGCTCTGTTTCTCAATTACTTCCGCTGTTAAACATTTGTTTAAACGCAAACACAATGTTGGATCATTCTCTAGTTTTGTACAAAGCATCCACAGACACATGTTTTTTTTTAAGGATATGAGCTTATCTGATGTACAGTAATGGCTAATATCACTGCCCTAGTTATAGCAAAACTATTTGCAATCTGGCTGGTATGAAATAGAGAAGCACCGATCTGATACTCAGATCGGATATCGGCTCCGATATTGACTAATTAGCTGGATCGGATATCGGTTGAATGATGCCAATCCATAATTCCGATTGGCATCATTTTTATTAATATCATACACAGCGATACAGTTACACAGCGCCGGGCTGAGACAAGTCTGCAATTTGGAAATATTTCAACCTTGATACGCCAACAAGTCCGACTGCAGCGTGAAAGTTGCGAAGGGTTGGGATGTTGGTCAATTCAAAACCACAAACTTAAAGAAGCACGTCCCTTGCTGAAGAACATGCGGACCTGTTTTTTTTTTTTTTTAAATGTTTATGTGAAACCTGATAACTTCACTCATATGGCAAGGTGTGCGGTTCATTCATTCAACAGTAGTGTCGGACCGCCATCAGGTATCGGCCGATACGCTCAGCCCAGGTATCGTATCGGATAGGAAAAAACTGAATCGGTGCTTCTCTAGTATGAAACAAGTGATTTTGAAACCCTAGATCTGATTACACTGAAGTTTATTAATTCGTTTTGCGCTTGACAAAATAACAAATAAAGTGATTTGAATCTTATCCTGTAAAAACTTAACCAAATATTATTTCCGGACTCTTTTTTTTTTTTTTTTTAAATCAATCTGTGCATTCAAATACACCGAACCAAAAATAATGCACTCTCCGCAGGGAAAGGACATCTGTTCACTCATCCGCTTCTCCAAGTTTGGGTTGCAGATCCAGGAAGGGAAGCCAAATATCCCTTCTCCAGCTTTTTGTGGAAGATCCTGCGGCATTCCCAAGACAAGAGAAATATCTAACATACAAAAGAATTCCCACTCCATGTACCCTTTCAGTTATTTATAGTAAACCTCTATTGAATTTGCACAATGGTGAAGTGAGAGTATAAGAAGTCAATCAGCTTTCATGATAATTAACAAACTACAGAGAGAATATAAATTCCTCGACTTTAAAAAACATGACTTTCCCTCTGATTCACCTCTTGGCTGAACAAGAAGCTACACACGTTGATACTTGAGATTTCTTCAGCACAACAACTGAGTGAGTCACAGTTGGAAATAATCTGAAAAAACAAATATATATATAAAAAAAGAAGTATTTATTGTCATGAACAGTTTTACAGTAAATGGCATTCATCTCAACAGCCCAAAGCTTCACTCCGACTGAAGCTTTTTCTAAGAGATTGAAATGCAGCACAGGTGGATTTAAGGTGAGACGCGTTATTGAAAACCCTGAATAATGCAGCACTGACATCACTTCAACAAAGCTCTTAAGTCATTCAAGTACAAAATAAAAAGATTATTATTACACACATACACACAGTGTCAATGAAACATTCAACAAGCTGTATCAGTCAGCATTTGACATTTTACTCCCCCGAAAGACTGGATGCATCTCAGGAAGCACTTTGACACTGACCGATAATTTAAAAGGAAAACGAGTGGATAGCAAAACGCATAAACAGCAAAAACAAAAAGGTCAATAAAAAAATAAAATAAAATGAAAAACGTAAACTGTTATGCACTAGCATCTACTATGGGTTGTGCGCAGTCAATATGACGTGAGAAGTAAACCAAAAAGTCTTTTTCCCTAAAGCCTGAATGCTCAAGTCTTACTGGTTGGCTTCTCCCCACTATGTTTGCATCTTCATATCAACGATCTAGTGAATATATCACCAACAAAAAAAACTGGCTGTATGCAGAAAAAACAAAAAAAACAAAACTATTTATAGCGTGTTAGTGAGAACTGACAGTACATAAAAACTAGTCTGTGCCGACGCCTGCGGTTCCCCAATGCAGGCATCTTTAAAGCTAAGCCAAACGAGACCTTGTATCTGGTACAAAACCTTGCAGATGGAACGATGTTTGGAGAGTTTTTTTTTGTTGTTTGTTTTTATATAATATGAAAGTGCGATCATGAAGACATTTGCATTCTGGGAACTGCTTAGTTTGGCACAGGAAGCGTCTGAAGCCAAATCTATGGGTTAGTGAGGTTCGGAAGTGCAGACAAACACGTAATTTCTCTTCGGAGGTGGATTCATTTGTCTAGAGTAAACAATCCATTAAAAAAAAAAAAAAAGATGTTTTTCTAACTGATGACAAAAAATTGTTCCTCTATAATCAAAAGAAAAATAACCGCCAGGATTTGAGAAGGGGAAAAACAACTTTTTTTTTCACATTATAACCAAGTAGCAACTATATACATTTCTCAATTAATGACTGATTCAAGTGAACTCAGTATTTTGAGCTAAGCACTTTTCCCCCTCTCCAAACAAACCCTCTGAGAAAGGCTATCTTCACACCCGTGAAACTAGCATGGATGTTCAAGTGTCTTTCAGTAACAGAAGGCAACATGGCTTTAGGTCCCGAAGTCCAGTTTTCTAACACGCACACTGGCTCCCGTGACTTGTTGTATGCAACTAAATCATCACCGATGACAATAAATATGAATCAGTAGATAACACCGAGAACAGAAGCAGTTTCAAATTCTTGGACCTGGAAAACTTTGGTACGCTCAGTGAGGCATGAATAATTCAGATTATTCTCTCACTGAGTTCTGGGAAATGTCAGAAGATGACTTGAAGAAGATGTCAGTTTGACACGTTTAATGCTCAGCCGACTCCGATGCCTTTCTTTGCTCAAGTCCCACAACTCTCTGGGAAAACGTATCGTATTCATACCTTTTTTTTTTTTAACCCAAATGTGTCAATAGCTGGCAATATTTTTTTTTCTCCACACGAGCCCAAGTTCATTTCTCTATCAGGCCTCCATCTTTTAATTTGAAGTAGAAGAACTTCTCCAGGGTGTTGGCACACTTGCAGTACTCGCTGTCCGGAGGGTTGTACTCGCGACAGTTGCTGATGATTCGCTGAAGGTCCGCAATGAAGAGCTTCTTGGTCACATAGTATCTGTTCTTGAGTTTCTCTGTCATGGTCTTCAGGTCTGTGAACAAAAGCGAGGAAAACTCTTAATATTTATATGGATCTATGGAAGTACCAGGTTTTTTTTAGCGTCCTGTCTGGCAAGGTGGCAATAAAAATGTTCTTAATGCCAAAAAGAACCCAACAGATTTTACTTTCACAGGCGGAGCCTTACTGCTTTCGCCGTAGTGCTCCATTTTATTTATACATGCAAGTAGCTTTATTATAATTTATGCAGGGAATATTTCTTGTTGTATGGACACTAAAACAAGAAGGTAGAAGAGAAAAAAGAAGAAAAAAGATGAAAGAAAGAGGACAAAAAGGGAGAGAACAGTACATCCTCAGTCTGCTTCTTCACCTGCAAAGAGAGATAACAAAAGAACAGCACAACCAGCCGATTAAGTATTAAAGATACAACCAACCAAAGCCTTGATACCATCACTGAAGAATATACAGTATTAATCAATACAATATGTATAAAGTGACAGGAAAAAATAATAATAGGGGTTTTCTGTATGGAAGTGAGTCTGTAAGTACCTGAATCCAAGCACCTGTAGGTGTTGGTGAGAGTGCGCTTGTGTATGAAAGGTTAACCCCCCCCAGAGCACCGAGGCAGACGTCAGGGGAACCAAAACCCCAGATGCCCCCCGCAGCATACATTTGCTAATTCTAAACCCCCACACAAAGGGGCACTGAAATTATATTAAGAAAAACATTTAAGATGCATGTATTACCTAAAATAGAAGCAGAATATATGGATAAAAATGGAAGAAATAAACTGATAAGGTGTTTGCCTGTAATAAAAAGCCGTACTTAATCCAGGGGTTAACACCAAAATAATCAATTTGATTGAATTTTATTTTTAGTCAGCCCATATATTACGTCCTACACTTGCTTATTGTGCAAAGTCAACTTTAACCTAATCTGTCCGTTTTAGAAATATGCATTGACAATTGCTGTATCTCTCCCATCTTTCAGCCGCAGAGCCTTGGCGTCATCCTGCACAGCCCTCTTCATCCTCTCCTTCACTTTCCACATCCTTAACATCACCTGGTTGACCTACTTTTATCTCTGCAGCAAGTTCTTCCTTCACACTTCTGGCAAACTGGTTCACAGTCCACTCACCTCTCAACTTTACAGTTTCAATTCCCTTCCCTCCCTGTCCTCCAGAAAACCCTCCATAAACTGCAACTACTACAAAAGACAGCAGCTTGCATCATTACATCATCTACTTCACACATGTATGTTAACTCCACTGGCTCCATGTCACCTTCAATATAAATCAATCCTATGAACCTAGAAGGCCAACCACAGCCTTGTCATTTCGTAAATTTCGGACTTTCATATCTATCCAAGTGAATGCAAGTTCAAATTATTTGCTATGCCATTTATCTTTTTATTATTTTATTTAGTACCACGTTTATCCAGAGGGTGATATTAAGGTGGTTATAAATAAAATGTTGTATTACAATAAAAGGTTAACACAGACAAACCACACTACTGAAATACTGACAACAGGGAGGAGATTTAAAACAAATTTTGCCTTTAACATGTTGAAATTGATTTTTTTTCTAGCTATTTGCTAGTTTGACTGAGTTTATCATTTTATCATACATATGAAAGACTAAACATTTTTTCTGTGCAGGTTTATATTCATTTTTATCCAAAGTGTGACAGTTACTGCATCAGTAGTATTGACCTTTCTGAAGGCCAAAGATGCTGAGTCAACACTTTACCCAAGTCATCACCATGGTACATAAATAATTCTATTTGCATTTATTTGTTAACTCATCTGCATTTAAACAAAACATTTTTTTGCAGTTTGGCTGACAACTCTCTTTTTATACAGGGCAGCAATGCCGTGAGAGCAGAGATAAGAGGCGTGTGCATTTGATACTGTGAGTCTTCAAAGAGCTCTCTGACCTTCAGCAGCCGAGTTGATCAGGTCAACGAGAGGCTGCGACAGGTCATGTTCGGCTTTAAACGCACATATGGGAACTTTCTGGTTACACGCACGGTCGACCATGGATACAGGTGCTTTGGTTCTTGTAGCTGTTGCACCAGGTAAAGGTGCTGCAGAAAACGGGCGCCATTTGGTGGCATATTACCACTGATCTCTATTTATTCACTCGATTCCACATTGGCAGTATATAATACACGTCGCTGTGAAGCCACCAGCCGCCATATTGGTACTTCCTATTTTCCTCCAGTAACTAGGGAATATGTGCGCTACAGCATCGAACAAAAATGATTTTCTCCTCTTCAGGGGGGACTTAAGACTTTTAAAATGTCAAATGCCATATACTTTTATGTTATGTACTAAAACTATCAAGTACTGAGAAAATCATGTGCTGAAATATTTTTCATGTTTTATATATATATATATATATATATATATATATATTAGGGCTGGGCAAGTTAACGCGTTAATTTCGCGTTAATTCATTAGACTATTAACGGCGATATTTATTTTATCGCGCATTAACGCATGTTGCTCACATGCTTCAGTCAGTGTCAGTCAGCAGGCACACGGCAGCACTATCCCGCTCCCCCTCCCCTCTCGTACATGGCTCAGCGGCGCCAGCCAATCAGCACGCAGGCTCTGCCTGGCCCGCGCACTCAGCTCTTACACAAACTTAATACACAAACAGCTGAGAGAGACCGCAGCAGCGAAAAAACATGAGCACGGGAAGTAGCACCGTTCGGCTTTATTTTAATACCGTAAATGAAATCAAGCTGTATGTTTTGTAAAAAGCCGGTTCATTTCAGTGGAAACACAACAAATTTATCTAAGCACGTGAAAAAACATGAAAACGTCGAGCCCCAGAAACGGAGAGAGGAGACGAAACTTCTCTCATTGCCCCCACAGACCCACAGACAGACGTCTCTGACTGAGGCGTTTCAGTTCTCCAGGGAACATCCAGGTAGATCAGTGGATGGATGGATGGATGTTACTGGAGCCCACACATAACATGTAATTATGACCTTGAAAGAACCCAGTACATATATTAAAAAGTGTTATTTAAGATAAGATAACATTAGCTAATCCTTTTTTTTATCCCACGACGGGGAAATTTATAGGATTAAAGCAACAGGCAGGTGCACACAACACAGATAAAATTACATAAGGATTGAAATATATAAGAGGTGGATTAGCGAAAAAACACTGAACATAACATTATTATTATTATTATTATTATTTAATTGTAATAATAAAATAAAAACCACAAAACCCAAAAGGTCAACAGTTTCATGATACATCAAGCTTAGGGGCTGGCTAATATACAGCAGGTCAAAAAAGGCCATATTTTGGCTGCAGTGCTTGCTGTTCTCTTATGAAGAAAAGATCAACTAGTGCACTAAATTCAATAGATGGGTTGAAAATATCCAGTATAAAATAAGTGCTACAAATGTTACAACACTTTTGTTCATATGGCAGCAGAACATTAAAATAAAAGTGCTCTTTACACTACTTTTGAATTCATTCTTGGAGTTTGTAAATACAATGCGATTAATCGCGATTAATCGCGATTAATCAGGGCGATTAATCGCGATTAAATATTTTAATCGTTGCCCAGCACTAATATATATATATATATATATATATATATATATATATATATATATATATATATATATATATATATATATATATAAAAATAAATAATAGGGCTGGGCAACGATTAAAATTTTTAATCGCGATTAATCGCATAATTTGCCCGATTAATCATGATTAATCGCATTGTATGCGCAAACTCCATGAACGAATTCAAAAGTAGTGTAAAGAGCACTTTTATTTTAATGTTCTGCTGTCATATGAACAAAAGTGTTGTTACATTTGTAGCACTTATTTTATACTGGATATTTTCAACCCATCTATTGAATTTAGTGCACTAGTTGATCTTTTCTTCATAAGAGAACAGCAAGCACTGCAGCCAAAATATGGCCTTTTTTTGACCTGCTGTATATTAGCCAGTCCCTAAGCTTGATGTATCATGAAACTGTTGACCTTTTGGGTTTTGTGGTTTTTATTTTATTATTACAATTAAATAATAATAATAATAATAACAATAATGTTATGTTCAGTGTTTTTTCGCTAATCCACCTCTTATATATTTCAATCCTTATGTAATTTTGTCTGTGTTGTGTGCACCTGCCTGTTGCTTTAATCCTATAAATTTCCCCGTCGTGGGATAAAAAAAGGATTAGCTAATTTTATCTTATCTTAAATAACACTTTTTAATATATGTACTGGGTTCTTTCAAGGTCTTAATTAGATTTTCTGTGTGGGCTCCAGTAATATATGATAGATAATAGAAGCAACATAGGACGACCAACGCTAACATAGGACGACCAACTTTATACAGGCTTCAGCATTTCCTGCTCGTTATTACTAATGCTGTCGTAGTTATCTTTGTAAATTTTTTTTTTTTTTTTTTTTTAGAGCTTTATTCTCTGTAATGATTGGCTCGCGGACTTCCTGTTTGCGGTAAGGCGTATTGTGTCACTTCCTGTTGTTGCTGTGTGAACGACGGAGCTTTGCTCCAGGCTCTCTCGCTTTTTATCTTTAAACTTCTTTGCTGTAACATCTGTTTCCAAACATAAGCACTTTTAAAACATTGTCTGTGGCTGCTCATCACGTTTGGGAACTCCTCGTGTTTCACACGGTTTGTTCTTTGGCGTGATAATAGGGCGTTAGCCTAGCTTTAGCCTAGCGTTAGCCTAGCGCTAGCCAAGCCTTAGCCTCATAATGGCTTCTCCGTCCCTGACTAAGTCTCCAATCTGCTGCTCTCTGTGTCAGATGTTCAGTTATTCCTCTGCCTCCTTTAGTGATGATGGTACATGTAATAAATGTAGTGTTTTTGTAGCTTTGGAGGCGAGGGTGTCAGAATTGGAGACCCGGCTCCGTGCTGTTGAAAAACCAGCTGATAGCCGCTCTTTTGCTAGCGCGGAGCCGCATAGAGTAACTTCACGTAGCGAACCTAAAGCAGTAGCACCCGAGCAGCCTGGTAACCAGGCTGGCTGGGTGACAGTTCGTAGGAAGCATAGCTCTAGATTACAGACCCCAGATCACCACCAACCCATCTGCGTTTCTAATAAATTTTCCCCTCTGAGCGACAATCTCGCCGAGGAGCCGACCTTAATTATTGGCAGCTCCATAATAAGAAATGTGGCACTAAAGAAACCAGGGACCATAGTTAAATGCCTACCAGGGGCCAGAACAGGCGACATAGAATCCTACCTAAAACTACTGGCTAAGGATAAGCGTAAATACCGCAAAATTGTTATTCACGCTGGCGGTAATGACACCCGGTCACGCCGATCAGAGGTCACCAAAGTTGGTGTTGCTTCGGTTTGTGAGTTTGCTAAAACTATGTCGGACTCTGTAATTTTCTCTGGTCCCCTGCCTGATCTGACCAGTGATGACATGTTTAGCCGCATGTCATCATTCAACCGCTGGTTGTCTAGGTGGTGTCCAGAAAACGACGTGGGCTACATTGATAACTGGAGAACTTTCTGGGGAAAACCTGGTCTGATCCGGAGAGACGGCATCCATCCTACTTTGGATGGTGCAGCTCTTCTTTCTAGGAATCTGGCCGGATTTATTAGTTCTCCTAAATGCTGACAACCCAGGGTCCAGACCAGGAAGCAGAGCCGTAGTTTAACACACCTCTCTGCAGCTTCTGTACTGTTACCCACCCATTATCCTATTGAGACGGTGTCTTTCCCACGGCCAAAACTTAACAGATCAAAAACTGATCTAAAAGGAACAAATCATAAAAACCTAATAAAAATCAATATGGTTCACCTTGAACCTAAAAATAAAATAATAAAATGTGGTCTATTAAATATAAGGTCTCTCCCTCCAAAGACCTTGTTAGTTAATGAATTGATTTCTGATAATCAGATTGATTTGTTTTGTCTCACAGAAACCTGGCTACAAGAGGACTACGTTAGTATAAATGAGTCAACCCCCTCCAGTTATTCAAATTTCCACATTCCCAGATCTGTGGGAAGAGGAGGAGGAGTGGCAACTATCTTTCAGTCTGATTTATTAATTAGTCCCAGGCCAACTAATAATTACAGTTCTTTTGAACATTTAACCCTCAGTTTCCCTCATCCAAACTGCAAAGCAATAAAACCTCTTCTGTTTGTTGTTTTGTATCGTCCACCAGGCCCTTACACTCAGTTTTTGGATGAGTTGTCAGATTTCTTATCTGATTTGGTGTTAAATACTGATAAGGTTATTATAGTGGGTGATTTTAACATCCATGTTGACACTGAATGTGATAACCTTAGTGTAGCCTTTAAAACTATCCTAGATTCAATTGGTTTTGCTCAAAATGTGCATGAACCGACGCACTCTCGGCTCCATACTTTAGACCTTGTGCTGACATATGGCATTGATTGTGAAGAATTAACAGTATTTCCTCACAACCCTGTCCTGTCTGATCATTTTTTTAATAACATTTGAGTTTAATCTAACTGAATTCTCCACCCCCAAAAGAGGGTTCCATTATAGTAGATTTTTATCGGATAATGCTGTATCAAAACTTAAAGAGTCTGTCCCCTTCTTAATATCCTCAGTATTGCAGAAATGCCCTGTAGATGGCAGCAATGTTGTTTCTTCCCATTCACAAATCGATACCTTTGCTAACAATGTGACTTCCTCATTGCGTTCTGCATTAGACAATGTAGCTCCCTTGAAAAAGAAGGTGATTATTCACAGGAAGCTGGCTCCTTGGTTTAATTCAGAGCTGCGTTCCTTGAAGCACAATGTTAGGAAATTGGAGAGAAAATGGCGCTCTACACACCAAGAGGAATCCTACTTAATCTGGAGGGACAGACTATTGTTGTATAACAAGACCCTCCGCAGAGTTAGAGCAGCATATTTTTCATCATTAATTGAAGAGAATAAAAATAATCCTAGATTTCTCTTTAGTACAGTTGCCAAACTTACCCAGAGCCACAGCTCTGTTGATCCATCCATTCCCTTAGCTCTCAGTAGTAATGATTTTATGGGATTCTTCATAAATAAAATTGATGCCATTAAAAATAAAATAATTGGCATCCTCCCAAACATGATTACCTCGTCCTCAGTAAGTGAGGCAGCATTGGAGGAATCTTTAGAATCTGCGCAGTGTTTGAACTGTTTAGAAGCAGTAGAGCTTTCTGAGCTATCTAAAATTTTAGCTTCATCTAAACCTTCTACCTGTATGTTAGACCCAATCCCAACCAAGTTGTTTAAGGACATATTCCCTTTGATCAGTGGCACTATTTTAGACATGATTAATCTATCCTTAGTAAATGGATATGTACCACAGGTTTTGAAAGTAGCTGTTATTAAACCTTTACTTAAGAAACCTTCTCTTGATCAAGATGAGTTAGTAAATTACAGACCTATATCTAATCTTCTTTTCTTATCTAAAATTCTTGAGAAAGTAGTTGCTAATCAACTTTGTGAACATTTACAAAGTAATGACCTACTTGAGGAGTTTCAGTCAGGCTTCAGAGCTCATCATAGCACTGAAACAGCTCTGGTGAAGGTCACTAATGATATTCTCATGGCCTCAGATAATGGACTTGTGTCTATACTTGTCCTGTTAGATCTCAGTGCTGCGTTTGATACAGTTGATCACAATATTCTCCTACAAAGACTTGAACATACTGTAGGGATTAAGGGGAAAGCATTAGGCTGGTTTAAATCTTATCTGTCAGACAGATTCCAATTTGTTCATGTTAATAATAAATCTTCCTCAAACTCTAGGGTCACCTGTGGAGTACCACAGGGTTCAGTCCTTGGACCAATTCTCTTTACTATATATATGCTTCCGATAGGCAAAATTATCAGACAGCATGGGATTAATTTCCACTGTTATGCTGATGATACTCAGCTATATTTATCCATAAATCCTGATGAATCCAATCAATTACTTCGACTGCAGTCATGTCTTGATGACATCAAAAGCTGGATGACTTTAAATTTCCTGCATCTAAATTCTGACAAGACCGAAGTTTTAATCTTTGGGCCAGAGTCCTCAAAAAATAAACTTCTTAACCAATCACTTAATCTGGGTGGCATTAACCTGGCCTCTGGTAATAAAGTAAAAACTCTTGGTGTTATTTTTGACCAAGACATGTCATTTAAATCCCATATTAAACAGGTTTCCAGAGTTTCCTTTTTTCACCTCCGGAATATCGCCAAAATTAGAAACATTCTGTCCAGGAGCGATGCTGAAAAACTGGTCCATGCATTTGTTACTTCAAGGCTGGACTATTGTAATTCTTTACTATCAGGAATTCCACAAAATGCAGTTCAAAGCCTTCAGCTGATCCAAAATGCTGCAGCAAGAGTTCTGATGAAAATCAACAAGAGGGATCATATTTCTCCAATTTTAGCTTCCCTTCATTGGCTTCCTGTTAAATCAAGAATAGAATTTAAAATTCTTCTTCTAACGTATAAAGCCCTTCATAATCAAACTCCATCATATATCAGAGCTCTGATTACCCCGTATGTTCCTAACAGAGCACTTCGCTCTCAGACCGCAGGTCTGCTGGTGGTTCCTAGAGTCTCTAAAAGTAGAATGGGAGGCAGATCCTTTAGCTATCAGGCTCCTCTCCTGTGGAACCAACTCCCAGTTTTGGTCCGTGAGGCAGACACCCTGTCTACTTTTAAGACTAGGCTTAAAACTTTTCTTTTTGACAAAAATTATAACTAGTGACTCATGTTACTCTCAGCTACCTTTATAGTTTTACTGCTATAGGCTTAGGTTACTGGAGTATATCAGGATCTAATTTTCTCACTATATTGAGTTCTACTGTTCTTCAATTATGCATTATGTGTTGTCATTTTCTGCTTTAACTTTCTGTTCTCTCTCTTTTCTCTTCATAGTAGGTACACCTGGTCTGGCGTTCTGTTAACTGTGTCATCCAGAGAAGACGGCTCACCCGCTACTACCATCTAATGTAGAACAGATTACTAGATCAATGTGTGCTTCTGTGCTTTTTTGTTTCTCTTGTTGTGTCTCTGTTCTGTCTTCTGTAACCCCAGTCGGTCGAGGCAGATGACCGTTCATACTGAGCCCGGTTCTGCCGGAGGTTTTTTTTCCCGTTAATGGGTGGTTTTTCTTCCCACTGTCGCTTCATGCTTGCTCAGTATGAGGGATTGCAGCAAAGCCATGTACAATGCAGATGACTCTTCCTGTGGCTCTACGGTTCCCCAGGAGTGAATGCTGCTTGTCGGGACTTTGATGCAATCAACTGGTTTCCTTATATAGGACATTTTTGACCAATCTGTATAATCTGACCCAATCTGTATAATATGATTGAACTTGACTTTGTAAAGTGCCTTGAGATGACATGTTTCATGATTTGGCGCTATATAAATAAAATTGAATGGAATATCTACTTTGAAAGTTAACATGAACTGCTGCTGAAGATGACCACTGATCTACCTGGATGTTCCATGGAGGACTGAAACGCCTCAGTCAGAGACGTCTGTGGGTCTGTCGGGGCAATCACAGAAGTTTCGTCTCCTCTCTCCGTTTCTGTGGCTCGACGTTTTCATGTTTTTTCACGTGCTTAGATAAATTTGTTGTGTTTCCACTGAAATGAACCGGCTTTTTACAAAACATACAGCTTGATTTCATTTACGGTATTAAAATAAAGCCAAACGGTGCTACTTCCCCTGTTCATGTTTTTCCGCTGCTGCGGTCTCTCTCAGCTGTTTGTGTGATGAGTTTGTGTGAGAGCTGAGTGGGTGGGCCAGGCTGAGCCTGCCTGCTGATTGGCTGGCGCCCCTGAGCCATGTATGAGAGGGGAGGGGGAGCACCAGAGTGCTGCCGTGACAGCGCGCTGCAGTCAGCGCGCGTGCTGACTGACACTGACTGAAAGCATGTGAGCAACATGCGTTAATGCGCGATAAAATAAATATCGCCGTTAATAGTCTAATGAATTAACGCGAAATTAACGCGTTTACTTGCCCAGCCCTAATAAATAAATAACATGTAAAATATTCCAGCACATAATTTCCTAGTACTTGATACTGTTAGTACATCCACTGACTGTACTCTTCTTTTTTAAATAAAACATAATAGCGAATCACGAGGAGATCCCTGGTTGGTCACACGTGTTTAGCAGCTAAGTTACTGGAAGGGAGGGAATAAACGCTGACAATTGACATGGCCACAGGCGGAAATACCACTCATTCATTTAAAGACAAGAGGGTTGTTCTCAGATGTTCAATCCGCTCCACTTTCTGACCCACTGGTTCACATAAATCCAAAGAAAACCTTTGGCCACCACTACTTTCATTCATGCCGTCTGTGGCCAGTTTCAGATGTTCTTCCATAAGTTAAAATGATCGAACATTGATTAACCTCACACTGGCAGATGTCCGCTTTGCAAAGACCCGCCCTATTCTCTTTCTGATTGCCTAATGTCACAGCTCTGCCAGGTGCCATTGGTTGAGAGCATCTTCAGTTTAAAACCTTGAATAAAAAAAGTCTAAGCGGAACCAAGTGGCTCTAATTTTTAGTTTTCTTTTTTTCCAATTGAGGGAAATCCGTCACAGCGATGGAGAACTTAAACCCATGGATTAATCCCACATATCAGTGACACAGATGTGAAAGAGCTTATTAAACTAACATTATGCTGAGAAATTTGTTTGATTGTCATATACAGTTAATCTGTCAAAAAAAGGTGGATGGTTATTTCATCAAAGAGATGCTCTCTCACCGATAGGGAAGCGGATGACTTCGTAGTAATCAGGAGCTTCAGATTTCTTCACTGGTTCCATGAAGGGCCAAGCATCAGGATGAGTCTGACCAGAAGACACAATCAAATCTTTTACTACAGAATTCATTTGTGGATTAATGAAGCCAAACAATTTTAGCTTCATTAATCCACTTTTCTAGATTCAAATTTTCAGAATTTCCTGAGAGCTTTAAGAACATTCTGGACATTTAAGCATAAAAAAATGCTATGAACAATAAAGAGGTGTTCAAAGGTGTGTAGACAAGAACAGGTGAATCCAGATAAGTGATGATGGAGATCATACAAAAAAAAAAACGATTGTGATTAGTCAACTAATCGAAAATTTAATAAATAGATTAGTCGACTATAAAAATAATCGTTAGTTGCAGCCCTACACTAATGTGTCCGTGGTGGAGACTCAACTAACTAAACAGGTGAACAAGAGCATGCAGCACGTCAGACCCAAAGGATATGACCTGAATCACGTTCTCATGAACTGACTAATGGAGGCTAGAGGAAAACTAATTTTACATGTCGGGCAATTATAAGAGTTTGTATGGGAAAGAAAATAAAAAAATATTTAACCTTTAAAACGTGTGCAAAGCTCCTTTAAGGCTGTAGCTAACGATTAATTTTGTAATCGAGTATGTATCATTCTGACGATTAGTTGGATAAAGAATTGGCACAATCTGAAGAATTTTCATTTTAGGACACTGTGCTGACTCCAGAGGAGTTTTGAATAAATGCCCCTCTTTTCAGTGATTGGCCGAGGGGCGAGGAGAAATGAGAAGGTTTTCTCTGAGGAAGCCAAAAAAAACTGAAGTGTGACAACATTAACATTAAGGACCACTGGTGGGTCACGAGTGGGTCAAACCGCAATACAATTTTATTATTTTCAAACTATAAACCATGCATGAAGAGGGGGAAAAAAGAAAAAAAGAAAAGGGGACACTTCAGCTTTCTATACCCAGATCCGTGGGTTTATCAAGGCTTTCTCTCATTTCACAGTGAAAGCTCTTAAGTTTTGTCTCTGAAGTGTCCATCCATCCACCTCATGCGGCACAAAGCAGCAGCAGCGGTCTGCCTTTCTCTATAAAGACTCAGAGCACCCTGGGGGAGCAGCGGGGTGCTTTTACAGAGTTGCCCCGCTGAAAGGAGCTCGAGCTCGGTCAAGCCCACAGCCCGTTAGTAAGCACGCAATCAAACCGACAGAAATAATATCACTGTTGTTAAACTAATTTTAAGTTATTAAGGTGTTCTCCTCCCTTCCACCATGGCTGAGGCCAAACTTCCAATGTAAAGCGTTAGATTTTTACTACGCGTCTGAAATCTCCCGAACGAGCGAGCACTGGCCGCTCCAGAGAACCTTGAACTAGAGAAAGGTCTGAAGCTATATCTTTTTTTATTAACGTGTTTTCCTCGCTGTCGCTATGGCTGAGGCGAAAGATCAAATATAAACTTTAAATTCTAATGGTTTGGCATTTGTGGGGCGGGCGCTAAAGCAACGCCCAGGAGGCTTTTCCCTCTTCCAGGCCTTTCTAGGCCGATCGAATCACTAAACCGGGCAAAGATAATCCGAGCGGGAAAGAGCCGAGTTCCAGTGGAACTGGGCCTCAACAGTGGAGCCTCTGCCCCCTCTCTGTTTTCATATAATAGCATGATCCTATATCCATGCTGGCCAATCAAAACAAAGATCTTCTGCGAGCAGAGCCAGGTTGAGCACTGTGAAAAAAAAAAAAAACTAGCAGCAGTTCTTGCTCAGGTGCTGCAGCATCGAGGACAGGCTGTTATGGAACGCTAAATCAGCTTTGCAGTACAAACACTGCGCTTTTCCTTTTTCTCTGAAGTTTAAAGCGATCCCACACTTTGTGACACACCATGCCCTTTTTCTTTATCCTTCGCCCTTCAATTACTTCTGAGCTGATAACCTTACTTCTTTCCAAGTATCAGCAGCATTAGACAAAGCGAGAGAGTTGTGCAGCACAAATACCAACCTGGCAGAAACACAGTGCACCAAATACCCAAAATCTGATGAAACTACGAAGCAGATATTTTTCCTCAAGGAATTTTAGTAATCAAGTTACTTGAATTCTTCGAGGAATCGTTTCAGCGCAGGTGTCAGTGTTTCATTTCTTTTTGCTGTCTAGTGGGAGGTGACTGACCTTTATTTGTGCCAGGAGGTTCTTCAGCATGTTGTACAGCACATCGGGGTCCTTCACCTCTTTCCTGCAAGACATCGGTCTATTAAACTATAAACGTTACAGATGACAATGTACATGTATCTCAACAATGGCAGGATAAATAAAATAAATATGGCCTATTTAGTGTTTACCCTTTGTCTTTGTTACTGGGTTTCCAGCCTGTCTCTCCTGAAAGGAACACAACTCTTTTAGTCATTAGATGACTAATTTAATTGTACTTGTCAGTTTACGACGTATGAAGAAACTCACTTATCCCAGGGATGCTCTCCACTGGAATCTGTCGTACCCCCTCTTTGAAGCAGGTGAGACCTGGGTAAACTTTTCTGATCTGACTCTGTTTTCTCTCAATCAGCTTCTTTATAATCTGCAGTGATCATGACAGAATCAGAAATCCTTTAAAATGCACACAGAGTTTTCATTTTTGCAAGGCAGATCGCCATCACCTTTACATACCTCCTTCTGTCTTTTAATGATGTGAGACAGCTCCGTGTAGGGGATTCTGGGATTTAGTTCACACTCCATCAGGGTTGCTCCTTCGTAGTCTTTGATGTACCCCAGGTATCGACTCTTGGGCACTTTAATATCTTTGGAAAACCCCTGCGTGTAGTAAAAAAAAAATTATCATTTACAGGCTAAGAAGACAGGCGTCAATAGAGGCACAGATAACGATGCTGAGTCGGCAGTACCTGCTTTTTGAAGTAGCCAATGGCATACTCATCAGCATAAGTGAGGAAATAAAGGATGTTGTGTTTAATGTGGTACTCCTTCAGGTGGTTCATCAGGTGGGTGCCGTAGCCCTTAATAAACAAAAAAATAAATAAAATCAATGTATCTTTTTCTGAAAGAGCACCTCAAAGACTGATACAGGGATTGCCAAAATAACCCAAAACTAAATCTTTTTTTTTTTTTTTTTTTACATCTAAGGCACTAAAGGCCTCACCTGCTTCAGTTAAAGTCACAAGTTCATGATTTAAAAATAAGAAACTGTGCGACCCGTTACATCTGTTTCAATGCTAACAGTACTTAAGAAAAGAACATCATGCTGGCGGGCAAACCTGGTGGTGGAAGTGTGATGGTCTGGGCCTGCTTTGCTACTTAAGGATCTGGATCATGTGCTGTATTTTTTAGGAGCCTGAATTCTGTTCTATAGAGGAAATCTTTGAAGGACAACATCTGACCATCAGTTTGTGACGTGAAGCTGAAGAGCACTCGGGTTATGTTATGCAACAGGACAATGATCCAAAACCAGGGGTGCTTTAAGGTTGCATGGGGCCTGAAGCACAATTTTAAACATCGGCACCAATAGCAGCGTTTGGTAGTTTGATTGGATGAACAGTCACGGGTAATTCGTTTTAGATCTGCTGAGATATATATGTGAAGAAACTTAGGTCAGATAGAGAATAGCATTATATGGTAGCACCATATTGTAGCTATGTTAACACGACAATCAAAAAATAAAGATTATTCTTTGCACCTTTACAAAGTAAACTTGGCAAATTCTTTAAATCGTAAATTTAAAAATTAAACCACTTTAAACCTTTTAATTGAAAACATCAAATAAGAATAGTTTGTCCATTCCAAATAAATAATTTTAAGATTTTTAACATTCAACTATGTTAAAACCCAAGTATTTAAGGGAGGCCCCTGATGATTTTGGGCCCTAATCAGCTGCCTAGTTTTCTTATGCCTTGGGATTTCCCTTTCCAACAAAACACCAGCAAGCTCACCTCTTAACAGCTCAAAATGGACATAAATCTAATTGAGATGCTACGTCATGACCTTAAAAAGACACTTTATTCTTGAAAACTCTCAAATGCGGCTGAAAAAAACCCCACTGAAACATTAAAATGTGTAAAAAACAAAAAAACAAAAACACAAACAAAAACAAAAATTAAATCTGGAAGGAAAGCAGGTACTTTTTCCCCAGCACTGCAGGTCATATTTACCTTGACTTGCTCGTTGGAGGTGACAGCACAGAAGACGATCTCTGTGAAGCCCTGAGTGGGAAACATCCTAAAACAGATGCCTCCAATGACGCGGCCATCTTTAATGAGGGCTAAGGTTTTGTGCTTCCTGTGAAAATAGGAATCATGAGGGATGGGTTGGTGGGAATAAACAAAAAAACAAACAGAGGATGCCCAAAAAAAGGTGGGGAGACATCCACTCACGGGTCAAACACCAGCCGTGTGATGTACTCTTTGGGCATGCGAGGTAACTGATGGGAAAACACGTTCTGAAGGCCGACCAGCCACATCAGGATCTTCTTGTTGGACTTCTGGGAAAGGGAGTTTCCAATGACGTGGAACTCTATGATGCCTCGTCTCTCCTCCAGCCTGGCGGTCTCGTCACGGGCAGCGTTGGGCGTCAGCAGATTTGTCTAGAACCATTAATTATCCGTTAGAGTTTTGTAGTTTTGTCGTACAAATAAATTACACAGGATTAGTCATTCTATGTATAACATTTTCACACTTCTGTCTTAATGAGACTGTGTCATTAAAACATTTGCGATGCTTTATATTATATGGATCTTAAGGCATGTTTGCCAAAATTGAGGGAATCCCCCAACATTTCCTTATATTTCATTCCAGGAAATGGGGCCTTTTAAAAAAATTATAATACATTGTTTTTGTAAAGCTCTTTTCATTAAAAACTATTTAAAAAAAGTGCAAAACAAAATTATAATAAACTAAATGGGGTATACTTGTTTAAAAAGGAAAGTCTTCAGGCTTTTTTTTAAAGCAATAAGTGTCTGTGGAGCTCTCTCGAGGTTTTTTAGGGAACTGACCTCCGGTCCGAGCATAGCAGCAGGATCGGTGATCGTCATCATGACTTCGTTCACCAGCTCCATAGGAATGTCCCCCATCACACGGATCCTCTTGGCATCCTCCAGCGTCAGGGCCTCTGGAAGTTTGCGCTTGTCCCCTAAAAAGGATGTGGGCATTCATCGGTTGAAAACATCACTGAGATTTTCCAATTTCAGGCCACGTTGTTATACTTTCAAGAGATCAAATCCCCGGTTCTAGTTATTTTTTTGTAATTATTTTGACGCTTTTATTAAGCTTACGTGTCATTGTGGTTTCCGATAGGGCTGAACGATTTTGGAAAATAATCTAATTGCGATTTTTTTTCTTAATATTGCGATTTAATGCGATTTTTTTCCAGTTTAATTTATCATGTGTTTTAAAATATATACAAACAACAAATCAATTTGTTTCCTCACCATGTGGATTAGTTGCTAAAGACCCACAGCATCTAAACTCAGAGCAGAAATGATTGCATTCTGCCTACAATATATTTCAATCAAAATTGCAATTGTGACTTTTCTCCGCATTAACCACAAGCAACAAAAATGGCTTCTAAATAACGATGTTTGTAAACAAGGACTATTTTAAATATGAACTTTTAATGTTTCTATTGATCAGAATATTATTCAAGAGAACAGCTTTTAATTTAATTAGACATCCAACCTTGTTGAACATAAAGTGCAAAGTCCAACCAACAAGCAAGTCTATGTATTAAACTGATTGACCAGTACTTGATGTTTTGTATGATTATACAAACTCTAAAACAAGTAATAAAATTAGATTATCTCACTGCTGCAACTGTCTTCCCTTCCATGTGGAGGCAAACCCACTTCAAATATTTTACTGACAAGTAATAGACGTGTCTAATTCCCTAATTGTTACATAGCCAAAAATTGCAGACCTCTGCGATTTGGAAATTGTGTTTTTTGAAATCACGATTATATTGAAAATGAAATTGTTCGGCCCTAGTTTCCGACATCCTTCACATTTCTTCAGACTAAAATTTGACATTTGTCTCTCAATCTTATTACATTCTGAACATTTAAGTACCCATTATTTACCTAGTTGGGTTTTACTATATGTGTTTTACACAACTCTTGGAAAAACCTAAAAAATTAGAAGATGGTGTCTATTTTTTCAGTTTGATAAAAGAGGCTTGGCATCTAGACCAACTTAGATCAGTCCAGTTTCAAAATGTATAACTGACTTCTTGAGACTGTATCGGTTCTCCTACACTAGATACACAATTCATAACAGACAGCATAAACATAAATAACACTTAAAAAAACAGAAAATACAAAGTGTGAAAAATTACCTAGTTCTGGAACAAGTCCAGTTTAAAAAAATTAAGTCCCTTTTTTAAATGTTTGTATATTTATCTGCAGGTGCTGCCAGTAACTTGCAAACCAGATCGATGACAAAGTTAAACATTTGCGGTTCGGTGTGGAAAAACAAAGATGAAAAAAATTTGAATTTACATATATACCAATGCAAACAGATCGGCATGTTTTTAGAAATCTAGGTTGTTTCTTTAAAACAAAAGGAATAGAAAATGAAGGCTGAAAACTGCACCGTTTTTTTTCTAAATACTTTGCAAGACTGCAACAATCAAGGTAAGGCAAAGAAAATGTATAAACTTAATAGTTGTTTAGTCAATATTTGATAATTAAAACAATGACAACATTTAGCTCAGAGAAAATTTTAGAAAGTGTTCAGGCATACAATTTTATCTTTTTTAGAAGACACATTTATATTAGGCACAAGTTTGCAGGACATAATAGATTGAATAGATTGATTCACTGACCTGCGTTAGGCTCTGCGCCTCCCATGTCGGTGCTGCCCAGAGAGGAGGTGCTGTTCAGACATTTGGACAACGCAGGAGACCCGGACACCGAAGCAGGACTGATCACTGCAAAGACGGATCACACTTAGTTAAGTCTGACAACAACCACAAACCAGCGCTGATATTCATTTATGTTTACTGCTGGACCGAATGGATTTAAACTCAGCTGGACCACCAATATAATTTCTGCACATTTACAGTCCAGTAAAAACATAAAATAGGAAAGCCTGTGTATATTTCTAGCATATCTGGACACTATGAATATTAATATACAATCTAAAAATACTGAAAAATTCAGCTAATATAAATAAGCATTGAAATAGAGGTAAAAACTTTGATCCTGACATTCCATTATATGGAAAATAGCCTGCAAGAGGCGACATCCAAAACGTAAAAAAGTCTGGCCATCCAAGCAAATTCCCCCACAAAACATTCTGCAAGATTTTAAAACTAGTCTCCAAAAACTCTAAAATGTAATCAAAGGACCCATGATAGGTTCTCACTACTGCTGCTATGAAAGTGCAAGCCCAGAAAGAGACGGTCACACGCATACATTCCCTGGAAGAGTTCGACTTTAGCTCCGTAAGAAAATCACGAGTCTAAAATTTAATTCCATTAAATAGAAACAGAAAATATTTTTTGGCATAGTATAAATACAGGACTCCAGAAAAGGAAACATCAAACCAGCTGTGAGGCAAAGAGCTAGAAGGGTGATGGTTTGAGGAGACTTTGCTGCAGAAGAACCTGCCCAGATCACCGTCACAGAACAGACTACATTTTAACGCTGCAGGAGAACTGCTCCCTGCAAAGTGACAATAACCCAACAGTTACCTAGTCCTGGGCAGAATCAAAGCCCAGATCTATATTCTGTTGATAAGCTGTACTGCAAGAAAGGCCCCAAACATCTTCCAGCTACAGTTTCCTCAGACGGACTGTTAGATGGCTCCAAGAAGTGTCCCAGTGACGTTATTTCAACCAAAGGGGGGTAAGACTGGCCGCTTTGTTGATACAAAAGGTTTATCTGGTGCAATTAAATCACTTTGTTTTCAAAATATAATGAATATAGATTAGATATAAATATACAAACACTTCCTAATAGAGAACTGATGTTTTTGTTTTTTCAGTTGGTTGGATGTGCCATGGTGGTACATGTTAGTGCTCTGGTTGGACACACATTAACAGATCTTCACTACATTAAATCGCTTTCAATCACTACATCCACCACTGTAACTACATATGTTTTTTTCTTATCTGAGCTCTGGTTAGATACATTTTGACAGCTTAGAAGAGACTAGGGTTTCGGTGGGTGTTCCTAAAGAATTGGCTGATTGGTGAAGGTGTATATAGGCGTTATTAGAGTTGTTTCTTAGATCATCAGCTCCTAATGAAGCTCACACCATTCAAGCAAAAAACGTTTCTGTTTTTTCATTGAAGATTGATACTTTTACCATCACGTAAAGACTTTTCAATATATTCTAATTAGTTACAGCAAACAGGCTTAAATTGGAGGCGATCGGAACTGAGCGAAGGTCCGGTTGCCTCCGATTTAAGCCTGTTTGCTTAAATATGGTGTTGTGGTGACCCGGATAACTGAGAATTTCCACAGGCATTCTATTGAGTTATTTACCTAAAATAAAATAAATTTTTAAATATAAAATTGCTTTAGATTTGTATTGTCTATTTTGATTAAATCAGAGTCTCAGGCAACGTTCACACAGGAGGTGTGAACGTTGATCTGATCTTTTCACCACCATAATAAACAGATTTGTGCCACTTCCATATATGGGACTAATTCGGATACGTATCGGATATTTTTTTAAGCGTACACTGTCTGAACGTGTCATATAACATTTTATCTGTCTTTCACGTCACTCTCCTGTCTCTCACTACACATCCACACAGTAGCAGTAATTAACACTTCATAAGATATCGTTGTTAATAGCCGTGCTGCTTTCTTCTTACCTTAGGTCATCTTGCTATGACGTGCTCGTAATATTGTCAGCTTCCATTGCTCAACAGCTTTCTTATAATAAGGAGAGATGCCGGCCGGTATGGGTCGCTTTGTGGTCTGAACCGTTCAGACAGCAGAATGACGGTGGTTGCATTTAATAGTAGTTATGAACGTCCACCTCAAAAACATCGTAATTGAGCATCAAGACGTGTGAACGCAGCCTCAGACTCCACCGCCGCCTCACCTGTCTGATGTCCAATCTGCGTGCTGTCTGAGGCCGGCATGGTGAAGTCCGCCTCCCATATGGGTGAATTTTCACCGTAGATTTCTTCTTCCAGCATCGACAGGAACCTGGAAACAAATATGTAAAAATATCACAGATCTATATAGGATGATCCAAAAGACTGGTACAAAAAATATTCAAGATTCAGTCCATTTATAAATACAAAAACGAGGATTTAAAAACAAAATGAGATGGAAAACCTAAAATTAATAGGACCAAAAACGTGTAGATTTTCAAATTATTGTTTTTTTGTTTTTAAAACCTTTTTAAATCTTTAAAAGGACTAAAAGGACCCATTAATTAATAAGATTTGCTTATGTGACATAAGCCATCAAAATCCCTCAGATCCTTTACAAAACCCATTTTCTGTGATATCTAAACTAGATAAAATCATCATTGTGAGCCATAATTTGAAACAGTCTGAAGACTGTTGATGTTTTATAAAACCAAACTTTAACCTTCTTAGATTGTTTTTGCATCAATTTCTAGCTTACATTTTACCTGACTCCGCCAGATAGATTTGCTCCGCATATCCATCTGGAAACCTTCCGTTGAAGTAACTTTGGGAAGGGGCGAAAATACTGGTTAGCTGATTGGCCTATGTTGGTGATAGACAAGCCAAATAAACCAATCAGATTCGTCGTCGCTCGTAACAGAGCGACGACGAAAACAACCACAAGCCAAGCTACTCTTGCTGCTGCAGGTAAAGGCTCGTTAGCTCAGCAAATAAATACTCTGTAATTCCGATAAAACTTGCTCGATAGCCACGCTAACGCTAGTTTCATCGGCTGAAGCCGCCATGTTCTTTAGACTGAACTGTCGCGCTTCCCGTTGCGTCACACCTCAACCCGCCTCAAAGCCAACGCTGATTGGACGTTCGTTTGGTGAACGGCTCCAAATTTTCTTCAACGGAGAGTATCCAGACTGATCTGCGAGTGAAACCTTGATAGCTCGCGAGATCAGGATGGTCTCACGAGGCTAGCTTACATTATTTAAGTCAGATAAATTAACTTTATCTCAATTAATTTATAACTGAGTTTTACACAGATATTATTTGACTTTATATCTATTTAGTTTATATTTATACACCCTTATAGATGTTTAAAATTATTTTGTTTTAAATCATATGATAAATTAACGTGTGTAACAGTTGTATGAATTAAATGTGGATTTCATGTTTTTATTATTCGTGATCTTATTTTCAACACTCTTATTGATAAGAAAATATACTTTGAATTTTCCCAATCAGCATTAGAACGTCCAGAGAACACACAATTGTCATACTATTGCTGAATATTAAAGTAATGATATCAATTAACACACGGTCCTGACTCTTCTTAGTTCTCTGTGAACTTCAGCATCTTGGCCAATAAAAACATAGTCAGGCAGCATGCTAAGTGCTTGATATATCATTTCCTATCTAGGGTTAAATCCAAGCAGCCCTTTATATTTGAGATATTGCAATGATCAATGTGACTCAGTATAGTTTTCATAAAAAGCTAAAACTAACACCACCTCTATTATTACAAATCTCTGTACATGTTTTTATTGGCATGTTTAGCTCATTGGTCTTTCTCATCGAGGTTTGTTTTCATTATCTTGTTTTTGTCTGGTAGAGAGGCAATTTTGGTGACCCTAGTTTTGTCTGGAAAAAATAAAATCTTCCATAAATAACGACTGATTAAATTCTACGATTAAATTGATATTGTTAAGTTGTTCCTAATTTTATGACCCCATGAAATTTTGTGAATATTTCTTGTAAGATTCATCATGATGAGGGACCAGATCTGAGCGCCTCCTGGTTAGCTGGATGGAGGAACTGCCACAAGTAAAAAGAGATCCAACCCCGCTGCACCTGCATGCACAAACGCTACAAAAACCGCGGTAAATGTCGTATTGGAAGCGCTGCTCTTACTTGGGAAAGTGCGTAAGGATAAGTGTGCGTTTCTCTGGCAGCAGCTTGTCCTTCTCCACTCTGAACTTCTCCAGCAGCTGGCGGCGAGTAACGGTAAAGATGGACTTGAGCAAGTTGCGGCCAAACACCTGGGTGGTCTCGTAGCGCGGCAGGCTGTCGTTGCTTTGCGGGACGTGGCAGTAGCACAACCACCTGGCAACAACGGAGATAAGACCTGCTGTTATACATAGAGAACTTAAAAGAAATCAAATCAATAAATGTATGCTTTCTTATTCTTTTTTTAAAACGCATGCACACACCTGGTGTAGTCCAACTTGTACGCTGTTGCTTCGTCTTTCTGGGTTCGCTGACGGTACTGCGTGGGAGTCTCGAGCTTCCAGTAATTCAGACAGATAAGAAACATCTTCGATAGTTCAAACATGGTCTGTCTCTCCTTTGGGGCCAGGTGGCTGAACTTATACTGTACAAAATTCAAGACGCCCTGCAGGAGGAAAGAAGGACAAAGTTAACAAAAAAAAAAAAAGTTACTTTTTCTTCAAACGTAGGTATGTTCTAAGAAGCTTTACATTACCTGCTCGATGTTGGGCCTTTCAAAGGGAGGGCTTCCGAGGGATCCCTCTACAACAGGCTGACTCATCTGTAGGATGCATTTCCTCAGTAGCTTTAGGAAACGAGGAAAGACATTGAGCACAGGGCTGTCTCTACAATTAAAATCAATTTAAATCATTGCAGCCTTGAGATGAAGCTGTGACCTACCTTGAAAAGGTAGAAGTACACTTGCTTGGTATCAGTGTCCTCCTCTTTGTGTACAGACATGAACAGGTTCTCCACGTCCACCACCATTCCAAGCAGCCTGTTAATCTCATCCTCGGACACGTTCTCCAGATGGGACACGTGATCAGCTGTGAAACAAGGCATGGATGTAAGGAAAGTACTCTGATCCGTTGCTATAAGATAAATAAGAAATCCAACTTCTGCTACACATTGATCGTTTTTCAAGAAAACAGACAAGTCAAGTTCTTCCCAAAAAGCTCAGTTGACAAAACCTAATATCGATAACAGTAGCCTGTTGGGAAAAATATCTCATAATTTCTGCAGAATTCAGAGTGGACCAATGAACTGGGAAAGGATTTTGAAGAAAAACAACAAAATACACAAAGATGAAAAAAATATCCACAGATTTGCCTCCGTCTGCCTGGTTCACACAGCAAGATTTAAAAAAAAACTTTGTCAACACTAAAAAAAAAACAAAAAAAAAAAAAACAACCGTAAATATAAAGCTTTTGCTCGTATAGTGGTTGGTGTCCGGTCAAACGCCAAGCACAAAAGACCACACACGAGCAGATTTCACTTCCAAACATTCCGATGTCAGACAGGAAATCTTTCAAAACCTCTCGAGATCAAACGTGACTTCAGAGTAAATGAACATGGCCGACGAGGAAGAACAAAGGCGATTGTTTGTGGATTAATTTTAACAGAGAAAAAACATAAAAAAGAAAAGCCGTTGCTTAAAGATGTGTAGACAGAACAAACAGGGGCTCTACGTTTGTTGGGCTGAGCGATACGCATCAAATATAATGTCTCTATTTTTATACCATATTTATCTCATCATTTTTTTTCTTTTCATAAAGAATTTATAAAAATGTATCTATAAATCAAAGCTAGGGCTGGACGATATAGAAAAAAAGCATATCGATAAAATAGAAATATTGATCGATGTCGATAATTATCAAAAAAAATTCGAAGCCTATATCTTAAGAGCAGCCATGGTCATTTATGCTGTTGCTTAGCGACCTATTTTTAGATACAGAACACACAAAATCTTATTCAACCAACTTTTTACCAAAACTGCAAGTTTTTAAAAAAGAAATGAACTCTTTGAAGGGGGCGGAGCTTGGTGACGGAGCGTTCCTGGGTCTGTGTTTGTGATTGGTTGGGAGGATTTGATGACTGTAATATTAATCTACATGGCTAGAACGCAAAAGGAAGGCAAAATTGAACATTCTAATATTCTATTGAACTTTTTATCAATCCTTTTTGTTCCATCATCGATATACGTCTATCGATTGATATATATTGTTATTGAATTATCGTCCAGACCAAATCAAAGCTTTATATCAAATGTCTCAAGCACATTTAATAAACAGCTGTAGATAAATATGACATACAGCAGAAAAATAACCTCCTGGAATACATAAAAGTATAATTATAACCCAACATAGACCATCTCGACATAAATTTTATATCTCTGTTTAAAAAAAATCTCGATATTTTTCAAATTCAGCCTTAATCTGGAGGTGAGTTGTCTTTTTTTTCCCCTACGGGTTTACATCACCTCGCTTTCTGATTGGCTGCACATCAGTCAACAGGCTGCATGCTTGTTTGTCCTCGGGGGGGACACCACACACGCTAGGATATCTAGCCAAGACAATCCAACATGCTGAATATCCTCCATTTGATTGTTCTTCTGAGCAGATTAGATCAATCTTAACACACCACACACACCAGGAATATCTCATTAGAATAATTAAGGAGCCATCCAGGTAATCAGGGCATCCTTAAATTTGTCGGAAGGGGAAAATTTGAATAATTATTTGCTGTGTGAACGTGGCATAACGTAGTTTATAATAATCCTGAGACAATACATCAGTATCAGTGATCATTACTAAAAGATTATATAGGGGTATACATGTAAATAAAATAAGGCCAGCAACAGAACTGTGTGGAACTCCACCTTTATTTATGATTTACCAAGGATTATTTGATGTTTCAAACTGCCAATTCTTCAGCGACATAGTTAATGTTATGTTAAATATGTTGTTTAGAAACTGATCCAGGCTGTACCAAATATCTCTGCCCCACATGTTACTGTCTGGACCAGATTAACGCCCAAGTTTAATCCCAATTCTGCCATTACTGAGTTAAATGAATTGGATATAGTCAAATTTTAACTGAATTGGATACGAGTCGCTTGCCTTGTAAGTTACCTTGAGATGGCATTTGTCACAAAACAGGCATATATAAATAAACCGAGGGTTTAAATAGACTTCTTGCTTTTACTCGAAAACAAAAAAAAGGTTTTCGATTTAGGTGTTTGATATCACCTGTGATTTACATTTTTGTTGTAAATCAAGAACACCTCCCACATCAGGGACATATATCCTCATTGGACATTACCGGTTACATAAAAGCCAACATAAAGAAAATCAATCACCCAAAAACATCAATACTGTACAACACTCTGATGGGAGCTGGTAAAACAAACTAAAAGAGCATCACTGTTAAATGTGCAAATTGGGGGATTTCAGCAGCGTCGGTCGACCCCTCCTTTAACAGAGCATCTCTGCAGAACTTGAAAAATACATCACTATTTTGGTCAGGAGGGGGACAGATAACCGAATCTACATTACAGTTTGAGCCATAATTTAAGAAATGTAGCTAGTATTTAGATGCACAGCATGTCTGCGTGTTATTCATTGCAGGGGGGTGGGGGGGCTGGTTAGTTGGTACCCAGTGCATGTCCACAGCTGCGGCAGGGCTCGCTCAGGCTGGCTGCTTGCTGCTGCAGATCCATCCGTGTAGCTGAGGGGGGGTTCGGGTTTTTCCATCCATTGCACTTGCATGTGTCAATGGCCTGAGGACGAAAACAAAGCAAGGCACATGGGCGACTTTAAACGGCACACTTTATTCCAAGCCAATCAATGACATCAATTAAGCTAGCCTAGAAGAAACATCCTCCCACAGCTTTGCGATTATTCCAAGACCCCCCTCCCATCACTGTCAGCCATGGCAGCTAGCTAAAATGCTCAGCAGCTACATTCATTTACTGTGTTAACAGGTTGGTATTATTCACGAACAGTAAAAGGTAACACAGCCCGACCATTGTTTCGTTGCTGCAAACTTCAGCTAGCCACGTTAGCTACCTTGCACGCGGAAAATACGCCAAGTTTCTCGAGCTTCTTCGCCCGTGGGAAAGCTCGGACCTGGGCTTTCTTCTGGCTCGCACGCTGCTGCTGGCTCAGTCCCGGTCTAACCGGGTCGCTGTTCCCTGTGCCGGAGCCTGCTGCGACAGCACCGGACCCCGCTGAGCCACTCGACTGGGCTTGGTGAAGCCGGGGCTGTAAGGCCTGTGTAGCCGGGTCCGACATATCCACGCTGCGGCTACAGACTCCCTTCGCTACCCGATTAGCTCATACGCTGCTGCCTTCAGGTGCAGTCAGGAAAAAAAAAAACGGGCTCTCCATGCGCAGACCTCGCGGTAATGTTTACATCGAGAATCTGATATATCCAGAGGTAATGTGTCAAGCTTAGAGTTAAGACGACATTTTATCTCTAAAAAAAAAATATACATATTTTTTCTTCTAAACAGATTATCGTTTGCAGCAAAAGTAAACCTGTGGGGTTTGAAGTCATTAAAGTCATTACTGACCCCTAGTGGGAAAACAGGGAAACTGCAACAGTTACTGTCGACTGTGGACATGGGTGCAATTTTTACGGTCTGACAACTTCAAGTAAACATGTTATAAAAGTACTTAAAAAAAATTCCTACTACTGCTAAAAAATGTTGATCATAAGTCATGTTTCTTTAAAGCTTATTTTTTGAGACAAACTTAAGGAAAAGTAAAATCATACAAAAAGGGAGCATTTTTCAAGCGTTACCTGCACAGAATAGCCCACCTTTGTACTGTTCTGCACTTTACTGCACGTCAGGGGTTTAAAAAAAAAAATTCAATATTACCTGATTGGTTAGTCAGGCTAGCTGTTTTTCCCCCTTAAAATCCTTATAAAAGCAAGATAAATGTACAGTCACCTTTTCACTACCAGTTGACCAGATGTGTGCAGCAACAGGTGAGGGAGGGGCAGCACTCTGTTATATTCTTAAAACTAACAGAGAACCGATTATTCCAACATTTAAGAGGACATTAAACCATACAACTCATATAGCTAAAGTATTTAGGGCCCCAAGCAATTAAAAACCGTAAAATCAAATATGTGTACCTGGCCTGTGCCTATAGATAAAACCATAAAGTATTTTGCAAAATTACAGCTACAAGTTTTGTTTTTGTTTTTTTACAGGTTAAATTGAGTAGTTTATATCTACAGTTGAGTGCCACCAGAGTTAAATATATAATCAGTAAGAGTTAATACTCAATATAAAATAAGATTAAAAGACTCAAGATACCTTCCGCTCTTTTATTTGTAAAATTACATTTTCTTTCCACCTTCTCTACACATCCATGCTACCCGTTATCCTCCCACTTTACAGCAGTGAGCGCTGTTCTGGTGTGCTAGGTGTTGATGCCACAGCAGGATGACAAGACTACTCAAAACCAATCCCTCCTTTAAACGAGAGAAGCAGAGGACAATATCTCAATCCACAAAGCTGATGAGACAGAACCAGTGCATTTAATACCATGAATCTCCAGAGGAAAAAAAGAAGTTAAGACATGAAAAAAAAAAAAAATGTCAACAGAATACAAACAGATTGGGAAGCATTCTTTTTTTGACAGCAACTACAGATTGATTACAAACTTCAAAGGTCTGTTACAAATACAGAAATATGTTTTTAAATGCAGTTGTGATTTTGGTCAAGAAAAACAAAACAAACAAAAAAAAAATCTTTACACATCTCCCATTTTACACTGATAATTCAAAAACATTACATTAATGCTAAAAATTACATACGGGTGAAATTGTTAATAAAGTGGCATTTACTGTATATGTTCCGATAACAAATGATTGTAAAACCATAGAAGGATAAGGTTTCAAAATCATACTGACCAGCCTGTGCCAAAAGAAAAACTAACAATAGAGATATAACATTAATCATTCAATCTACACAGCTCAGCTCTATAGGAAATCTGCCCATTCCTTCCACTGGTGAAAACCTCCTGACCCAATCCCTAAAAGACTCTGCATGCACCTTGCTTTAAGTTAAGACCATGATGGAAACATTTACGATGCACTTGGAAAGTGAGTCCTTGTAGCACGAGGATAGGGTTAAAGAACCTGAAAAATTTCCTTCCTTTTCCATTAATTATTTTTTCCTCTATACGAACACAGAACAGCAGACAAAATAGCTCTCCTGGGAGCAGTGGGTAATGACTTCTGTTTGTTTTCCTTCCAAGAACGGGATTTTGTTTTTTTTTTCCCTCCAAGGTGACGGCGCGTGTCCATCGTCAAAAGAGAGGCCGTGGATTGGTGAGTCCAGGGCTGGAAAAACATGATTCTGCGAATAAGCCTGTGGGTTGATTTCTTGGTATTTTCATTGGCAGGTTCATGAAGCTGGAACCATCAGTGGGATCTGGCGATCTACTGGCCAGTATGCTCGTTTTCTTCCAAACAGTTAATTGGTGCTGAGAGGAGAAGTTGGTCTTTTGGTGGTCTGGTTTGACCAACGGGGCGACGTTTTTTTTTTTTACAGCTGGCTAATATCTGGTGGGATTGATCGAAGCTGTAAATTGGTCGGATCAGCCGATTAGTTGAGTTAGTTAGTTCCCACCCCCACAACACTGGCTGCTCCGGCCCTGTGGAGCAGTTTCCTGCAGGTCCACGCCGCCTCTGGCCCGTCCGCCTGGTCCCGCTCCGCCTTGAGGCTCGTTCTTCGGCAGTTTCTTGGCTGTCGCAGAGAACGAAGAGAGTCAGTTAATCTCTGCTCTCATGCAGCGCGACAATAGACCAAACTGATTCTTAAAGCTGGAGAGCAATGACCAGAAGTTTAAGTAGAGTTACATTAGGGCTGGACGATAATTCAGTAACGATATATAACGACCGATAGACGTATATCGATCATAGATAAAAAAAAAAAGGGTAAATAAAAAGATCAATAGAATAACAGTTTGCCTTCTCTAGCCATGTAGGTTAATATTACAGTCATTACATCCTCCCAACCAATCACAACACAGACACAGGAACCACGCCCCGCCCCCTTCAAAGAGTTCAGAGAGCACGCGTTCTTTTATATTTTTTAAATACTTGCAGTTTTGGTAAAAAGTTGGTTGAATAAAAGGGTTGAGTTTGAGTTCAGTGTTTGTGTCTGTATCTAAAAAATAGGTCGCTAAGCAACATCATAAAATAGCCAGGGCTGCACTTAAAATATATGTTTTCAATTTGTTGATAATTATCGATCAATATGATTTTATCAATATGCTTTTTTTCCTATATCGTCCAGCCCTAAGTTGCATATTTTCTAAAACAAACATTAAATGTGCTGTTTTAATACAAGACAGCAAGCCGATGCTTACATTTCAGAATCTAAATCACTAAAAGTTAGTCATTAATAGAAAACTTAAATGTTAAAAATAGAACGAGAAGGTTTTTGCAGTCATAAAAGAATGAAAGCAAATAAAACCTTGTATTTTGGTCAAATTTAAGTTAGTATATTTATAGCACTAGGAAGTACCGATTTATTGTCAGCGTGCCGAAATGAGTAATGAATTAGTAGTTGGACTTCTGAGAAACACTCACCTATAGCCATAAAAATCTCATTAACATTCATTGCGGTCTTGGCTGAGGTTTCCATGAAGAGCAAGCTGTTGTCGTCTGCGTATGCTTGTGCTTCCTACGGGACCAACGGAAACGGTTCAGGACATTTGGATTTGGACGTTCATTAGTAAAGGAGAATCAGATCGAGATACTGGGTTTGTTCCTCTCTACCTGGAAGTCTACGGCTCTCTTGTTGGCCAGGTCGGCTTTGTTTCCCGCCAGTGCAATAACGATGTTGGGGCTGGCTTGTCGCTGGAGCTCCTTCACCCAGTTCTTTGCACGTGTGAATGTATCCTTTACAAAGAATTTAACAGTCGTGTAATTAATCACTTGAATTAGTGATGCAAGGTTTTTTGGGTTTTTTTACATTGGAATTTGACTTAAGCAAATCGATAGTCCTGCTGGAGTTCATGCCACTTACTGTGTTGGTGATGTCGAAGACCACAATGGCGGCCTGGGCTCCTCTGTAGTACATGGGTGCCAAGCTGTGGTACCGTTCTTGTCCTGCGGTATCCCAGATCTCAAACTTGACTGTTGTGTCGTCCAAGCATACCGTCTGTGTGAGGAAGGCAGCTAAAAAAGGAAAATAGGAATAGAAATCTTAGAATTTAGACCAAGATTAAACCACTAAAGGAAAGAAGAATTCAAGTATCACCAGAATTAGACGGAAAAAATATAAATCTCTGTAGCTAAATTAGGATGACTAAATCAGTTATCCTTCCAATCTGTTGAAAGCAACAAACATAAGTGAGAAACAGATAAAATGTGTTAGAAATACACAACCCAGCAGGAAACATGAACTGCAGTCACTTCACTCAGCCAACTCTCACATGACACCTGACGCTGAGCTCTTTCTTGCATCCCACATATTTTAAAGCTTTGTAATCTTTGACCAGGCATGCCGCTGAGTACAAGTTCAGCAGAATGCAAAAACAAAAAATGCTGACTCGTTTCTTTTCTTTTTCCTTTTCATTCTTTGACGAATATCCTGTTCTTGCATCCTAAAGCAGAAACCGGACACAGCAAGGAAAACCGAAATAATGGCTATTTCATGACTTACTTAACACATTTGCAATTTTTACATTTCTTCTTGATTTCCCTTAAGGTACTAGACAATCTGTATATGTATTAAAAACTTTAACAGAGCATGTTTACGTCGACAACTGACAGAAAATTTTAGACAATTAAGTGTTTGTATCCTTTTAAAAAGGGGGACAGAAAAGTCCAAAAAGCAGACAATCCTGTGGGATATCAGTAGGAAAGACATGAAATGGTGGAAAGTTTCAGACGGATAACCACATTTTACGTCCACTTCATTGGTATTTATTCTCATTTTGATTAGATGCTTCAATCTAGCTCATCTTAAATACTAAATAAGTGGTGAAGGATATCCACCACCGTGGTTCCGTCGCTTTCTGCAGTTTGACCAGTTTTGGTAAAAAAAATGCCTGCCTGGTTTGTGTGAAGAGCCTGGAGCTGAAGATATCCTTTCTTCTTGAAAGAACCGGTTTTACCGGTTCCTCTCCTGCCTAAACTGACAACAGAAATGAAGCTGACCTGCCAGACATCAGTTCCCTTATACTTCTGCGCCGACGTTTTAACCAGGACAAAACATCTACCGGTTCAGACTAAACATAGAAGAACTTGACTCAACCATAAGAGTTTAGGCGCGTAAAGTAATATTTAATTTCCAATTTAACAGCTTTCTGGGCCCTTTAAAATAAGTTCTGTAAACAACCACTTGGTATAAATCACACAGCACAAAAAGCAGATTCATCTTGGGGAATAAAAAGTATTCCCAGGGTTCTTTTTAAAAGGTCATTTTATCTGAATTTCTATGTATGAATACATATGGGAAAAAAAAGGCTGATTATGGAAAAATGTTAGTTTTTCAGACTTTATTCCCCGTTTTGTTTTCTAAAAAGATAAAAATCAGAATTTCTAAACACTAAAACGCGTTTTAAGCAGATTTATATGTGGCAAACACCACATATTCTAAATTTACGTCAGAACTTAGTCCAACTCACTGATTGTTGTGGTTTTTCAAATACCGACAACAGATAAATGCACTCAATCAAAACAAAAACCATTCATAGGAAGTTTTATAGGAAGTCAAACAAATCCCTAATGTCCCATTTATTTTTTATTTAATAAAAATAAGTAAATAATCACAAGAATATGCAGTCATTGGAAGGGAATCCACTGCAGTTTGTAAGTAGATAAAGTATTTCTATAGCACCTTTCACGTATACATCGCAACGTGCTTCACTAGGGCAAAGCAATTAAAACACCAAAATAAAATTGAAAAAATATAATAAAATAAAAAATTGGCCTGTCTGGATAAAAATGTCTTTAAACATCTTTCCTAAAACATCCAAGTGTTGTAGCTTTTCAAACAGAACTCATTTAACAAGGTCTAAAGGCCAAAAACTGCTGGAATGGCAGGCAGGACCAGCGTTGTGCTAAATGTAAGGTATGTTACAAAAACTGAAAAAAAATCTTGAGACCCATCTGGAATAGCACGCAAGTATGAAATGCAGAGCACACAGAAATGCCGGACTCCTTACCTCCAATGGTGCTCTCTTGGTACTCGTGAAACTGGCCCTTGACAAAGCGCAGCACCAGGCTGGACTTCCCTACAGCCGATTCTCCCAGCAGCACTAGCTTGAACTGACAGATCTTGTTGCTAGCAGCGGTGCCGTTGGTCCGTGCCGGTCCACCTCTCCCTGCCATATTGCAGCGTGGAAATTAGGGGAAAAAAAGACCGTGTGTGTGTGTGTGTGTGTGTGTGTGAGTGGGAGGGGGGGAGGGGAGGATGACTGAGTGAAAGCTTAGGCTCTTTGCAGAAGGATGGTGAAGCTGAGGTAAACAGGTGAGCTAAGGTCATGCAGGTAGCTTTCCTGGAGGAAGACGACACCTCACTAGTGGGAGCTGAAAAAAAGAAGAAGAAGAAGAAAACCTGTTAAGTTTCTACTAAACAGCCACAGTATCCAAAATACAATAGTGGATTGACATCAAAAGCCATCTATAAACAGAAATCACCCCGATTCTTGCATTAACCGAACATGCATCTGCACTAGAATTATGGCGTCGGCTTCAAAAGGAGCAATAAAAACTGAAGTTGTTGTTGATGCAAAAACAGCAACATGAACCTCAGAGCTCAGTTTTGGGAGTTATCCATTTCAGCCTGTTTAGTATAAACAAGCATTGAAGGAAAACGCTTAAAGGCTCATCTGAAATTGTGCCCTCTGCTTTTCTCCCACAGGCTACGCTCAGACGTGTTGAGATGTTGGGGCTGCGTACACCAAGTTAAGAGTCAACGTCGTTCTCAGAGCAGAAACAACTGCAGCACTGGCTCTGTTGCCGCCCATTTATTTAACCCACGTATGCAAAATTCAATAGGATTATGAAAACACACGAGGTCCAGCTCCACAGCAAAGACCAACTTGAACGGTGACATGAGTAGACCTATTGACTATGAGCTGCTGCGCCCTACGCTACCTGGGCCTGCCGGTTATCTGCAGCGCATGCAAAGAAGCAGAACTTTCTCTCCGTGAAACACAGCGGTCCACGATGCGCCTGTTCTGGTTCTGGCATCGTGTTCAAACGTCTGCTGAATAACATTCGGTCCATAGCATGCAAATAAGACCTGCGTTTAATCACCTCGAGTTTAAAATCTAACGTGGCTCAACCGTTCTAACCTGAAATAAAAAAAAAAAAAAAGTGTACGCTAATCAGAGATGATTATTAGACGGTTCGCCATTTAGCCGAAGCAGCAAAGTTTTCTGTGCCCCCCTCTTAAACTCCTCAAAGCTAGTGTGAGAAAAATAAAAAAAAGATTAAAAACAGTTATGAAGTAAACAAAAACATGTTTAAACAAACCCAACAGAGCCGTAGCAATAATTAAGACCCTTTTGATGAATTTCACGTATGGATTTTGCATCAAACATGAACATAACCCCCAATCGCAGTTTAAGAAGGTTTCAAATGCACTCCGTTAGGGCGATGGCGCCGGGGTAGTGAGCGCGACCCAAATACGGAGAACTTAGTCCTCGACATCGCTGACCCAGGTTCAATTCCAGCCTCAGGTCTTCTCCACTCACTCAAACCCCCTTTCCTGTCAGCCTACTGTATTAAAGACAAGCCGCTAGTGCCGTAAAAACCCAGAAAAAGAGTATATTGAAAAATAAAAAGTGCTCTTTCAATTTTCACATGCATTTTGCGAAGACTGGGTAAATGTACCAAAATATTTGCCATGTCCGGCTCTCAGCCCAGTTAACCCAACTGTCTTTGGGTTTACTGGGCTTCCTCCCACAGTTTTTGGACTGTGGGACGAAGCCGGAGTACCCGGAGAGAACCAGAGATGCACCGATACCCGGATCGGATATCGGATCCGACACCGACTAGTTAGTTGGACCAGACATCGGAGGAATGGCGCCGATCCGGCAGTCCGATTCAGTCGTTTCTCTTTTTATTACTATCATACACAGCAATACAGTCAACGGTGAACTAGTCTCTTCAGTTCCATGTTTGCAACGCCGGTTACCCATAACCTTCTTGCTGCAAGGGAACAGTGCCAATAGCTGCTCCACTGTGCAGAGCAGTCAATATTTAAAAAGAGGAACTTTAAGTAGAGGCAGAAGTAAGCCATTATTTTTTTTTTCCTTTCATTGGAATTTAGTGAAAATAAACATGACAACTGCAAACCTAAATCCCGGTGTGTTTTCAGCCACGTTTGCCAGCCAGAATTGTCCTAAACTTTGCCTAACCTTTTTTTTTTTTTCAGCTGGATGACACACGTTAGGTTGGCCAGTTTCTGCTCAAAAGGACAGGAAACAACTCAGCTAAAAGCAGGAAGTGAAGATTGCAGAACACTGAACTGCTGAACACCATAAATCCAGTTTTCTAAACACAGTTTTGAGGCAGAAGCCTTGCACCGCGTACAAACACAAACGGCAGATCTTTGCTAGCGCGGTGTGGAAACGTGGTGGAGAGACACCAGGAGCGCAGTTAGTTTAGGTGAGCGGCGCTTTTATTTCCCAGCTTGCAGCAGAACTCCTTAATCTTCAGCATGTGACTGCAGATCACAGCTTTGTCCGTGAAATATTCAGGACTTGCCTGTTTTGTTTGACAGTGCAGAAACCATGTTGTATTAATGGATTAAAAGAAAATAAAAACATGAGCAGCATTCTCCATACACTGTGGATGTGAACAGTGTCAGGCCGGTCGCCCTGGACTCTTGAGCTTGCAGACATTTAAGTTCATAGCACATCAAAAAATAAGGAAGGAATGAAGGAGCGCTGCTCGCTTGAGCAAACAAAGATCAGTCTGTACTCATTTGTTCCCCAGCAGCTAAGCGGACTTCACCTGAATCTCCCACTTAAAGAATCGGCCATAGTGACGTAATAACTGCGAGACCTTTGGTAACACTTACACCTTAAACATGCATTATAAGAGAGATGCTTTAAAGGCATCCCCAAAGTGCACTCAGAACCTCAATAATGAAATGGGACAGAGGGAGAAAAAAGCAGGACATGGTCAGGAGGAAAAGGGGAGGAAAAAAAAAAGGGAGCCGTTACAAGAGTCTGTTAAATATTCATCATGACCTCCTGTTTGCTCTACTGTCAGCATGACGTCCAAGACACCCACAGGGAGGGCAGGACGTTTAATATAAAATACGACAATGTGTTCAAAACTAAAAATCGACAAACGTGTGTTGCAAAAAGAAAAAAAGATGAATAAAAAGTTCAGTAGAAGAGCAGGTTTTCTTCCTTCTGCATTCCTGTCCATCATGTAGGTTAATATTACAGTCATTTAATCCTCCCAACCAATCACAAACAGAGCCACAGGCATGCTTCCCTTCAAAAAGTTCAGAAAGCACAAGTTATTTTTTTCTTTTTTGAAAACTTACAGTTTCGGTAAAAACCTGGTTTAATAAAGTGTTCTTGATCCGAAAATAGGTCACCAGGCAACAGCATAAATTGGCCAGGGCTGCACTTAAAAAATATGTTTAGAATTTTTTAGTAATCATCGATATTAATTCTATTTTATCTATATGCTTTTTTTTTTTTATATCATCCAGCCTTAGGTAGTTATGCATTTGTTGTTCCTTAGGTAAATATTTCATTTTGTGTGTATCGTGTCATACCTTCTATAAGTTATTAATGGTATATAATTAATAACCCTGGTGTACCACAAGGCTCTAAATTGGGTTCTCAACTTTTTAGTTTTTAAGTAATGACTACCCCAAGTTTGTCTACCTCTTGCAATCTGTCTAACCCATAATATAAGAACTGTGTGGTCTTATAGCTGGGCAATATATTAAGATTTAAAAAATATTGAGGTTTTAATAAAAGAGATAATGTAAGGCTATAATTGTTCATATCGAGATGATCCATGTTAAGTTAGAATAATACTTTTATGTATGCCAGTAGGTTATTTTACAGCCGTTTCTGATATTTATCTACAGGTGTTTGTTAAGAAATGTGCCTGTGTTAGACATCTTGGATAAAGCTTTGAAAGAAAAAAACGTATCAAGATAAATGTTATAGATCTGCATTCAGCCTAAAATTGCTGTTTTGGGTCCATATCGCCCAGCCTTAATTGGTCTGTTTTCACATTTTACCACTAAATTAATATAACAAATATAAACAATCAAGCAAAAAAAGAGAAAGAGAAAAAAAAAATCTAAGTTATATTTAGTTATTCATTTGTTTCAAGAGGATGTTAAAATTTACCTTAAACCATGTGCAAAATAGAACAGAAATCTCACCTTTAGTAAGGATAGTTTCACTTAATTTATTCATATAGCGGCAACTCACAACGTGTAATCTCAAGGAACTTAATTCACAAAGACATGTAGACGTTTCAATTGATCCTAGTCATGAAAAAAAAAGCAGTCAAGTTCAGTTTATCATTCAACTTGATCAAGAAGGATCACAGGAAACCCAGCAGATTGCATCGCGTCGTTGACTTGCAGCGTTCACTCTTCCTGGATGAGCGTGTGGCGACAGTGGACAGTCGCTTCCATGCTGAGCATACTTGGAGCAACAGCGGAAAGGAAAACTCCCCTTTAACAGGAAGAGACCTCCAGCAGAACCGGGGCTCCGTGTGAATGGCCATCTGCCACGACCCACTGGTGATTTAAAAAACCGGGGCAAAACCGCAGAAAAATATAACAGAAGCACTGGACAACGAGTGCTTTCTATGTGAATGAAAGGTAAAAGGCTAACGGCAGTACTTGCTCATTTAGTGTCTTAATCTAGGAGAGACACAAAGACTAAGCATATAAGATCTGGGTATGTTTAAGGTCAAGAAAAAATATAATACATATTTGAAAGTATTGGCCTGCCGGTACGCTTATGTAGGTGGCTCCTCGGGTCTTAAATTTAAATAAGTGGTCAAGCAAAACGGTCTTTTAGTGAAAGTTCAGACAGCAGCCAGAGACACTTGTTGAGGAAAAGGGTGGGGACGCAGACCAACTGCTGGTATCTGATAAAGAGGTTGCATCGTAGGTCTCCTTTCGTCCACTATACCAAAAAGCTACCCTGCATTATTTTGGCAGTTTCAAATACAGTCGCTCAAGATTTCAAGTCATGCGTGCCGCAGACAGATCCATTTTTCTTTTTTTAGCGAAAAAAAAAAATGCAAAAGCTAGAGCCACACCTAACATCAACAATTAAAAAAGGAATCTTCTCTTAAAAAAAAATGTATGTTTCAAATGTTGCTTCAAGTCAAGAATTTACTTGAAATTGGAGTTTAAATAGAAAAGCCCTGATGTAACACTGCACACGCAAACAAGATAGTGATCACTTTCAAGGCCAATAGGAAATCACAGGCACTTCCCTTTCTTGTGACGTCTGTGAGCTCAGCAGCCAAACTGAGAAGAATAGTTAGTCAGGAGCCCAGTCACAATTACATTGTTGAAAGTTTCCAAATGACCAAGAAAAAACAAAACAAAAAAAGTAACATTCATTTCTAGTAATAAACTCTCTACCTCTTTAGATTAATAGACTGATAACTGTTCAGCTCAATCTCCAAAATGCTTAGGATATGTCAAAGCTAAGATATAAACACTAATTCTCGCAATCAAAACTAAAATAGTCGATATTCCAGATATTGACTTCAAAAAACTGCAAACAACTCATTTGAACAAGTTGGTAATAATAATAATAATTAAAAAAACCTGTGTTTCCATTACGGTATTTTGACCTACAACTTTAGACAATAGGAAACAAAACAACATACGGAGAAAAAGAAAAAATAGCAAACCCAAAACCAACATGTGCATACTTTCAAAAAAAAAAAAAAAAAAAAAAAAACTTTTTAATCTGGGCCAATTTGCCAAAATGCATTGCTGCTTTATGAGGTCAAGGTTCAAACGCCATAAACACCAGAACAGCCCCATGCACATTTGGTTATCCCTTTCTGTCTCAAAGGTTTAAACACAGCTCCTCCTATTAAGCCATAAACAGCATCTATAAAAGGTAAATGCAATTTGAAGTGTTGTTAAATGTAACCGGACACACGTGAAGATTTGCCAACTTTAACAAAACAACGAGCAGAAGAGTAATATAACGTCTGTTTAATGGTAATGACACTTTAATGAGAGGACAATGTGGACATTTAAAGATTCATACGAATATATATATATATATATATATATATATATATATATATATATATATATATATATATATATATATATATATATATATATATATATAATTTAAGTTTTAAACGCAAAATTACATGTAGTGTTAAACAAAATGTCAAACTCAAAGGAACTTTTCTTCCCAGCTGTGTTTTTGAAGAACACAGCTGGCTGATGAACCCTGTCGGTGAAACTGCTACGTCTTTTAGAGATTAAAAAAAAAAAAAAAAGAACTATAAGCAACTTTAAAATCTCAACAAAAACAACTGTTGGTTATACTCTAAACAACTGAGGTCTAAAACACCCATCCGCCGCACACGAAATGTCTCAAGTTTTTAAGCTTTGCAAGTTAGCGAAACTTCTCTCTGGTTGTGGTTGGCTAGCTTTAGCAGAAGAGCTAACGGAGGCTGGCCGACATTAGCAGGCGAATTAACGGTCACGTATCCAGCAGAGACGTTAAAAATGTGCATTTATGGCTCTGGGGGTGGACGGTAACGCTGTCAGATCTAAAAAATCTGCCCAAATGCCTGAAAACGAACACCAACTGTTAATCTTTTCTGCTCGCCTAGCATTTTTTTTAGCACTAGCTTACTGGCTAGACTGAAACAACAAAGCAACGAAAACTAAACGCTTAAGCTACTGAAAAATTAACTTTGTTTAAAGTGTTTGGTGCGACCGGTAAAAGTGACGAGTTTGTGGTTAGAAAGGAGAAGGTAAAAGTTGGTTAAACTTGACTTCTGGTAGCATTGTTAGCAGCTGTGTCGTCAAAAAAGAAAGAAAAAAAAAAACGTCATTAAGACAACTTTCATTTTCGCGGCCCCCACGTCGTCAGCTGTTTCACGCTGTCCGTGGGGGGGAAACTCGTTTGCTCCGCGTCTCCAACTGCCGTGAAACCTTCGATATCAGAAGCCTGTCAGCAGCAGTTGTAGGGCGGCTTTATGGGTCGTTTCTCAATTTGCGGTCTCTCTGAGCCAGAAGCTCGTAGCCCTCGCTCGATCTACTCTAATGGACATTTAGCTCGGACTTGGCTGATCGGAAATGGTACCGAATAAGTCTTTACAGCTTTCCCTTAAAACAAAATCCACAATCTTTTTGGGTTCTCTCTCCCCTCCTAACATCTTGGATCATGCCAAACGGTTCGACTTACATGACTTGTTTCGTTGGCCTCATCCGCAGCGGCTGTCTTCTGCTTCTTGGGGTCTGGCTGGCCTTCCCTTCCGCTAAGCGATTTTCCGGGAACCTCCCACAGTTTTTGTCAGTGGCTGTCTGACCAATGACAACGTCTGCCTGAACAAACCCTTTAGATTCAGAACACCGGGCGTGTTTCAAAGGTAGATGTGGACTTTTTTTTTTTTAATATTATTGTTTATTTATTTTATTTTTTAGGAGGACCGAAATAGCATCGAAAGTATTGCACATTGGATTGAAAGAGAAGCATAGCTGTGCTACCCGCTTTTGTTTGTACTTTACTTAAACGCGACACATGTGCATTAATCAGGAGATGAGTCCAACATAAAGAAAAAAGAATGTGCATCAGACAAAATTAAAATCATTCTGAGTATCATTAAAAAATTGAATTATTTTAGTAAATTCTACAAAACAAACTGTTAATCACACTCATTGTTGAGTGGAACTATTATGGATTACAAATTAAATCCCAAAAAGCAGTTCCTCAGAAAATTACAGCGATTTTAAAACACACACACACACACACACACACACACACACACACACACACACACATACATACACGCATACACACATACATACATACATACATACATACATACATACACACACACACACACATACATACATATGTATATCTATCTATCTATCTATCTATCTATCTATCTATCTATCTATCTATCTATCTATCTATCTCTCTCTCTCTCTCTCTCTATATATATATATAATATATATATATATATATATAATATATATATATATATATATATATATATATATATATATATATATACACGTGTGTGTGTGTGTTTTAAAATCACTATAATTTTCTGAGGAACTGCTTTTCGGGATTTAATTTGCTGTAATATATATATATATATATATATATATATATATATATATATATATATATATAAAAAAAAACTTTTAGAGCACTGTGTGGTCCCTTCTCACCCTACGTGGGAAGCCACGTTGGTATCTGTGGCTCACACTTACATTGTGTACATCCTAATCTGTCGGACAGCTCTTGCACAGTTATGATTAATGAATTAACTTCCTCCAGTGCTCCTCTGTCATGTGGTGTGCCTCAAGGCTCCATTCTCCCCTCCTTTTTTCCCTCTATCTGGAGCCAATCAGAGCTAGTGCATCACTTGTCTTTCCACTGTTAGTGGTGTTACCTGTCTTTAAAACCAGGTAACAGTCACATTCAACACTCCGTTCATGAGGGTGTCTCTGCAGTACAACTGTGGTCCTGTTTTTTGAAAGACCAAACGGACCAAATACATTTGGTTTGGTGAGAATGCCACTGCTGATTTCAGTGGTCTGAATTTTAAATATAGTGACACTGTAAGAAAGCTAGGAGTGATTATTGATTTTCTTTTACAAGGATTTTAAGTTAAGAAAACAAGTTGATTCAGTGATCAAATGTAGCTTTTACCACCTTTATCTTTCAGCTAAAGTTAAGCCTTTTTAAACTGCTAATGTTGAGAAGACTATAGCATTACAAGCTCAAGAACTGATTACTGTGACGTTTTTTATGTATCTCAACAGTCTTCAAACAGTTGAAAATGTGGAAGTACATCTTTAAACTTTCACCTCACATGCAAGCACCCCCCATTATGTCTCTCCTCCACTGGCTGCCTGTCTGTTTTAGAATATATTTCAAACTTTTAATGTTTGTTTTAAAGTTCTTAAATGGTCTGAGCCCCACCCAACATTTCTGATTAATTTGGTTTCTGCATGCATTGTATGTCTTTGAGGTTATCATCCCAGTTCTCGACTGTTCAGAGAAACAAAATATCCCCTCAGCTCTCAGCAGTACTGACCTTATCGGATTCTTTATAAACAAAATTGATTCTATTGAAAATAAGTTTTAGGTAAAACTGTCAAGTTTGGTGGCCAGTCAATAGCAGTGATACGATGGTCATTAACCTAGGTATTGTAATTTCTGACTGTGTGGCAGGCCCCAATTTCCTGCTGGAAAATAAAAATCAACACCTTCATAAAGCCTGCCAGAAGAGGAACCATAAAGTGCCCTAAATTCTGTGGTTGAAGGCTGTGCTGACTTTGGACTTTATAAAATATAGTGGACTAACTTCAACAGAAGACATGGTTCCTCAAATCACTGACTATGGAAACCTCACACTGGACCTCAGGCAACTTGCGTTCTTTGCCGGATCTTACATTGCAAATATAGCATATACTATCTACTTTCTTCTGAAAAGGGGATTTAGAATCAATGATTCTTTTTCCTCTTCACTCAGGTAGAATGCATGTGACGTGTTCTTGGGTTCAGGAGTGGCTTCATAGAAGGATTATGACTGATGTATTCCATATCTTGGATATATTTCTTTGTGGTCGATCTTAAGGCAGAGGCTTCAGCCACAATCAATGCCACTGGTAAAATATTCAAATATTCAATCTCGTTTCCCCCTGATGAATAATTACTCTACCAGTCAAAAGTTGGGAAACACTTTCTTGTTCAGTTGAATAGGGAAGTGTGTCCTTTTGATTGGTTGTGTAGGTCTGATTAAAACCTTGCAGTGATGATATGATTTTCACTTTTTAATCCAGTATTGTTAAAGCTGTCCTATCTTTTGGTAGATGGGTAGTCTTTCCGGTTTGTGTCCGCCTACCTTATTTATTTTGTCTTACCTCAGACAGTAATTTATAGGTGACAGAATTATTACATCCATGTAGATCAGTATTTAACTGTTCCATCTGTGTGCAAACTTCATGGAATACATTTTAAATTATTGAAACATTTTTTTTTGTGTGATTCTTCTGCAGTCTGATCAAAAAGTGGATGACTTAAAGTACACCAACACTGCAATGGGCTATTACAGAAAATGTTGCCTTTCATATCCATTACTTAGATATGAAGTTATCCATTTTATTGCTGAATTTAAAACTAAAAAAATCAAAATCAAATTTGATAACTTGGCCCTACAATGTCCCTACTTAGAGTAGGGACATCATTATTGATGAAATGGAAAAACAATGAAATTAAGAAAATTAGGCCTAGTTTTGTTTGTGGCTTTAATTTATTGCTGGAGTTGCTCTGTAAAAAATAGATTATGTTGAAAGTCACTTTCATGTTTTTTTCCGTCTGAGTTTTACGTGAGAGAAAAAAGAGAAAAAACATGTCAAAAAACCAAACATTTAATTTAACAGAAGTGAAGGCCTTAGCAAAGCGAAATCTTATCATATTTTATACCTAAACATTAAAGCAGTCACTAAAAAACTGGAAGTCAACAAGTACAGCTCTGATTTTTGGTGTTTTGTTTCACTTGTGAACTATTAAGGATGGCCAAAGGACCCTAACTCTACTTGCTACTGGGTTGTATTTTGTGAAACTGCTTTATCTGTAGAAAAAGATATACCCTTGACCACTATATAAAAACAATTGCTGTGACAAAGGCATTTTGGCAATAGATTGTGCTCTACCTATTTTTTCAACGGCTTGAATGGTTTTATGGCTGGTGTAAAAACAATTTTTTTTCTTGTTCTCTTCAAATTGAACTGAAATAACACTTTATAAATGCAATAAAGGGCTTTACCCAGTCTCTCATATAGACGTGGGGGAATTTTCACCCACTTTTTTGAGATCCAGGTTTGCAGCCATGGCTTTACAGCTCACACTTAGAGCATTTTAGCCAGGTTTCGATGTGGATCTTAAAGCTAGAGGCTCCATCCAAATACCCTTAATAATAGCTTCTAGCTCCTGTTCCTTGACCTTTCAAGGGGTCGACAGTAAAAACTCCTGGGTAGGAAAGGAGCTACGGACTACTGTGCCGAATTCGGATAAACTTTAACTTCTACGTCATTACGTGACGGAAACACACATGGATGATGTGAGTCAAATCTGGGCCTACAGCCTTCATAAAATAAACCACAAAGTGTGCGCTCTCTTCTCTCCTGACATTTTTGTTGGTTTCTGTGAGGAGGCTGTGCTGATAATTCATGTCTCGCAAAGGATTGTGGGATACCTTAAGGCGTCTTCGCGCCGGTAAGGAACGTTACAGAGTTCCTCGGCAAAACTAGCCGCAGGAGGGAGCATACAGGCTTCATTTCCTACCTCCTTCCTCACTGACTGCACTATTCGGACAGCACTTATCATGGCCACCTGCTGACGCACTTCCGCTTTGCCTAAAAAGTCCTTAATCTATAAAGGAATTCAGATTGAGCCAGAGTCGGCGATTTTTTCAGAAGTTTCCCCAAGTCTCTTTTTGAACAACTGCGCAAGACTGTCTTACCTGCTCATCTGCTCCTCAGGGGATTGAGTGAAAAAAATCTCCCAAATCCACTCTGGTCTTATTTCTTTTTACTGAGGATTCCTCTTCTTCTCCTAAACATGAACACAGTTTGCTTCTTGCGACTCTCAGGCCAAGTATACGATGAGAGCAGCGGAGCTACGATAACGGCTAACAGCGAATCTAACCGCTAAGATAACCCGATATATAAACACCATTATACTTTTACCCAGTATAATAAAAAGTGTTTCTGAACAGAATTGCCTATTATAGCTTTAATTGGTTTGTTGCAACCCACACTTTTCCAGCCATTCTGTTGTAAAGTTGCTTGTCTGTTTGGTTTATCAATGTCTCAGTTTAATGTTAGGCCGTCTGTGTTATAGATCTGCTTTTATGGATGTGGTCATACCTCCTGATGATTTCATACGAAGCCCCTTGTAGAGTCTTTACCTCTCAAATCCACTCGAAGCACCACGGGTGTACTTAGTTTTGCCCTAAACTGCATTGACATTGTCATATAAACTTACTGTTTAACATAATGATTATTTATGAGAAAGAAACAGAATGATCTCTCTGTCCAATTCTGTTCCTCATCCTGTCATAAATTGTAATTTCTGCAATTTCTTCATGTAACCACACAGTGGCGCTACATCCCTCTGAAGATGATGTTAGAAGCTTCAGTGGAAACAAAAGTTAAAGTTTTAATGTTTTCCTTGCAGTGATGTCTTGCTGTGTAACTGATAATAAGATTATTTTTATAATAATAAAATATAAATTTTTAATATTAATATTAAAATAATGTAGTTCAACAGTATTTTGTGGCTGGTAGACTCTATTGGCATGATTTTAATTAATGTAGACTATCCAAAGTTTTGGTCTCAGTTGACGCATTATTTTAAGTATAACAACTTGAAAACAGTTCTCTGCAAAAAATGATATTAGGCTGCTGCAGTTAGCAAAGATCAATTTATTAATTACAAATTTTTTTTTAAAGAACAGCCCATTAACATTATAAAAAATACGGACAGATTTGATTATTGTAATTTTTCCAATACATTTTCACGTGCTCCACAATCTTCTGTCCTTTCACAGTAGAGTGAACCTCCACACTCGCTGTTTGAAAGCTGCCCCAGCAAAGAATACGCACGGTCCTGTGAGTGATGGACAGGACTGGACCCCACTGGGTCATTTGGTCTTGTAGAGCTCTGCTGGCTCTTGTTATGCTCTGTGGACACTGAAGTGTGGGCTCCTGAGGGTGTCAGAGAGCTGAAGGCTGTGTGAAACTGTGGCTGTCCGCTGAGATTATTCGGAGAATGAACTGGTGTCTGGGGATTGGCGAGACTTTGTGAGTTGGCCAGAAAATTCAATTTAGGAGGAGAGTGCCCACAGTTTACTGTAGAACATAGTTGATTAGTGTTATCTTTTTCAGGACTGGATGTATTGTAGACACCCTGGGGGCCCTGACAAATCACAGAAAAGCTACTAAAAGCTGAGCTAATGCCCAGGAGGGATGAACCTCCATGGGTTTGAGGGTGGATCATATAAGGGGAGCCTGGGGTGGCTCTGGGTGTTTGAAACGGAGCGTACTGGCTCTGTAGCCCGTCGGCTGTTGTCCCATCTCTGTCAGAGCAGCGTAGGTGCGAACAAGTGGACGCAGAGCTCGAAGAAAGCAGCAAAGAGGGAGCTGTGCTGTGGGATGGCATTCGGCTGCAGTCCCATGCATTTCTGGCTGGGTAGCTAATCGTTTCATGACTCAGGTGTAGTTCACTCGATGAATCTAAAGAGACACGAGGCTGCCAGTCACTACATCTCGTCACCCCAGGAGGAGAGACGTGGTGAAGCGTGGGCAAGTTTGACTGCAGGAAATCCATTATGCCATGGAGCTCCTTAGTCAGGCTGGACACTTCTTCATTTAAGTTGTTCACCTGAGAAAAAAAATTGTAGACATGTTTCAGACTTTCATTAAAAAGTCCCTAAATTGTAATTTGTTTTATAAAAAAAACAAAAAAAAAAACATTTTTAAGCCTGTAGCAAGTAATTTTCCAGGATTTCCCTATGTTTGGCTCCAACCGTCTACCCATCAACTCTCACCAGGTTTGAGAAGCATCATCCCAAGCATGGTGCTGCCACCCCCAAGTTTCGCTGCATTAACGCTGCCTTCTGGATGTTGTCTGGTGTTAGTTTTCAGCCACGCCCAGAGTTTTGCATTTAGGCCCAAAGGTTCAGTTTTGGTCTCATCTTACCGCAGCCCTTACTTGCACCTGTTTGCAAACTGACCCTGTAAGATGAGCTAGACTATATCCACGTATAACCTAACCCTGCGTTAGACGTCGCCAAAATGTTTACCCCAGACCTGTCTTTTATGTCACCGTTTGTTCCCTAATGTTCTCTAGCAAATGTTTGAGGCCCTCACAGAACAGCTGTATATACCAAGAGATTAAATTACACACAGATGGAGTCTGTTTACTAATTAGGTGACTTCTGAAGGCAGTTGGTTTTACTAGATGGGACAGAAAGCCAGACACAGAGCAAGCAGAAAATCTCGGCGTTATCATGGACTTACAGAATAAAACCAAAAAAAATCACCATAATACATCCTTGAAACATTGCCAGAATGGAGGACTGTCAAGCCAAAGCATGTCACCAAATAACTTGCAACAATTGCTTTTATTTTAAGTAAGTTAGATTATAGTAATGGTATCTATATATGGGTCTATTAAAAAAAAATCAATTAGGTAGCTGCTGCTCTTCCAAAATGCTGCTCCCAGCAGCCTGACCAGCATTAGGGAAATGGATCAAGTTACACCAGTCCTTTAATCTCTTGCACTTGCTCCCTGTTTGTAAGGAGAGAATTTAAAATCTGGTTGATGGTCTATAAAGCACTGGTTGGTCTTGGGTCTAAGTACAGTGTATTCAGAGCTGCTGGTCAGGTATGAGCTTTGTTGACCCATCAGGTCATCAGCGAACTCTTGACTCTGCGTTTCTAGGACTGAAACTGATGAAGGGGAGACATCATTTAGTCTGTGTAGCCCTCGTCTCTGCCTGAAACCTGGAGATGTGAAGAAACTTTTGGCTCTTTTAAATCAGGACAGAAAACATGTCTGTTTACCGCCACTCAACCATCAAGGGCAAATATTGCTTTATCATTTACTTAATGTCTAAACTTTTTATTTGTTTATTTTTATGCTTTATTTTGTGTGTCATGTTTTTAGGTGATGCTTTGTTTTTCTTTTGACGTATCAGGTGTTTTTATTCTATCTCTGTTCCTTTGTTCTTCCTGTATAGCCCTTTGAATGACCATATGCATGAATGTTGCTATATGAATAAACTAGCCTTGCCATAGAACATTCAAACTCAAATTAAATACTTTAATCTATCTTTTTTTGTATTTATTTAGCTTGCATATCTAAATAATGCAAAATCAAGATGTTGCAAGGGTATGGATCTTGCCAGCAGTAAGTTTATGCTCTACTTCGGGCCTTGCTTGGGGACATGAATTCACCAGCCCTGCAGCTATAAGGAGGGGGACATATAGTCAAATCACACTGCTGACGAGTCTATTCCTGACAGGTAGGAGGGGACACTGCCAAGGCTTTCTTTGTTTTCTTAGAAAACGAAAGAGCGATCTGCTTGACCAAATCCAGGGCAAGGAAGAGTCGATGAAACTTTCTACAAGTTTGCAATGCCTGAAGCATATTTGCAATACCCAAGAGCTTGGTGTTAAATGAAAATCTGAATGTCACCACATGTTCAAACTTAAATCTATTAAAAGTTAGATCGTTTTTACCAGAGGCAGTTGATAAACCATAGCTACTACATTATTTAAACAGACTGATATATGCTGGGAATTAAGCACACGGCTTAATTCCCATTCTTCAAGGACAGGATGAAATCACTTTTATCCTGTCCTTGAAGATTATTCACAGGCAAAGATGCGACACACGTTATCATGAAATGTTAATAAAGTATTGCTTTTATAGAAGAAAAAAGATGGAATGTCATTATTTCACAGTTTATGTTCGAATCTCACCTCTTTATTTAATTTGCTCATGTTTTGTTTCACTTCTTCTGTCTCAATTAGCAGGTTTGCATTCACCTGGAATTCATCTAAAAAGAACAAAAAGGAAAATAGTGGAATCGCTGTCTTTGATATTCATAATACACTACAATCTGAACATTTCAATGACCTAAATTGCACTGAAAGTTTTAAATATTAGCATAAATTACAACATGAAGCAAAGTACGTCAAAGTTCTTACATCTGACGCCAATTCAGTTAGTGATGCATGTCACAAAACTGTTTCATCTTTTTCCTCACAAAAACAAAATCAATCAGCATGCTTCTTTGAACATTTACCTGAAACATTAGTCTTTGCATCCCCCTGCTCTATATTAAACTGAAATGAGTGGCTGTTGTCCTCAATTCCATCCACGACCCTGACAATGAAACAAATGGATGTCACGTCATTTCAAAAAGGGCGAACAGCAAGCAAGTGTAAAATCAGGAGGACGCAGTCACCTGGGACTCAGGTTGAGAGGACTAACACAAGACAGGGATGGAAGCAGTAACTTGGATGGCCGATGACTTAAACCGGAATCATTTTCGGAGACTGCGAGAATGAGATGGAGAAAGCTCTTCGCCGACAGAAGACCCGGGAGGGCGGCCGCAGCCTTGGTGTTGAGGAGCGGGCGATCGACAAGGGTGGAGCGCTTGGAATTGTTGGAGCTCCTGCCCTAAAGTGCTGAGACGGGAACACTGAACCAGACTGCCAGAACCTTGTAGGAGAGGTACTCTGCTCTGCCACGGAGGTTTCATGTCATTTGCTTGTTCTTCATCACCTCCCTCGATGACGTAGGGTGGCTTGTGATCCAAAGGGAAATGGCCCTGGGCAGAGAGAGATGGAAACTCAAGCAAGCTGACTGCAAAGTTATGTTTTAATTAATTTCTCTCTAATTTGTTCTAGGTGTCATATTTTTAGACCTTAGGGATGACTTTTAGATCTTTGGGCAGAAATAAATAGACAGGAAAGAAATATTCTCATTCCAATTCCTCCACTGTACTGTTACCTCTGGAGGTACTGTTACCGCTGGAGCTAATAGCCATTGGGTTGGTTTGCTTATCTAATTCATCATTTTCCAATGGTTTTCTGTGCTATTTTGGAACCAGAGGTGACTGAAAAAGGATGTAAAACTGAAGAGAAGATAAGCACTATTACATGCAAGGTTGTTGTCCATTCAGTAGAAATAACTTTGCAATGGCATTCATACCCTCTGAAACTTTTTCCAAAATCTTGTTGTTCTCCAAAAACCTTTCTGTTGGAATTGTATGTGATAAATCATCATAATTAGCGAAAGCGGTATGATAGAGATGGGTTTAAAAATATCTAACAAATGATATTAAAAGCGTGGCATGTATTTCTGTTTTTCTTATGGCCCTATTAGTCAATACTATGGGGGGGGGGGGGGGGGGCATATTTTGCTGCAGTTATAACTTCAAGTCTTTTGGATTGCTAGTATGTCTATGAATTTTGCACATCAAGAAGCTAAAAATCCTCACCCATTTTTCTCTTTTTTTTTCCACAAAATCGCTCAAGCTCAGTAATACTGGATGGAGAACAACAATAACCAGTTATTTTTCTATATTTAGCTCTGCATCTCTCTTTCACTCTACCAACTTCTCTGTCCCTGCTAATAGACAAGCATCACTACAGTACATTGTTACCACTGCCGTTATTAAATCTGGGACTGGTGTTTTCAGGGTGATCTATAGTGTTTGATTACAACCCCACTCTGCATTTTGTGTTTGAACATAAAAGCATTCCACGTGTTGGAAGGAGGTTTTATCTTTGTAAAATCCTTTTAAAACCATGCCTATTTTAGGCTTTCATTTAAAAAAATAATGTTACTTTGTGTTTAAAAATCACTTGAAATTTCAAACTATTGAGTTTGAAGTTGCAATGCAAAACAATGGGAATAATTCCCTTTTCAAGGCAATGCACACTTTTCTTTATAAAGTCTTTAGTCATATTGAAAAATGTACATTGTCTTTCCAAGTTGTCTGATTTATAATCTTTTAAAGTAGTTCTATACTTATGACAATGAAAATGAAACAACATCTTTATTGGTATGCCTTAATTATATTGGTGCAGTTGTGAGTAAATACACAGCACAGCAAAGCAGGCTCCCTCTGCAATTTCAAAGAATGCACTAAATAATGCAACGGGCTCTTTGATTTCTCCTGAGACCAGAGGAATGCTTTGCCAGAATGTACTTGTTTCATCATTAAACAAGCTAGGGTTCATTAAATGCAAACCAGGACATCAGCGAGTGATTAACTGCTGCTGAGCTTACTGTATCTTCTTTGCAGACATTAATTAAAGCATGAGGCTAAAATATTCAAAGCACCTTCATAAGATGATTGCAATGAGATGTCACCTCTATTGTTTTCCCTCTCTAGTGTCTGAAAGGTTGCATGCATACCAAAACATGCACGCAGTGTCAAAGATGCAGCTAAACAAAATTGTTTGCTTGACGTGAGAAGTGAAGGGAATTTTAACTAAATTTTATATTGGTTTTAGTTTTATTTTAATTGAATGTGCAACAGTAGTTACCATACACTGGATAATGCTCTCTGACTGTTTTTATTTTATTTTTTTTTGCTGTCCAAACTTAACTTAACTTAATCCCTAAGAGGAGGCATTTCAAGATATCTCTTGATCATAACCCGCAAAAAAGAAACACGTACCAGAGATTGCTTCGGAGTCAATGGAAATCTCCTTACTGCCTGCAGATATAAAAAAGGAAATAAAGAAATTATTACAGTATTTTCAAAGTATTATTATGCGCAGTATAAACATACCGGCCATGTAATTAGGTACACCTTTTCACGTGATTGTTAACATGAACAGAAAATCCTCCAATCACAAAGCTGCCTATCAATGATGCTGTAAAGAGGAATTGCTGACTTTCAGAAAAAGCATCAGAATAAGGAACGGATTTTAAGAAACGTTGAACTTGTCACAGTTGTTGGTGCCAGGCAGGCCAGTCTGAGTATTTTAGAAACTGCTGTAATCTACTGGGATTTTGACGTTTCTGTATAAACGTGAGAGATTATGTAGGGTTTATACAGCAGCTCCTGTGTGGATGAAACTGCCTTGTTGATGCCAGAGGTCATAGGAGAACGGCCAGAACGGTTTGAGTTGAACAATAGTCCGAATAAGCATTCCTTACAATCAAAGTAGAGTACCACCTTTGAAGCCAAAAAATATGGAACCTTGAAACAGATGAAGTAGATCACATATACACCACACAAGTAAACTAAGAACCGGAAACTGAGGCTGCAATTTAAGTAGGCTTGCTAACAGATTGAAAAAAATGTCACCTCGTCCAATGAGTTTACAAGTCAGATGGTAGATACTGAACTAAAAAACATGAAGGCATCAATACATCCTGCATTCTATTAGCGGCTCAGGCTGCTCGTAAGGTGTTGAGAACATTATTCGGCACAATGTGGACCCCTTGGTAAAGAGTTGTTCAATTAAAAACTAGAGTTGCACCGATACCGATACCAGTATCGGCTGGGGCGCCGATACCGCGCTAAAATGGTGGTATCGGTATCGGCAAGTACCAACAAATAGGTCACAGATACCATTTTGATGTTTGTATGTCACTTGAACGCAGCCTTCTCTCTTCCGAAACACACTAGTTCTAATGGATTCACTTTATATTAGTCTTTTTCCTGCTTTAATAAGGTAGCAGCTTGACAAAGCCATGATAGCAATTATTTTACATCCAAGTAGTATGCAGTTCTCACACACATAAATTTCAAAGTAATGGTATCGGTATGGTATCGGTATCGGCCGATACTGCACAACCAGGTATCGGGTATCGGTATCGGGGCCAAAAAATGGCATCGGCGCAACACTATTAAAAACAGGAGGCTAGCCATGAATTGTTGCAAAGCATGTCCATCCCTTTATGATAACAGTTCCCTATCTACTGATGGCCTCTACCTGATCAAAAATGCACCATGTTACCAATCTCAAATCATTCCCAAGTAGTTTCTTGTTCATTGTTCTGTTCTACCATGAGCTCCACAGCCACCAGACCTCAATCTGTCAGAGCACCTTTGGGATGTGGTGGAACAGCAGATCTACATCATGGACACCATGCTAGTACTTGGTTGGCCCCTCTTTTGTCTTCAGGACTGCTTTTACTCTGTGTGTGTTCAAGGTGTACCTAATGAAGTAGCCAGTGGGTTTATTTCTTATATTTAGTAAGAGGACCTATCAGATTAATTCTGCAGGACCACAAAGTTATATAGATGTCTTACATGGTAATCACTGCCCTCTCTCAAGTTGTAGGTAAGGTTGTGGTGGATGTCAGAGCTGAAGCGACTGCCATACTCTGGATACAACCTGAGGACCTCTCTCAAAGCCTTGACACTGATGTACTGCAAGTCACAATAGGTGAGCGCCTTCACGTCCGCATTTGTCTTGATCACCTGATCATGTTCTGGCAGGTTGGCCCCTATCAGGTCACCTTTGCCTGTAACGAAGGTCAAAGAGAGGAGTCGCAAAATGACGCTAGGAGATTCAGAGCTTAAACAGCTGGAAGTGTTCCGCACTTTGTGCACACTCACCCAGAATAGCTTGGACCATACCGTCTTTCAAGACTTCAAGAGAACCGGAGCAGACAAAATAATTAGCATGCAGGGCATCTCCATGGCGGATGAGGTACTCCCCTGGTGCGCAGAAGGAAGTCTTGATGTGCAGGGAGAGCGAACGCAGACACCCTCTGCTGGCTCTCTCAAACACAGGCAGCTGCAGGATGTCTTTGTTCAGATGCATGGCGATGTCTGCTCGCAGTTCGTCCGGGAAGTCATGCAACAGCTAAGAGCGAATGAGAAAATAAAAAGTGCTTTTACTGTGCTAATTTTGATGCGTCACGCAACACAGTGTCAGTCAAAGACAAATGTGAGCAGAAAATAAAAAAGAGAGGTAAGCTAAAAATGTCTTGTAGTCATGACATTTTAAAGTATGATAACTGCCCAGATGCCATGGCTTCACAATTTCACAGCATTTACACAAAGACTTTAAAAATGTGTTTACTGTTTTATTGCTTTTATGCAAATATTGTGGAAAATATGATATGAAATATAATTCTAGTAAAATTGCTATTTTGGTAAGAACAACCAAGCATGACAAGTGGCTAAATTTGTTTAAACTGTTAAGCAATGCTTTTGACGTCTATAAAAAAGTGACAAACCCATCACTGATGACATGAATGGTGATGATTATATATACAGACAATATTGTAAGCTCAGGGATATATAACTGCTTGTAGGCTTAATTACTTTTCATTTCAGGTACAAATGATCTTGTTTAAAGTAGCGGTCTCTAGTCTTCTCGACCCACTAAATGTCACTGAGTTTTGCAGGGACTTGGAAATCATTGGTAAGGGACGGATAAAAATTTGCTCAATTCAGGTGTGTTGGACTACGGATGTACGCGAAAGTTGGTCATCTTAAAAACATCTAGCCCTTAGTAGTTGCAATGTGAATTCTCCTTTTAATACCCAGAGGGGAGAGTGCCAGTCAGATGCTTGTAACTGCATGCATTAGCTATTTTAAAGCACCTTTTAGACAGTTCAGGTTCAATTTCATAGAAGGTTTGGATGACGCTAATATAGCACTCACAAATCTCGCTGTGAGTTGTGCCTGCTGTTCAGAAAGTTGTAGGATGCACTGGTTTAACTGATTGTTTTTAAATTAATTAGTTCTAGTTATATTTTATCTGTGATTTAATTAATTTATGTAGACTTGTATTTTGATTTGTCGGTTTGCACTTTTAATTAGGGTTGTGCATGTTTTGTTGATTGCTTGATAACAATAATTTATTTTTAAAACGAGAGTGAAGAGTGGGGATTTAGTTTTCACACCATTACCTGTTATTTGCGCAGCCAAATTCTAAACAGTTGAATTCATCTTTTCTGTAAGCATGAACAAAATGTCTTCTTTCAGCCAACTGATCGGCAGTGACATGTCAATCCATGCTCCTTACAGCCTGAGAAAAAAATGCTGTCACTCCGCCAGTTTCTCTGACATCTTAATTGAGGAACTTTAAACAGTAGGAGCAGTATGATGGAAAATGTTAAAGACTTTGAAAGTGTAACTTTTTAAACATTAATCAAAAATATTGTTTTTTGTGCCTGGCATAGAAAACTACATTTTCTCTGTATTTCATCAGCTATGGTTGGCCTCTATAAGAAGGAACTCTACATATAAAACCAATTATAGCAAAGCCGTCTCATAACTGTATCAACCTTGGAAAGTGTATAAATCTTTTGTCTTGTTTAATGCAATAAACCATACTGTGGTTTTTAAGGTTGCTGCAGTTTCATGATCCATCATGAGAGAAAACACATCCTGTTAAAAACAGCATCTTCACAGAAACCAGTGGCTGTGTTCATTGCATTCAGCTCCGAATTAATTATCCAGAGAGGTGATGGTGGGGGTGTTAATGAGTATACTCTCCATTTCAGCTCTGGGAATTTCTCCAAAGTAGATTCTGGCATTGTCATTGAAATCCTGTTTGCAACAAAATGACATCTACTTAAGGAACTGGAATAAGACTCTAGAGAATATAAAGTGTCCCACATTTAAAAGGTCTGGACGGAGAAGCACGCTGAGACATGTCATTGTTTCTTTTGATTGATACGGCTCAAAATGCTAAAACTTCATTTGCTTTTCTATATCAGAAAAAATGGTTAAACTGGTTTCCTCATGAAAAATATACAAGAGCTAATTTTGTGCACCATGTTAACTATATTACTAATCAGTCTCGTACTCTGGCAGAATTCAGAAAAAGATAGATGCCTATTGAAGGTGTTTTTCCCACCTACCTCATTTACGTTTATGCCATTGTTGACCGACCAGGTGGCTTGAAAGTATTCCAGCATCCTCTGCTTCAGCTGCTGAGGGAGTCGATGCACACGGTTGAAGTCCTTGAGGTCCTTCATGCGGGTGTGGTAGAGTGAGCGCCGTGAGTACATGCGCTGAATAATGGCCGTCACATTGCCAAAGACCACTGCGTGCATCAGGGCTGACGGTGGAAAAGACAATAAAGGTGATCCTCGAATGTTAAGCCCATGTGGGAGATCTCATTTCATGCTTTTAAACCCACCACCAATCAGCATGATGCAGATGGAGAAGATCTTCTCGGCATCTGTGTTGGCACAAACATTGCCAAAACCGACGCTGGTGAGGCTACTGAGGGTGAAGTACAGGGAGGCGATGTAGGCGCTGGGAATTGAGGGTCCACCCATGGTGCCGTTGACGTATGGCGTCTCCAGACGCTTCCCCAACTCCTGAAGCCACCCTGTTGGTACGGATGCATGTTTAATTTAGCAATTCTCAAAGGAAACGCCAATATTTCCACCGTTTCATTGCTTTATTCTCCTGTAGTGGAGTAAGTGTTGAAATTGGTCATACAATTCAAAGTAACATGACGCATTGTTAGCTACTCTGTGACCTGGACTTCCTCTGAGCTGAGGCGAAAAGCATGAGGCATTCAAGCATTCAACCGTGACAAAAAAATGAACTAGAAGCAGCTTCAGATTAAATGATACTGTAGGGACATACTAAACTCACCTATGTCCCAGGTAACAGGATCACTGCTCTCTATCTCCTTGCGTCCAATGACATACCAGATGCAGGCCATCCAGTGAGCCAGGAGGGCAAACACAGACATGAGCAGCGTGAGGACCATCGCGCTGTACTGGGAGTAACGATCCAGTTTCTGCAGGAGGCGCAGCAAGCGCAGCAGACGCACCGTCTTCAGAAGGTGCACCAGGGAGGTCTGGTCATGACGAGGACAAGCAGGTCACGCATTAAAACATTCTGTATTATTTTTTGCTTAATAGCATTCCAACTTTTTAAGCTGGACAGATACTCTGGTTTCTTAGCAACTGGCAAATGCTCATGAGAATTTCTACTACTGGAAAAAAGAAGAATGCTAAAAAGGGCCAAATTTGAATTATGGACATGGCCAAGACTGTGGTCTTTGCTGGTAAAGCTTAAAGTAACTACATGTCAACCTTTGTTTTTGATGGACCTGGTTCTCTTTCAAGGGTCCTGGAATCAGTTTTTAGAGCTGTCGTCAGGGACTTTTAGAAAACGAGGAGTTTTTAAACAAAAATCTGGTCAACCCCATGTGCTGGATAAGAATGGGTCATCATTTACCCTTTTAACAGGATGATCATCCAGAACACAAGAAATCATCAGCACAGAAATTGTTCTGACACAAATGAATCCTCTTCCATGGCTGTCTAATCTTCCAAATCTGAACACTACCACAGACCTCTGGGGTGAGGAAGGGTAAATTAAACACCCAGGACCCTGGGCGATCAAGGAAAAGTGTGCAAAGAACAGTGAAAAAAAACCTTCTTCTCACCAACTGTTAAAAACAATTATTTCCTAACAGGGGATTAGAGTTTCTTCCCACAGAATAAACATGATACTAGGTTGTCTGACTTTTCTAATATTTTTAGTGAGATTACTGAAATAAAAGACTACTAGTTCCAAAAAAAGTAAAAAACAAAGCAACTGGACTTGTTTTCCGTAGTTGAGGACGTTTCGCTTCCTCTCCAGGAAGCTTTCTCAATTCATAAGGTCTAGAGTAATGATGAGTACCAAGCTTTATACTACTGCCCAAACAAAGGCCTTGTAATGGCTTAGATAACATGCAAATTCAACCGAAACAGGTCCACCCGTTAGTAATGGGCGGTCGTTAAAGACATTAAGATAGCAGATTAAACCGAAACTGGTCCACTCCTCTGTAACGAGGAGTCGTTAGGATTGTTATTGGCCTGGCTTGCCGGAACAATGTTTTGATCACCCGTATGGGGGTGAGAATTGAGGTGATGATTGGCTGGAATTAATTCTATAGCTGTATTTTAAGTTTTTGAGAGTTGGAACCTAAGGCCTCCTCCTCTGTTTAAGGTTGTTTTTTCTCTCTTAATGTAGATGGCTTCCTTCACACCCCTACGATAGGGAACCAGGCCATTACAAGGCCTTTGTTTGGGCAGTAGTATAAAGCTTGGTACTCATCATTACTCTAGACCAGTTTCTTTGTTTTTTACTTTTTTTGGAATGACCATGACCTGGATGACTGAGAATCTTCATCAGCAAAAGACTACTAGGTTTCAATGTCTTGCCCATGATGCCAAAAATGACAAAAAGATGAAAGACAGTAAAGGGGACATATCTTGCTTTTCAGTTCCTCCTTTTCCCATTTAAGTAATGTGATCTGTATAATCTTTATCCAGAATGCTTCCTCGTTTATTTGCCTTCACATTCCCCCTTTTCACTCTTGTTCTGAGGTGCGTCTGAAAGCAACTCGTTTTGGAGTGGTCTCTTTAAATGTAAAGGAGGGACTTCATCCGCCGTAATAGAGAACAGAGGAAACTGAATGGCATGAAAAATATGACTCAAAAGTACACAAAAAATAAAAATGAAGGGCTAAAAAACTGGATTTTGCATGATATGTCCCTTTTAAACAAAGAAGCATGACATCATCAGCATTGTAATGACTGTCTCACCACTGAGATGTTGAACGCATAGAGAAGGTCAAACGGCAATGCTGCAATCAGATCCACAAAGAACCAGGTAGTGAAGTAATGCAGACAGATGGACCGGGCATCGTACACTACCTGACCCGACTGGCTCACGTATGTGGTGCGGAAATTCAGGATAATATCTGCAAACGTTACAGAAACATGGAACAGAAAGAGAGAGAGTGTACAAAGAATCAAGACTTGCTCTGAATTTAGTCCACCAACATGCTAGGGAGAGAATTGCACGTGATAACTGGTGAGCTAATTTCGTACGACTGTCTCTTTGCAGACAAACCTGCCAAGAGGTCGCGTGACAGACGTGTTATGGCACTCCCGTTGGAGGTGAACTGGGACGAAGTGAGAGGAATCTAATTATGATTTATAACCTAGGGCAACACTGACTCTCTGAGTGGGTGAGAAATGGTGGGAGGTAGTCACGTGTAAGCCATCACCAAGGAAACAGCTGTAATTTAAACTTACTGCTCCTGTCTTTCCATAATGCTTCTTAGGACGTTTCAGCATAAAGGTCGACAGGTTGTTAACGCTTACCCATTTACTCCACTAAATCCAACATTTTCAGTAAATGTGCAAAAACCGTACCAGCTATGAAGAGCATCTCCACCGCTATGTCGCTCCACGTGGTGCTGCGAGTGACCAGTGAAAGATGATCGCCGCCCTCGCTGTGGCTGACAAAGCAGACGTTGAAAGGTACGGTGACGGCAACGTAGAACGTCGCCAGCAGGATCAGCCAGTCCCACATGGCCTTGACGAGGCTGTAATGCAGCAGGATGAAACGTGATTTCTTCACAGAGGCCACTTTGTACTCGGGCAGGGAGGGTTTCTGGAACATGCTCTGAAATGACCACAAGACATGAAGCCTTCAAATCCAAATCTGGAATGCCCTCAATGACATTCAGCTGAATACAGGTGGTTTTAGAAAGCGGTTTAATCTAAAATGGACTCTTGAGGAACACTCAAGAAAGTATGGATATCAAGCTAACGTTGCTCTCACATTAGTCAGTTTCCTCTTGCTTCTCTTTGTAACCAGGTTATTCAGGCGGTGCAGAACAGTCCTCCCCCTTTTCTGAGCTCTAATAAAATACGATCGGCTGCTTTTTCGGTTTTCTTTGGTGGCCTCTAAAAATCACAGAAAACTATTGTAATTTTCGTGACAATCAAACTAATAATAAAAAAAAAACTAATAAAAGAACTAATAAAAAAACAAGAACAATGCGTTCTTTTGAAAAAAACACAGCAAGGGCTCACCATCTTCATGGACGTAGTGATGGCTTTTCCCATATGATTCGCTGACATCTTTAAAGGACAGCAGAAACAGCACCACCTCACTTTTCTCGTTTTTAATTGGGACAATATCCAGGAGACACCAAAACTGATTTCCTGTGAGTATCAAAAGGTTATTCAGGGATATTACACAGAGACAAACTATCAGACCCTTTTTAGACTGAAATGTTCTCTTAATGGCTAAATATAAGTACTCTCACTAAAATGAACCAGGAGGATATGTTGTTTTGTATCTTGTTCAGATGCTTAAATGATCAAATTCATGAATGCCGTGTTTACTTTATGTATCCAGATGTGGGTTCAGGGGGCTAACTGAAAGGGAAAGTACAATTAAAACCCAATCCTCACCATTTTTCCTGTAAAAGCAGATCTCTCCTTGATACTCCTGCTGGCCCTCCAGAGCTTTGTGCACCTGCTCCATCACACTATCACTGGTCTCAGCCCCATGAAGGAAGCTGCAGGTGCAGGTTTTCTGCATTACCTCAGTCCGAACAAAGCCGGTCAGCTCGCAAAACCCATCAGAACAATAGACGATGCGATAATCATGGCAACCTTGAGCATTTCCCAGAAGGAAGTTACTGTCTGTGTGTACAGGAAAAAAAAAAACACAAACAAACAGTGAAGGTTACCGCCTGATCAATGGCAATCACTAACTGAACATTAGTGGCCAAAGGAAAGAGCAAATTCCCCAACAGGGCCTTTGCTAAAGCAGCAACAGACAATGATGTATATGTTTATAAGCCCAATCAGTAAAATAGAAGGTGTTAAAACGTGAAAAATATAACACTGGTAAGACCAACTATCCACAAGCTGTTCCTGGTTTTATGTGCCAGTAGCAATAGAACAGCTTGCCTTCACAGGAAATAAGAAAATTGGTTGTTTAAAGATGTCATGCCTAAAAGCGAGAGGATTTTTTTCTTATGAGTCTTTTTTTATTTTTGTCAGGTGGCCCGGTAATTTGCCCAGTGAATTGGTATTGCTGCAGACAATTAATATTGGTGATTACTGGATGCCATACTAAAAATTTGTCTGTTAGCAATGTGATAGCATGCTATTTGTGAGCCAGTGGAACATACAATGATATAACACTTCACTGTATAGGCCTACATATGTTTAGCAGGTAGTTAGATATTATTGTGCATATTTAAATACCTCAAGATTGAAGACATTGAAGTGATTTGAGGCCATGTTCCAAAGGTGATGAACAGGAAATAAAAAGGAGGTTTGCTCACAATGGTGAGTCTTTGATTAGACAAAAATAACCTAAGCAAAACCAAAAGGCAGTTTTTATATCAATATTTCTTTTACTAAGAACAAAAATAACTTGGACCAATATGAAAATAGTAATTTTCCCTAAATTTAATGACCTGTTGTGCCACCCTTGGTGGAAATACTTGTGACCCAGCATTTGCGATTACTGCCAATGTGTCATATAACGCTGTGGAGGAATGTTGGCCCATTGTTTTCATTTAACCTGATTAGAGGGTTTTTTGAGCATAAATACTCTGGTTAAGATGAAACCTGAGCATCTGAGTCACTGCAGGCAAATACAGTTGATTGTCCTTCAGAAGTTATTCTGTTGTTTTGGTGACCTCCTGGATGGTTTGTCGAGGCTTTCTTAGTTGTATTTTTGTAGCCAGGCCTCTACGGGTAAACTTGGATTTTTTTTCTACCTCTCCCCTTCTTCTTTGTCTGCAGACAGTACCCTTTAGTTTATAATAATGAACTCTTGTACACATATAAGTGTTCCTCCCAATTCATCATTGAATCTTCCTAATATTAACCTGTAATATTAATCAGTTGCCCCTGAATGTGCTATAATATATATTTGCATTTGAGTCAGCAAACACTTTGGCCAATGACAGAGCATTACATAGTACATCTGTTTTTTTTAGCATAAACCTGGTTTATATAAAAATTCTAAGATTTGAAATCAGTGTAAATTATTATTGTTTTAAGTGTTACCTTCCTTGTTATTAACGCTGCATATTAGCATGGACCCTGTTGGTTTCTGTTTGTTGTAATTCATTTGTAATGAGTAGAAATTGGTTGATTATTGACTTTATTGGTTCCGAGCTGTAGTAAGGTTACATAATGTTAATTAAAGGGTAATTTTTTTTGTTGATTTTTCAGAAAGTTGATAATCCTGATAAATATTCAAAGATCTACTGTTTGTATTTTTTTTAATTTTTATTACTGTTTTTTGTCAATAAGTCTCGCAATAAAGGCCAATTTCTTAGTTTTTTTGTGTCTTACTTATTTCTTGAGTTTGGTTCTTTGTGTTTTAGTTTATTCTTTTAAGGCTTTTTCCCCTTTCAGTTCGTAGGTCCTTTTGTGTTTCATCTGAGCTCTTTGAACAGTGTCTGTGATAATTAATGTGACAAATCTCCTTGCCTCAGTAGCTTCACATTCTCTCAGAACTGTTGTGAATCCCTCTGATGAAGCTCACTTGGTTTCACTTCTACGCTCTATCCTTTTCTCAGAATCTAAGCTTCTTGGCTTCCATTGATCGGGGCTGGTTTCTTCCTCTAAACTTCCCTAGTCTGTCGTTAGGTTCTCCATGTGATATTTTTTAAAAGTCTGTTTTAATTATTAAATTCATTTTCACTCTTTATGCAGCTTCTGATCTGCCTGCATTTGGGTCCAACAAAACATCCACTATGAAACTTTCATTATGATTTCCAAACACTCCTTCTGTTAAAACCGCCTTTTGTCACAGAGCAAAAGAGAGCGTAACTAACGAAAAAAATTCGACCTAATTTCAAAACTGTTCTGTACAGTTTAACTAAAAACAAACACACAAGTCTGCTGTGAGGAAATGTAAAACATAGAAAATCTGTATTTATCTATACCTTGTAATTTTAAAAGTTTGTTAAAGCTTGTTGTGATTTATTTATTTTATAGGAGTCAATTAGCAACCCATTGCCTGGCTTGGTCACATTTGCTGTTCCTTCAGTGTAGATGTGTACAGTCTCTCCTAATTTCTTTCTTGTGTTTTCACCAATATTTATAAAACATCAAGTTTTTGTAATTCCACTATTGTCACTTTCTCCAATTATTCATGGATTTCTGTACCTCTCTAGTGTAGGTAAAATGCTGTTGAATTTGAACCTGCTTCTCCTGACTGCTACCTTTGCACATCAAGAATCTGCAATCTATAGCTTCAGCTAAAGCCAGTGATGCAATATGTGAACCTATGCTTGTTTCTCTTTAATTCAATATGTTCTTACACACACTTATATGACCAAAGTTTTGAAATAATTAATCATGGTCTAAATTTTTCACATCAAAAGATCTGGCTTTAACTGAGCTGTGTATAGTTTGGCTCAGCTGTAACCCCCTGGATAGGAAAAGTATTCACCCTCCAAACTGAAGTTTATATGTTATCAGATTGATTTATGAACATTAATATCTGCTAATTTAAGTTTCGAATAAATGACAGCATCCTATCACAATCATCTGCAGATTTGCTTTTCTCTGCTGCCTCTTTAACACTCTTGAGAAACGTATGCTATGAAATCAAAAGAAAGCTATTAATATAATTTTATTACATCATCTGCAGTAAAATTTGAAAAGCATCATTAAAGGAATTATTATACTGTCTCCCTAATTCAATAAATCAAACATACAGGCACGTCTCCCTTCTATTCCTGAATAAGGTGTCCTTTTTAATCCACTGAGCAAACAGCATTTTTAAAAAGTCCTCTGTTTGACATAGCAAACATTTCAACAATGATGTAACTTCAAGGACAGCATAGAGCACCTGCAGGATGAATGGAAGAGGAGCTTTGTATTCTCCCGGTCGAAATCAAAGTAAACATGCAGAACAGTTTATTCACCATTGAAAGGCTCGATTTCATTAGAAATTATTAATAGTAGAAGGAAATATGCAATCTGTCACATAGTTTAATTAAATGTTATGTCAGAACAGGTCAATCTGTGTTCCAGAACTAAATTCTAGTAGGACTTCATTGTTGTCATATATTCTCCTTCTTTCTTCTGTTTTTTTTGTGAATTCTCAGAAGTCCCCATGGCAACACTAAAGCGGAAAGATCTTTTATTAGCTTTCTAACTACATCGCCACGTACTTGAAAACATCCACACATCTGGCTGCAAACATCAGTTGAACATGTATTTCACTCTAGAAACGTAACTTTGACCATTGCCGCATAATTGCTGGTAATTTTCTAATCATTTCACATCGTTTTAATACAAAAAAATCTGACCATGTCGCTTTGATCAAACCTGCCATGTTCGACATCCGCTGACCAGTTTAATGGTCAATGAAACAGGGCAAAATGTACTCAGTGAGTAATGCAAAATGCCGCGAAAATCTGTTTTCCTGACTTCAGAATCTCGGTCAGCGTGCATCAAGTGCATTTCCTGTTTTGTAATGAATCCAATCTCCTCATCATTTATAAAAATAAATAACGATGCACCTTGCATGTTAACCGCAGGCACAAGCCCCCGCAAACCAGCCAAGATTAAGGTGTGGAAATGGCTGGATGTGTGGATGGATGATTCGGCACTTGTGAGGTGAAAAAGGATGAAAGATGAAATCAGGTCAGGAAAAGGTGGCCATGAAGAGGCAGGCATCAGGGGGTGAAAAAGCTGAAAAGGTCAATCTTAACATCAGTTCTGTCTTTAGTGGATGACTGTTTTCTATGTTTTGAGGCGGTGGGTGATAATATGAATAATTTAGCTGATTTTCCAGCTTTCAAAAAGGTTGACTGAGCAAGACCTCGGCTGATATCTGATAAGCTCCCCACCACTGCATAATTAATTTTAATCAATCTCCCTGGTTTCATAGCAGGATCATGTGGATACTGTCTCCATCCCTGTTCGCTGTATGTTTTTCAAATGCTGGCGCTCACCTTTCAATCAAGCCGGGTTCAAGACGGAGGAGCGTTTGATGCTGAAACTCTCTCCTATCAAAAGATCTGACAGCTGAGACTGAATAACGGCCTGTTGCCTTACAGGGTCATCGCCACAAATTCCTGTTGTTTTGGACAGAAGCAAGATCACTAAATATGTAATGTGTGTTGGTGGGTCATCACCAAGAATTTCTTTTTTTTTGTGTGTGTGTGTAACAGTTGTTAAAAGCAAGCACATCCTTATCAGTTTTTGGACCTGTTGATGTCTAACTGCATGTGATAGGTGTAGATTAAGTTACTTGGTGGAGATAACCAGGCTTGGTTCAATCAAAAACACGACAAGCAATAATAAAAGAATGATCCAAATAGTAAAAAAAGAAAACACACACACATGTTGCTCTGAGCCATAACACAGGACATCCAAACAGAGCTAAATTCACACTATTTCATTATTTTGTTGTTTGGCGAAGGCAGTAATTTTATTTTACGGAACACATAATTCTATTACAACCAGCTTTAACTATAAATTCTATTTATAGTACGGAAATTGACGCATAAAACAAAAAAAGCGTGGATTGTTGTGTTACCTTTTTCCATATGTTAAAAGTATGAAAAAATAATTCTGTTAAAGATGGCTAGTTATAAAGGCCATGTTATCCAAATGAAAAAAAACATTCACATAAATGTTTTTAGTATTGCATACTAAAAAGTACATCCCTTTTTGTCTCAGTTTTTTATGTGTGTCTTAAGTTTTCCTGAATCATATCAAAACATGAGTAAAACCTGCAGTATGAAAATATGTATTTAATTTATCAAGTTGGAAACAACCACATCACATTGTACTGGGTGAATAAATGATTAATGATCCAGAAATGAATGCAAATTTCTGGATTTTTTTAAAAATCAAGTTGCACGTTTATACACAAAATCTGAAAACAGTTCATATTTATTTTATTATATTAAAATCGGTTTCTCACCAGTAGGAACACACATTTTTTATGTCGACCTACTTCACCAAAACATAGCAAAACTGCTGCCAGAATACACAATAAAAATCTCTTAACATGTTTCATGACATAAAAAACAGAACATAATTAAATAGGGCAATTCATGCCCCTTGTGGGCTGAGTATTTTTAACTGTCACACAAACTTTAATTGTGCTTATAAGTGACCCAGAGGGCCATTTCAGACCTCTGTTTGTAGAAAAAAAATAGGAAAATATAAGAATACTCTTTGAAGTACTTACGACTTCCATCAAAGTGGTTTGCAATGCTGTCCAAAAAGGTATTTTGTGGAGCAAGTAAGCCCTTCATCACAGGCATCTTGTTTAAGATTTTGAAAGGAGAGTTTCAGTCTCCAGCAGTTTGTCACCAGTCCATAAGAAACACCTGAAAGAGACCCAAAGTGTTGCTCCCTGGTCTTGCTGAGTGTAAACTTCTAAGTATTTTTGCGGGATGCAGAAATTAAAGCGGAGACTGTCAGAAGACCTGATATCTTTGTCAGAATATTTCCAGTATTTGCTGTCCTCTGCAGGTTTTCTCTCAGTACTGAGCCAGGAATAATCAGGTTCAGCTGCACGTTGCTCAGCGTTGTCTTGTATCACGGCATATGCTCAACTGCTCTGTCTGTCTTAACTGCACTAAGCATGATTCCTGCCATCTCTGAGTCCCCTCCCACCATGGGAGTCTGAACACTGAGTTCAACACTCATCGCTTTCCTTGTTTAAAACAGCCAGTCTCTTCCCACATATCTTTCCCCAACGAAATTAGTAGAAATTAGCGTCATCCTCCATGTCTTCCCACTTTCCCACTCCTTACAACGCTTCCTATTACAAACTCCTCATTAGGATGTAAAAAGAGGCTTCTCCAAGCTTTTCCTTTCAGATCATCGATCAACTTCACTTGTGTAGTGTAAAAAAACAGGTCAGAGCTTCATTTTGTGCTGGTTGCTGTGGATACACTGAAATACAGAAAGTAATGATGAGATTTCTTCACCACAGGGATTTTTTTGTCTCCTGTCTATTATTTGTACAGATGGAGATGCCGAATGAAGAAAGTTAAAAAATTATTGCTCCCCCCCCTCCCCTTTTACGTGAAATCAATGTTTATAGCTAAGAATGATTGATTCTCAATCGGTGGAGGGATTCTGTTGTTTGGATCAAAATGTCTTTAATACACACTCTCCCCCGCAAAAAAAAGCAGAAAGAGGAACAAATTGATTGGGACATCTGTAACTACATGAGCATTTTTGCAGTATATCCTTGAGATAATATTAGACAATGTTAAAAACATAAAAAAGAACAGTTTTAAAAAATATATAGTGGCATTTTTTAGACAGTGAAACAAATTAATCCCAATTTAGCTTACTTCACATAGTTTTCACAGTAAATAAGAGATGCACTTCGAAACAAGCAGGAAAATATGAAAAGGTTCCTTGTCATATGTATGCAGTCATATACAGAATCAAATCATTGGCACCCCTAGTGAAAATGTTTGAAAAGTATTTTAGGAAACCCAATATTTAATGCAGTGGCATGATGTTGACAGTTATCTATTTTAACAAAATCACTCGCGGTGCACTTATCGGCACAACTGACAGTTCAATCTGGAGAGACTCACACAGACAAGAGGCAATTAGAGAGATTTATTGACATAAATTATAAAAGCACTTCGGCGGCCAGACCCCGGCAGAAGACGTGAAAGTTGCGAATGTCTGTCAGTTTGGATGTTCATTTTAGGATTAGGATTAGGATTAGTGAAGTCTTCTCCCTGGGGTCCAGACACTGGTGGTGGAGGCCAGAGGAGAGAAGGAGTCTGGTGAAGCCGGCGAGCACGAAGGAGGAGATGGGGTGGAGGAGGGTCAAAGCTCAGATGAAGAGCAGAAGAATCCGTGAAAGGAGCGCCTTATAAGCAGAGTCTTGTGGGATGACAGGATGGGGACTTGACACAGATTGACTGGCGCAGGGATGCATGACGAGGTAATCAGGGGAAGCAGGTGTGCCGGGGGTGGGTCTTCCAGTTTGAAATTTCGTCTAAGCTTAATTTGTTATCCACTGTCTTCCACCTCTCTGAGATCGGGTCACAAGGTCACAGGTCCAGGAGAGAAACCCAGACATCCTTTTGCCCAGTGACCCTCTTGAAATTGTTCTGAGGCATCCCAAGGCATTCCAAGGTAAAAACCATGTATAGCTACAGTCTCTCCAGCAAGTCCCGGTGCCTGACCTCGCTGGAGTGGTGCCTAGAAAACCTCCAAAAGGAGGCACCCAGGAGGCATCCTATTCAGATGTTCAAATCACCTCAGCTGACTCCGTTTGATGCGGAGGAGATGGATATCCTCCATGTGTCATGACCATAGGTTAGAGTCAGAAGGTAGACCCGACCAGTAAATCAGGAGCTTTGCGTTTTGGCTGTTCAACACACACACACACACACAAAAAAAAAAAAAAAGCAGTTCACACGGGAACAAGACACTAGATAATTAAACTCCTGTAATTCTGTGATGGTTGGGATCTGATCCATTTGGACAAATACCAACATACTTATTACACCTTGGTCCTGATCTTTTTACTGTATTGACATCTGGAAGGTGATTTGAGTCCTTTAGCAGGTTTTAGGACTGTCATCGACAGTCTTGTAAATAACTATGGTCTGGTGGTTTGCTATTTTCTATTAAATGCACAATGTTCAGTTTGTGAAACAGTCTTTGTTCAATGCTCCCTTTCATTTTTATGGTGTCTTTCCTTTTTATTGCCTTGTGTTTTTTTCTACATACCCTTTAATGTGTGTCGCTGTTCTCAATCAGTGTTCTCTGTCTTTTATATGATCCTCAAGAGAAATGTAACCTTCGTTTACACGGTGTAAGGATGACAAATAATAAAAAATTATGTTCTGGTTCGTGCAAAATTGAGTTTAATTGCAGTTGCATCAAAGGTAGATTCCAATCTACTAACTGACTCTTCCAAAGAATCATATTGAAGATTTGTTCTTCATTCACACTTTATTAAAGACATGTCATCAGTTTTAATCTTTAATTACATCACCATACATTTTCAAACAGATAAAGTTAAACGATAATCATTAGTTTTCCTTTTTTTCTTCACATTTCACATTCCCATAGAGTACATCATATAGCTGTCTTTTTTCTATAAACATTGTATGCACATAGTTTATACAGGCAAATGTTTTTTTGACAGATCCATCCTGTCTATGTCTGTTTATTGCTCTCTATCCCTCTCTGGGGTCCTCCTCCCCATAGTCAGTATCCCAGCTGCTTGGTTCTTGTGGCCGTGAAGAAGCTGATGGAGACGGCTCTGCAAGTGAAACTCATCCTCGTTTCGTTTACCCAGGGTGAGGATGCCAGCGGCAGCGTCTCCTGTGATGGTCCCCGCCATGCTCCTGTTGCCAGAACGACACAGCAGCACCTGGAGGCGGCAGGAGCGAGCCGGCTGTCTGCAGCACTCAGACACACTCTGCGCGTCACATCCCAGCTGAGCGAGCAGCAGTATCAACATGAACACCAGAGCCCTCTGTGGAAGGGAGACATTAGCTTCAGAAGCTATTTGTTTATGGAAATCCAACGGCAGTTCATTTTCTTATGAAGCAGCTAATACTGAACTTTACTTAACCTGGTACGTTTAGATTATGAAACCGGTAGAAAAATACCGCTTTCAATTTAATACAATGGAAAGCTTTGCACTGAAACAAATCCCAGTCAATTTCTTTTTTTAGAAATATTCATCTATCAGTGTACTGATTAATTGCTGTTATGGGAGCAGCGCAATCCAAGGTTTTGGTTCTGGGCAACGTGGCTCATTGCATGGGGTGGGTCAAGTTGTCTATTGCTTGATCGTGAGTCCCCTCAACAGGAGTGGGCACCCCCACCTCTCGCAGTGTTGCACGGGGCATGGAGTTTTATGGATCCTGATTCTGGTGTTTCAGTAAAACACAGTTTTACTGTTTGTTTGTTTTTTCTTAAAGAAATTTGGACTAGATTTGATCAAGTAACGCTAAAAAAGATATCTAGATTGCTCAGACTGGTCCAACCCGAACTGAATTATTCTACACTTCGAAAAGTACCTCGGCCCGTCATTTATCCACAAATAGACGATAAGAAATAAACTTATGTTTAATGCAACATATTTTCATGCAATCGCAGTATTTATGCATCCAATGCAATGCAATTCCTCATCTAACAAAATGTGTTTAAATTTTTAAATGTGCATGTAGGTTAATAGAAAAATTGGAAATGTATGGCCTGAGCTAATTAACCGACTGAAATGAACGTCAAACACGTAATCTAAATGCTTTATTTTACAATTTATAGTGGTGAAACACTATTAGGAGTGTATTAAAGATTTATTAAAATAATACAAAACAACTGTTAGAAAACTCAGATAACAATCTAACAAGCACTCTGAGCCATGTCTCCTGGTAACTATTTGATGAACATTATAATTGGAGTTTGGATGTCAAGTCATTGGTGGATGTTATTGGTAAAGATCTTTAGAGAGAAAAACTCAGAGATCAACCTTATAGTATATTGGCATTAAACTTTTCACACCAAATCAGAAATCTGAGTGATACTGTAAATTTGATCCAAATCAAAGATGATTCTGAGAGTTCTGTAATTTCCGCTTAAGTTTAGGTGCGTAGATACTTTTATAACAAGCAGAGTTGATGACTGCATTACTCTCTGGTTTTCTGGTCTTCCTTAGAAGAGCATTGCTCCTCTACAGGTTTTACAAAATTTAGCTGCAGGCATGCTGATGAAGACCAAAACGCAAGCTCACGTCACTGAGATATTAAAGTCACTAAACATGGCTTTCAATTTGAGAATTGATTTTAAGGTTTTACTTTACTGGCATTGATGGTCTTAGTCTAATATGTTTGTATTTATATTACAAAAAGACCTAAGCATTGTTCTGGGAAAAGGTTTCAGTTGGTACGTAAAATTTAAACTCAAGCTCCTGGTGAGACGTTAGACCTGAGAGCGTCAATCTTTTTTTTTTTTTTTTTTTTTTACAAAAATAACTTTTAACATTAATTGAATTAATTAATTAAAATTTTAACATTTACAATTTTAACATTTGTTTATTAGTTCAGAACATCTGGCTTAAGTTTTATTTTTGTTTTTTTTTCTATCACATTTTCATTTTGATATTATCTCATCATACAAATTACACCTATTTCTTAACTGCACCATAAATATAATGTCACTTTACAATTAAGTCATTTGTCCAGAAGAGATCTGATGAAGTGATTCAAAAAAATCAGAAATTCAGAAATTGCTTTTCCACATGATATGCAAACCCCTTTGTTTTGTCACTTAAAGCCATTTTTGCAACTTTGGAAATCTAGTCATCCTTTACATTTTAAACAAAGCTCTATTGAGTGCATCAAATGCTATTTGGTCCATAATCTACATGACCTAAAGACTGAATCCAATCACAACCTCAAAATTTTGTAAACCAACCTAATATAAAAGGACTTACCCTGTGCGATGTGTCCATCCCAGCAGTGTTCTGGAACTTGGTGGTGTACCATGTCATCTTCACTCTTGTGTGATGGGGAATCATCTGATCTTATCTCCCACAGGAGGAAGGACCCTTTTATATTGTTCTACTAGTGTCCTCATCGTCAGTCCTTTGGGCGTCATTCAAGCCAGCCACAAACAGACAAAGCCACAAATTCTATTTTTTTTGTCCTGCTTCAAGCTCATTTAAAGTTTACTGTCAAGCTGGTGACTGTTAATTAGACCCCTGTTAGAGATCATCTCCACGGAGATTTGACCGACCACGGGTATGTCTTTGTGGCTGCTTACTGAAGGTTTATTAACACATACCATCACTATGAGTAGTGGAAGACTGAAGCTAGTGAATTAAAAAATATAACACAAATACGTAAAAAAAAAAAATAACACGCTTTTTTAAAGGGCATGCTAATGAGCATGGCTCTATTTTCTGTAATGTTTTACGCTAAAGGTCTGTAGTGACACATCAACTAAACTCTGGGCATTGTCCTGCTACTGAGAGGGTTCTCTTGACATTTACACAAAAACAGACAAAAGTTGAGGTGGGGTCAGCTAAGAATATATATATATATATGAGCAACTAACCCTAAGGACAATGATGAATGAACATTATTCTCTTTAAAAGGAATTTCATGTCAAAACTTCAGGACAGCAGCCACTAATTTTTGCTCTCACTCTGACATCCATTTAGCCAATGTTTATTGCCATCTCATGGACAACAGGAAGCACTGCTTTAAACACACCCTTTCATGGAAGAATAAAAGGCCTAAATCAATAAGGAAATAATCTTACATCATGACTATTAACGTGTCATCACAGTGCATCAAATGTAATCAATAAAGCATTTGGGAAACCTATTGATTGCTTTAGACTGAACGCGAGAGCTGCTATGAATGTATTCTGAAGAGTTAGCTGAGTGTGTTTGAACACAGGTCACCGCTCGGTTAATGTGGAAACTCTACACATTTTCAGTCCCAGTTACCATCACAATGTCCTCATTCTTGAGCTCAAAATAACAGCTAAGGAAATGTTTCATTTATCCAAATAAAAAATGCGTTCATATGTTGCAGAAATGTGGAGTTTAGTTTCATTATGTTATCTGCAGACTCATTCAGTGAATTGGAATACTAGTGAAAAGTTGATTTCTTTCTGTAACACAATTCACTACGTAAAACCCAATAAAAAGTTTAATTATACACAGACTGATGTTATCTTATGTTATGTACCATAATTTTTCACTTGCATGTAAAAACACAGCATTTAATATTAGAACTTCATATCAGACCTATGAAAAACATACATTTTAACACAGAAATGTGGGCTTAATGAAGAGTACCCTTATTACCTGCTTAAAGATTTTTAGTTTTAAAAGGTACTTTTAATACTTCAAATGACAGAACGTATATTCCAGTTTATTGAATATGAATGTGTGTTTTGTTTTAGAAATGATCTCGAGGATTTCCTGAGTTGAAATATTTTGTTTTTAAACGTAAAATATTACGCAAAAGTTTCAAACCCATTCTAATACCTTTAAGCGAGCTATCTAAAAGAGGCAAACTGCATATAAAATAATGACTTTAAAAAAGTAAAGATCTGGGGAAAAAAACAACTACAACATTATTATTTCATTCAGCTTCAACTTTCCAGCAAATATTTTGGGCAACACCTTCTGACCATTGTTATTAATAAAAATTACACTAATGAAATTCTGTCTCCCAGAGTATGACTTAATTGATTAAATTTAAATGAGCTCTTTCCATGTTTTCTGGTTGATCTCTGAAGTCTATGCTGGAATAATTAAAAACAGATATTAAACAGGGTACTTAATAATAGTATATCTCTTAAGAAGGAAAATAAAGATGTAAAGGATCACTTCAGACTTTTGCACATGTATTGTGTATGTTTCAGGTCAACATAATCTGTTAGAGTTTACTCAAGTCATTTATAAGTGGTTGTTGTGACATAACCAGTTGGTTAAACTAATTGTGGATTATTTGCTCAATGAATCAGTCTGTCTCATTCAACGAGACCAGCAGTAGCTGTGGGCAAGAATCTGCTTCTCGTTCCATGAATATACCCCCAGAAAACAATATATTACAGTGTTTGCACAATTATTACCACTAAAATGCAATTACATCAGTTATGTTAACATTATTTTTTTTCATGTATATAGACTCAACAGAAACATAACACAAACACCAGCTAAATTTAGTAGTATTTTGCAAATGCCTACAATACAGAATAATCAACTTTTTTGCCATTTTGTTTTTTTACAGGTTATTTCAAGGGTAAGAAGCTTAAATTAGCTGAATAATTAAATTGGCTATCTGCTTTTCATGTGGGTATAAACATTACCTAGATCAGATTAATCAAAGTCAGACACACACACACACACACACACACACGGTAATAGGCACAAATATAGAGTGCCAGTTTTGGAAAAATAAAATAAATTAATCTGTTTTCATTTACGTGTGTTTTATTAACAATAACATGTAAAATATTATTTATACCTTTCTGAAAAATAAACGGAAATATCTTTACTGGTATCACAACGATCCAAGCCTTCTTGCAATTACTGTCCAGCTTATTGTATGTTTCCACTGGTGTTTTGTCTAAACTGGACTGTTGTTCCCCTGAACCCCAGATGTCTACCATCTCTTTTTTTCTGTCTTCATAATTGTCACAGCTTTTTCTCTTAGTTGCCTTAACAAGAACGACTGGTGGTGCCTGTTTAGTTTCCAGACGATGGCTGTCAACACTTTTCTGGGTGGAAATATTTCCAAAAAGCTAAATTTCTCTTTCTAGCAAGATAACAAAATGTCTTGTGACCTTTTTCCAAGCCAGCTGACTGGCAGTGTGCAGTAACATAACTAAACACTGTACATTTTCTATCAGTTTTTCTTCAGATAAGTGTTGAAGTTGTATGGTGTGGTCAAACACAACAGTGGCTATACATATTCAGAAAAAAAGTTACTCAACAACACTATCTGCCATTCAGAGTGTAATGTAACATAACAATGCTTAATCCATGTTTACTTGGACAAGGCACCAAAATATAAATACTTCAATATGGAAAATACACTACTAAAATGGAACTAAAAATAAGTAAAACGTTCTTGAAATTAATGTATTTGTCCTTGATTTGAGCAGGTAAATAAGATGATCTGCCAATAGCATAAGATTTTTGCACTTAAAATAGGAACAGCTCATCTCCATCATCTTATTTCAAGTGCATTACATCTAATTATCTTGTTTAAGGGGTAAAATTACTCTTCCCATTGGCAGATCATCTTATTTACCTGCTGAAATCTAGGACACATACACAAATTTTAAGAACATTTTACTTATTTTTAGATCAGTTTTTGCAGTGTAGACAGAAATGAATAGGAGGAGACAGAATAACCAATGAAGTCAGCTTTAATGGGCAACTCGAAGGAGCTCTTACAGTTTTGTACACTCACTTTAAAGTGAAACATCTCTCATGTCATCGTTTGCACCTTGTGTTGTGGCGCTAACCCGTAACCCACCGTTACAGTCCCGAATGCACTGGTTGTCTTGACCTGATCCACAGAACAACAGGTGTCAAAGCACTGTACATGTGGAAGTAATGTTAAAAAAAGACTGAATACCAATAAAACTTACAACAATAAGAATATCAATCATTAATCTCTGAAAATTATAGCAATACATGTTCCCTTCGTAAATTCTACACAGAGTTTACACCTATACTCACTGTGTTATTCCACAGACAACAGTACCATGGTGAGTTTGACCTTTCACCATTAAAAAGGGTCAAATATTCCAGTTGTGACTGAATGCTGAGCTCCACCACTGAAGGATGTGGGTTAGCTCCACCCTGGGGACCAAGACATCAACTTACATAACGTCATACGCAGAGCCCCCAGGTAGGAGACAGGAAAATCCTATGGGGAGTGTCCAGGAATGAATTCAAACCTGAACGCACAACCCAAGAGATCTGCATGGCCTGATGGTTGTTGACAGCAGCTTAAAAAATGAAATGCATAAACGAATGAACACGGAACAAATGCTGATTCTTTTCTTTTTTTTTTTTTTTACTATACTAACTCTAATGCTCCCTGGTTTGTGCTAAAAAGGTCATTTGGACTCCTACGGTGCCCAGCTTAGCAGGAGCTGCTCTAATTTGTGCATTTAAAAATTAAAACTGCACCCTCATTATGGAAAGAAGGGAGGGATTTGCGCTGAGCATTACATCTAAAATGTCAGGAGAGGAGTGTGAAAAATGACAAAATAAAAGCTCAAAGAGTGTCTCTGAAATGAAAAAAAAAAAGGCATTTTTGTGGCATAAAACGCCGATGTGAGGTAAAGCCTGCACCCACAGAGCTAGTGTACATCGTGGAGTCGCATGTAACTAGCGATGCCCAGAGAGAGACAGGGATAGCTTTGTCATCGTTCCGCCTACGGCGTACATTCCTACCCAGAAACACAAGCCTGAAATTTCCTCCCCCCCCCTTTTTTTTTTGTTACTTCTTGTAAGATAAAAGGCAAAGAGATTTGTAACTTCTTGCTGAAATGGATTATGCTCACAATTGAGAGAAGAACAAACATCCCTTTGTGAAATGTATGATTGGACTGTTAGACTTGTGTTTCGCTTCGAACTCGGCGACTCCTTCTCACTGTCGTCACCTCTTTAACTCTCCCTGCAACGTCTTCTGCCGCTCCTTCCCTATTAGCATCCTGATTTCCTTCAACGTCCTTCTGCTTCTCCATCTCTCTGTCTCTCTTTGGGTGGGATTCGCTGTGGGCGCAGGCTGCTAGTCAGCAGGATCCTGCAGGACCGTCGTTGACCATCTCCTTTTCTCTCTCCGGGATGGCGTTGAGAGGTCCTGCCGCCCTCTGCTGCTGGCTCTGTGACTGGAACTGATTTGTGGGTAAGGGCGGAGGGTGTGAGTAAGCCGGCGGTTTTAAAACAGTTTGGGCGGGAGGGAGAGGAAGCGGCTGGGAGTACAGCTGGGAATATAGCTGTTGGTGGTTGTGGAGATAGGACTGGGGCGAGGTCTGGGGTTGTAGAGCAGCGTGGGGCGGATGGAGCAGCAGAGGCTGCGGGTGGGGCTTGGCCGGAGGCTGTTGCTGCCCTTGTGGTGGCTGTTGGTGAGGATGGTGAGGATGGTGAGGATGGTGCGGAAGTTGCGGGGAAGCCGCTCCATTTTTACTGAGGCCGCAGGACTGAGCTGCGCAGTGGATCTGACGCAAAGTGTCCAGTGCCTCAATCTTCGCATGCTTCAGCAGGTCTGCCTGGCCCTGGGATTAAGAAGAATGAGAAAGACATGTGGAAATATTATATTAATAGAAAATATTGAGGTTCAAAAGCACCACAGTTTAATTACTAAATAGATAAATGGCTTGAAAGTGTCCCTCATTGAGTAAAACTCAAAAATATATATGAAAATATATATAAACTCCATAAGGTAAGGAAAAATATCAGTTTCCTTTACATAAGATTGCGTATTTATTTCGCTTTAACTTGAGTAATACACGATTGCATACTCTAAATACTGAGCAGATAAGCTGCAGTGACAGTTTAAATTATTAATTGCACTGCATCAGTGGAGTAGGGACATAATAAATTAATTCAGTAATAATATATGTTTTAAAATATATAAAATATTTTTTTTAAATAATGCATAACATAATATTTATTATGCATTCAATTATGGGAATATGAAATTCTAAAATACATTTATTTCCCTATTTAATTATTCAGTTCAATAAATCTATCAATAAGCTATTAGCTAAGGATACCCGATTATATACAAATTGACAACAAATACACATTTATTAGTAATGCAATACATTAAATATGCTGCTTTCTAAAAATGTTTTAAAAAAAGCAACTATAACTATTTCACCATTTGTGTATTTGATGGTGGTGCCTTCATGAATTTATTTTGTGTGTCACCCTTTCCCCCCCCCAGGGTCTCATGGAATGCTTGGCTCTTGTTAATATTATTTGTTGGAAGTGGAATTGACTTGCTATGCAGTTCAATAAAAGGCTGCAACATTTTAAAAGACGATCTGCACTGGAGCACACGGATTTATTTGTTTATTTAAATCACAACATAAAAATATACATTATATTTACATTGTGGGAGTTTCGGCACTTGATAACACAACAACTTTTGAATACTGTATTCTTTCTTTAAACTTTTTTCTGCGTTGTAACCACAGTTTTATTCTCTGAATGGCATTTTTGTTGCTTGCATTAACCAAAAACAGCCGGAAGAGGGCAGTACAAACCCATTGAAACGCTACTGGACGTGTGCCAGCGGTCTCTACAGCTCTTCTCGGCTGGTGAACTGTGCTGTCATATGGTGATAATGTTACCACTATGTTTCTGCTCTTTATTTGAGCACCCCAGAGATGAATGCTTGCCATATATGGAGGAGGTGGTCAGGACAGCATTTCTGTGTCCACAGCACAGTCAAGTAAATCTGGGCCAAGGCCATTTTCTGCCTGCTTCCCAAAGCTAGCTGTCTAAGCCTCCCTATTTCATATAGAAATAGGGTGGGGGTTATTTCGGCATGAAAGATATATATCAACTATTTTATTAGAAATATTCAAATGAAACAAAAAGAAAAAAATAAGAAAAGGGTCATTAATAAAACCTCCACTCTTTTCCGAGGAGGCATGTGTTCGCCAGTTTGCCCACTCTTTGCAGAATCACAGATTGGAAGCTCACTTGAAAATGAGATTCCCAATATGTGATGATTCTGAAAATATTACCTCCCTCACTGTGACATCTTTTTTGCGCTGATGTCCCACTGAAGTGACACATGCTAACCTATTGTACGCCACAGTGAAGGGTAAATATTAAAATACAAGGCACACGGCGGTCTGACATTTTGCGCAGGGGCTAAAGGTGCCGCCCTCCACTAAACGGTCAGCGTCCAGCTTCCTGGTGATGCTGATGCTCTCCAAGTGGCCTTTTACCCAAGACATTCCGGCACAGAAACCAGGAGAATGAATAACTCATATGTTAAAAAAAAAAAAAAATTATGTAACTCATGACTCACCAGCTACGAAACTAGACAGCGCGAAGCTGGTCCTGTGCTGCAACAATCAAATCTCGATTGCACTTCTAGTTGATGTATTCACCCCTACAGCTGGCCCAAAGCTATCCACGGGGGGCTAAAACAAAGCAGGGATGACCACCTAATCCCACTACAGTACCCTTATTGAGTAACAGTCCGGTGTTCTTGTCTGACAAACAATTGCTTTGAAATAACCTGAATTAGGGCAGACGTGGGCAAACAGAGTTAAAGGTGTAACCATTACTGCATTTAGAGATCAAATGAAATAAATATGTTTAATGTGTTGGTTAGCTGAGCATGGGATGGGAATATTTGATAAAACAGAGATCAAAATCGTAACGGCTGGCAACTGTCTGAACTATTTTTGTAGAGTTCATTAAATGTGTATTCATTGGAGACATTTTAATTACAGCACACATTACCATGCAATTTTTTTTTTTTATAAAGGGGGCCTTTAATCTATTTAAGAAGAACTTAAATAGGCTTGACATTTGCTTCAAAGCCACCCTTTCTGTCTCTCCGCTTCTGCTTTTCTTTTGACAGAGGTACAATGAGTGACAGAAATTTTCAAAAAAAAAAAAAAAACATCCTCCATGACAGCTCTGATCTTTCTGTCACTGTCAAAGTACAGTCGAAGTGGGAGTTTGGAAAGCCGAGGAAGAAAGACAGGACACCTCTTCTTTTCCACTCAACTGTCTGTTTCTCCGTCCCAAGCTTCTACCAGCTAGCACTTCCCAGCCTGCTGAGAATCTGAAAAAGGTTGAGGGGGTGAAATAACTAGGCAAGGCTGCCAGGCTTGGCAAACAGGCGCCAGGCTCTCACCAAATGTTCAGCATGAGAGTGAGGTTATAAATGAAGAATGGGAGGAAGAGGAGGAGGAGTTACGCGGATGCCAAGATGCCTTTCAGTTGAAAGCATGGCTCATCAAACAAATGAGGCATGAGGAAGCTGAGAAACAGGGAAGTGTGCAACTTAAAGGGCAAACAAAAATGAGTGGTGATGGAGGGGTTAGACAGATATAGATAGAAGTGGTTGAGAGGAGATGTTGGAGGGGTTCAATAAACAGACATTCTGAAATAGAAATGCTTCCTAATTTTACCTCCTTATTTTTGGAAATGCTGTTTTAAATCTGTACAAATTTGGACAATGACTACACCCGTGAGACTGTAAATTTTGCGCAAGATCGGAAGAAGTTGTTGCTTTTAAGCATCCTGTTCTCCTTTGCACATTTACACTAATGCATGCGATTTATCTTCACAAACCACAAGGTGCGTGCTTATGAAAGCCTGCAAAAATGAGCATTGCCTTCCAGAGAAGCCTTCAGGCTGTCCTAGTTCAATCGTGAAGGTTGCTGGGGCTGTAAGCTGCAAAAAAAAAAAAAAAGTCTGAAAGCAGGTCAAACTGAAAGCACTATTCTGCCGTAGTAGCAGTAATAACATAGGAAGGTGAAACATAAAAATAATCTCTAGAAACCATTAGAGCGGGAAGTAGTTGGCTGCTATGGCAACCAAACCCCAGCAAAAACATTACGTTTGAAAAAAACAAGGCAGATACTTTACAAAATGTTCTGGTTATAAAAGCTGAGAGGAGTTATAAATAACACAGCTAAAAGTTAATTTCTACCTCTTCCAAAAGTAATTAACACTGTAGCACAGCTAGGTGGGACAGGAAGTTAGAAAAGTAGCAGTTCAAGACTTGTTTACTGATTTATGTCAGGTGCCAAACATTAACGTAGATAATTATTGCAGTGAGTATGTTTGATAGTTTTCAATACCGGCATTGCTAAGGACATTGTTTATATACTGGTGTTTAGTACCACAACATGGTTCCTTTGGCATTAAGTAACTTATTGCCTGAGTGTGGGAAAACTATTGCCATAAGACATGTAATCATATGTACATAAGGAATTCCTTTAGCTAGGATTCACTTGGCAGACTTTAAGACTATATGTATATATACCAATACTAATTGGGCTGAATTTAACTAGTCATCCTGACCACTCAAAGCACTTTACACGATAGCCACATTTACCCAATCGCACTCACTAATTCACACATATACTCAGATCAGTATACAACTTAACCCCTCAACCTGTGTCAGCTGGAATCAAACCCACAAACTTTACTCTACCCACCCATTGAGCCCAGTCTGTGGGACCAGGGGTACATACACTCCCTTAGGTACTTTAGGTTCACCAAAATAGAATGGACAGACTGGAAACATGTTGCTTGGTCTTAAGTCTGGATTTCAGCTGCGACATTCAGATGGTAGGGTCCAACTTTTTTAGAAATGTGCTGATCCGTCCTGTCTCGTATCAGTGGTTAAGGCTGCCGCAGGTTGTGTTACGGTATGGGAGACATCTCTTGGCATGCGTTCAGATTCTTAATCCCAACTGAGCACTGAGGATAAAGCACCATGTCACCACTGGTTTCTTAAATATGAAAATGAGTTTACCTTATTCCGATGACCTCAACAGTCACCAAATCTCAATCCAATGGAGCATATTTAAGAACTGATGAATGGGAAACTAACATTATTGTCCAGCCGACAGATCTGTACTAACTGTGTGGTGTTGTGATATCATCACTGACCAAAATGTGAATACTTTATAGCATGGCTTAGATTCAACACCTAGTTGACACCATAGATGTTAAGAAATTAACTTATACGTAGTAAAATCGAATAACAAGGACGTAATGCAACATGCTTTCTAAGAATTGTGAAATATGTTGCACAAAAGCTTTGGATGGTTATGACAGCTTCAAGGCGCCTCCTGTATGGAGAAACTATTTGCATGCATTGCTCGTCTGTGAGTTTTGTCTCGTTTTCCCAAACAAACTGCCCTCACATCATGAAGGTCTCACAGTCCTGTTGTATGACCTCTGAGATTTACCTGTTTCCACAGATTTTCTCTAGGATTAAGGTCAGGTGACTGGCTGGACCTAGCCTCGTAAGACCATCCTGATCTCGCGAGCTTTCAAGGTTTCACTCGCAGATCAGTCTGGCTACTCTCCGTTAAAGAAAATTTGGAGCCGTTCACCAAACGAACGTCCAATCAGCGTTGGCTTTGAGGCGGGTTGAGGTGTGACGCAACGGGAAGCGCGACAGTTCAGTCTAAAGAACATGGCGGCTTCAGCCAATGAAACTAGCGTTAGCGTGGCTATCGATCAAGTTTTATCGGAATTACAGAGTATTTCTCTGCTGAGCTAACGAGCCTTTACCTGCAGCAGCAAGAGTAGCTTGGATTGTGGTTGTGTTTTCGTCGTCGCTCGTAACAGAGCGACGAGGAATCTGATTGGTTTATTTGGCCCGTCTATCACCAACATAGGCCAATCAGCTAACCAGTATTTTCGCCCCTTCCCAAAATTACTTCAACGGAAGGTTTCCAGATGGATATGCGGAGCAAATCTATCTGGCGGAGTCAGGTAAGGCTGGACCATTCTAACAGATTTATTCTATTTCTCTTAAACTAATTGAGTGTGTTTGGGATCTTTGTCTTTCTGGAAGTCCAGGCTCATTTCATTATCCAGGGGAGATGACAGCATTCTGATTAACAATGTCTCAGGACATTTATCACATCATCCATTCTTCAATTAAATTAAAGCTGCTATGCCCTTATGTTGACATGCTATCCCACCTCCAAACATTGTTGTTACAATGTTTTCGGGCTAAAATGCAATGCATTTTGAGCTCCAAACACAGTGTGTATTATGGCATCCCACCATATTAGTTTGATGTTGGCCTGATCTGACCAGCCTATACTTTCCCTCTTTTTCAGAGGCTTGTCTACATGTTATTCAGCAAACTTTAAATGGGCTTCAGCAAATGCAATGGAGACATACGCTTTGAAACAACTGTACTAACTCCACGTGTTTCTGATGGTGTTTCTGAAGCTCTCCATAATTGGCCCTCCAGCTTTTTGATCGTTCTTTTAACTCCTCTACCTGAAATCCTGCGGGAAGCTGGTTTGTGGTGTAATGACCTCGTACACTCCTCCGGATTATAGTCCCAATAGTGCTCGCTGTAACCTGCAGTAGTTTAGATATTCTTAAGTAACCGCTGCCATCAGTATGTCTTGCAAAGATCTTGACAGAGCTCACTGGTTTTCCCATCATATCATGTCTCTTGTGCAACACCTTACCTTAGTAATGAATCCATTTTTATAGGCCATCAGTGGTGACTGAACCAGTTGCACCAAGTTGCAGGATTGTTTTCTAATAACCGATACATTTCAGCTGTTGCCATGGCTTTCTTTGCCTTTTTGCTCCTCCCTTCCTTTGTGTGTTCAGTACCTTTCCCCTGTGTCATTCCATGTTATTGCACATAAACTAATAAGTACATTTTTGTACATGACTGGCCTGGACGGGTTGTTACCAACTTGTGGTGAGAACTACATGTCAATTGCACCTTGAGAAATAGATTTACTTAGAAAATCAGTGACGCTTGGACATGATACGGACAACGTTGTTAGCTCTAGTTAAATGGGGGGGGGGGGGGTACAAGTAACACGGTAAAGCAGCTAAAAGGGTCAATTTCCACTTATTCTTATAAATAGTACCACTGCAGCACAGCTAACTGGTACATGGAGTTAGAAAAGTAGCAGTTTTAGATTTGGCCTTACATACTGTATATCTTTTATTTTCTGAATGCCAACCACTGAGAGTAACTAAAACAATAAAACTTATCTAACGATTGTGTGTAAAAACATTCCTTCAGCTTTGATTTATTTTTTAACTTGTAGTATCTAGGGCCAGCTATGAGCAGACTTTATATTTGCACGCTTTTCCCCCAGCTGGTCAGAAAGGATCAGAATGTTATAGGGAAACTTAAAAGACTTATATTTAGATTAAAGCAAATCCTGATAACATCCTTATCAAAGTCAATTAAGCTAAAGTCAAAGTATAAACTGTTGGTTGCAGTTTTTATGAACTGCAAGCATTAATATCAGTTACACGTAACTGGTGTCGTGGTGGTGCAATGACAGAAGGTCCCTGCTATACGCTGTCCGTATTTAGCCATCTACCAGCTGTATTCAAAGAGGCAGCGGGACGAGAGAGTTGGCGAGCCTTATCTTTCGAGTCACTGGGCACGCAGAGGCAAGCACGCATCCGATTTTACACATAGACGTATAGCCAAGTGGGTGTAAATGTGTGTCCTTGAGTAAGTGTGAACGATCCAATCAAGTCTTGTCAAGTCAGATACAACAGCACATAAATAAAACAACGCTTGGAATGAACCCTAATTACTTAAGAGATTTAGGGATTAAGGAGAAGGGACACAATTAGCCCAGGAAGCTTTCTTAAGACGTCATGTGGTCAAATCTCTGCACCAGCGTCTGGGATTGCTCGTCCAGTCGGTTGCGGTTTTTAAGATAATCCTCCCAATTCCTGTCTTTCATAACAGTCGTCTGTACTTTCAATATATTGCTGTGATACACAGCTGATGTTTGTTCACCTTAAGCACAGTGATGTTCCAAGCGTAACTCTCCATGGCCTTCTGAAGTTTCCGGCCTTTCAGTCCTTCCTTTGCTCCGATGCGATGCAGGTCTTCATGGAAGTCCAGACCTGGATTAGACAGATGGACAGCTTTCACCAAAAACAATGTCAGAAAAGCTACAAATGCATCCTAGAAGGCTACAGTCTTCTTTGCAGTTATTTTTTTTAAAACTAAAACCAGCCAACTATTAATTTATTGAATATTTGGCTATATATGTTTCTAAAAAAATGGATATATGAAAGATATCAGCATCACAGAAATCTGTGTCTACCTTTTGGAATAACTAGATTAGTTTTGTCCTGTTAAGATGTTAAAGGTTCTCACAAAAAGCAGGTTTCAAAAGATAGGCATGTTTGCCTGAGTTGTCCCCAGTGCAGAGACTGATGCACGTTTAAATGTGACAGAAACAGAGGAATAGTCATTGACTACATCCGATCAAGGTTGTTTCCATCATCTTTGAGGTGTTCTATGTCAGTGTATGCAGCTAATTGAGATTCTATTTTTTTGTACAGATTTAAACCATAAAAGCTCAAAATCATGGGAAAAAAAAACATTGGGTTTGATGCTCCTTGAATTAAATAAAACAGAACAGAGTTATATTTGAGTGTGTTTGGATGTGTTTTAGCACTTTGTGGTTTGTTATTGTCGATTAAAACATTTGCATGGCTGCCACATATTTTCATGGCAGGACAGAAGTTTGCGTGGATTACTGCACTCTTTCACGCAACGTTATTTTTTTATGCATGCCAAGTCGGATTAAACGTTGTGCTGCAAGTTCTTTTTGTGTGTGTGTATGCACACACTTAGTGCAGCAAAACACCCCGGGCTTCATGTACGGTGTGGTTCTCCAGCTGCTCTCAGGAGGACAGGAAGAACCTGCTGTGGGTGGTGTCAGCGGGACACGTTATTGGATCATAGCTGCCCTCACTGACGGACCTTTACCATTGCAACAGACTCCACTCACCCTGGACGGTTAGTTTTTTCCCCCCCACTCCCATCTAATAAAGGGTTATGAACCCAATACAGTTTTATCCCAGTGCGGTCGAACCAATCGCCCAAATCGCTTGAACACACCTTATGGCCAGAAGTTTAGGAAATACCATGTATGCTGCTAATCTTTGCTTTGTGTATTTAGTGTATTATTCTCGGTTTATAAATGTGCGTGGTATTCACACTGCCAAACGAGAGCCGCTAAACTGTTTTTCATTGTGTGAAACAATGACAATATAGTCCATTCTCTTCTATTTTAAACCTGCAAGGCTCAGCTTGTTTGTCAGACGGTCCCTGAAAGATGACCTCAAGCAACAGAAGCTTTAATTTTCTGGACGGGCATTGAAGAAACAATGCAAGCTGACACGAGAAACTACCAAATGGCTATCATGCCATGTCAAATCCTTTCTTCAGCACTTCACAATAACCGGTGAGAAGATATTGTCCCTCTGCAGTGAACAAGGAACTTGCACAGTTAATTGGAAAACTGGAGAATACCTCAATCCAACTGAAAGTCTTTCCTTTCACAGCAGTTCAAATGCATCATGCTAAAGAACGTCTTGAAGGAGTAGATATGAAATTCAAAATTAACCAACTATGTTTTTATGGGGTATGCATGCTCCATCTACACCATTAGGCTGCTCTTTCTTAATTTTATAACTATAGAAGATTAAGTGCTACTACGGAATAAGTACCCGAAATTTACATTAACGTGGGTGAGGACGGATACGAGTTCACAATCTGATATAGTTAATAGGCCACTGCTTGTGCAGAGCCAAGTAAAGGGAGCGTATGAACACAGGATGGGGCAGAAACCAGAAAGCAGGGAGCTGTAAATTACCCGAAATTAGCTGCTGGCAGTTTGCACCAATATAGCTTCTCAGAGTATTTAATCTGGCAATGATTAAGAGCCATCTCCGGGTAACATTAACACAAGTCCTGTTCCTTACTGTCACTTTAACTCTAGGAAATTCAGGCTAATAAGCTAAATGTGACCCCATGGTATGCTGCGGAAAGACAAGGACTTTATAGTGTGCTTCCCTAATGGGTATGAGCAGGGAAAGCAGTGCTCAAAAGGAAGGACACAGGAGACAACCTCTCCTCAGAGTAGCCACACAATTACAGAATTTGGCATGCTTGCATTCATAAAGAGAGCTGTTCCAAATGCACACGCAGATCCAAAACAAGCACCATCTCCAGGCGGAGACACTGAAAGATAGTAAATAACTAATTAAAACAGAATGTCTAAAATGGATCCATTTTAACTCAAAAGAAATAGGTGATGGTGGAAGGGATAGTTGTACCAGTCAGATCAGTGTTTGCTTAATTTATTCCAATCTATAAGCACCCCAGAGTCCATGTGGAGTGTCATCATTACAAACACTGACTGGGATTTTCTTTCTGGCTGCGGATGAGCTGGGAAGACGATGACTTCACAAAGCCAAAGACGACAAAGGGAATGAGATGTCTTTATCTTGGATATTCACAGCGAGAAAGATGTCAAAAACAAAATGAACAAATCCGCAGTTGTTAGGCAGAGAAAGCGTGTTTGCATAGAGAGGAAATAGATGAACACAACAGAGCGTTGATCAAACATGGATAGCTGTGATGATAAATCAGATTTTTTTTGTGAAAATAATAAGTTTCAGCTCTGTGTCCTTCTTCATTTCAACGTGTCATTTTGAGGTATACTTTTTTTATTTTTTATGATAATTTGTCCTGTTGAATTATGCAAATGATCATACTGTTCTAGTTTAAAGAAAGAAAGCAAAGTCTATTTTGGGCTACATTTAAAAAATAATTGATTCTTCTATAAATCACAAAGAACATATTACAGCCCCACTGCATTCATAATCTAGTGTGTACCTCTGTACATGTGTCTTTGTCACCAACATGCCTGAATTTCTTCATTTTGGGACAATAAATGTATTTTTTATCTTATCGTCTTTGTCTCGCAAATAAATAAATAAATACTGTTATTCATACCCCTTGAACTTTCTCTATTTTTTTCAGGTAAGAACAACAATTTTTAATGTTTTCCCATGAGATTGGCCAGGCAAGGACGGTATTAAGCAGAGAAGCAGCCAATTTAATTCAATTAGAAAATACTTTATTAATCCCAAAGGTAACTTAAATGCATTCAATTTAATTACGCCCATGGTAACTCTGTAGGAGCTACAAAGTTCGCCGACCGCCGACCTTAGCTTTTGTGATTTTGGCCCATTTGACAAAATCTTGGAAACTCCTGCTTAACATGTTAGAATCAAGTTATGATAATAAATTAACATAAATATGCCATTTGCTCGACATTTTTTCCTTTAAAAAATGGTGGAAGCAAAATGCCTTGAAAATCCACCTACTTTATATATTCATTCAGCTCTGGAAAATAATAACAAATTCCCCTCTTCTTAGACCTTTCAAGACTGTGTAACAACTCAACACGGCGTGTGAATACTTTTGCAAGGCACTGTATAAGAATATAGATTTCTAAATAAACTGTGTAGACTTTATTTATGTCTTCTGCTTAAATGCTTACAAAAGACAAATACTTTGCAAAGCAAAGAAATGCCTACTTATTAAAGGAAGAGTGAATTGGAATGGTCACACACACAGATATCCAATATCTGTGCCAACGCAGCGATCGTGTACTCTGTGGACACAAAAAAACAAAACAAAAAAAAAACTTGGTGGTAGCATCTGGAGGTGCCAGAGTGCGCATCCCAGCTGCTTTCCTGGTCGCCCATTATCCTCGTGCGTGATGGCGAGCCACCAATAGGGCCCACAGGGGAATCATCTAGCACCTCTTCCATCCTCATCAACACATAAGCTTCACTGCCCAAATTAAACTGATTAGCTGCAACAATGACTGTGCATAAACTGAACGCAGGGAGAAAATGGAAGATGCTGCAGGACAGGCAGAACAAATCCAAACCTGTTCCACGCTGTTGGTCCTGATCTTAGATATTGCTCTGATTTCAAAATATAAGAGGTGACCGCTGAGAGAGATTTCCATATTTCAAAACAGCAATGGTTTGGGATTGGGGCTTTGTCACAACAGCACTTAGCCAATGAGCAAAGCCAAGGGCAAAAGCGTTGGTGTTTAAATTAAGCTTTGATGGATAGGACAAACTAACAAATCCCACCCCATCACCACATCCCCCTTCAATACTGACAGGCTGCTCTCTAATAGCACCGTTTGTCGTTTATCACACAGCCATTAAGCCAAAATTATACCTCTGCCTTCTTGAATGATCATAGGGACAAAACCCTCAATTCCATGCAAATCCATCGTCTCTTCATATCCCTCTCTCTGCTTCCCTTTCTGTGTTCAGCCAGTTACTCTAAATGCTGTCAGTCTGTGCATACGCTTTGTGAGAGGGGTTCTGAAAGGTGCATTCAGTAATTGTCACATCCATCGCAAGAGATGCTTTCATTACAAACCTAATTGGTGGCGTTAAACACAACACAGTGGATTCACGGGTCTTACAAAGTTAAGAAATTGTCATAATCTCGTGAAACAGGCTAAATAAAACAGACATGTCAATGACATGGAAAATCCTTAATTAGAGAGAGTGGGTTAAGCAGAGTACAAAAAGGTAAATGTATTTAGCATTGTGTTAGATTTAGGATTATTTAAAAAATAAAACTAAATTAAAGAAGCCTAAATCTGTTATAGACTATTTGTATATAACAGTTCAGAGGAGTTAGTGAGACAGAGGGCCTTATTTTAGCTCCACAGGAGCTCAAGTCTTTAACATTTTCACAGGTAATCTACTTTCAGCCAATAAGGTGAAGTTTCTTGAACTACCCTTGTCTAGACTTTAGATTCATTTATTTGTTCGATAGGAGAAGATGTGACTAAAGAGCTGACATGTTAAAGAAATGGTAAAAACAGTCTGTTTCAATTTATATTTAGAAGTCAATGGTTACAAGATCTTCAGTCATAAAGAAGGAAGAAGATATTTGCCCTGAACTGTGCTTGTCTGCACCCTGCCATGCCTCACGGCTCCGCTGCAATCAAGGTTACCGTATATTGCACACCTGTTCTCCAGAGAGCACCAGATTATCAAAAGCCTTAGTCATTAAATGTCCAGCGGTTCAGCCATGCCTGCTTGCATGGTTATGAACAGGTATGGGTACCTATCACATCTGAACCGATACGGTAACAATACCCGGTACCTGGGAATTGGTACCAGTACTCAACGGCACCTATTTTCGGTACATTTGTGTGTTTATGTGGTAGTAAATGTCAGTTTAAAAATAAAATCAAATTTTTTTTAATGTAACATTTATTTCTCAATATATAAAGTTTTTTGGATCTTCAAATGAACCTTATGAAATATTTTATGAATTTTTGTACAGGGCCTGAATCACTGAGCTATATAATACACTGGAGTGCTGATTTTCCCGAAAAACTGAAGTCACTGGCCGCCATCTTGCTACTCCCTACTCTCACAGAATCCCATAGGATTTGCTTGCAATAACAAGTAGTTTTCTGGCTGTGTGTAAACGTTTCACAGGTAATTATACAGTCAGTGGATGTACTAACACTATCAACTACTAGGAAATTAGGTGCTGAAATATTTTACATGTTATTCATATTAAATATATATATATATATATATATATATATATAAGTATGTGTATATGTATATATGTATATATATGTATACACATATGTAAATATATGTTTTTGTATATTGTTATTTATACATTTATAAATGTTAAACATATATATATTTAAATGAATAAAATGCAAAATATTTCAGCACTTGACTTTCTCAGTACTTGATATTTTTAGAACATAACATAAAAGTATATGGCATTTGACATTTTAAAAGTCTTAAGCCCCCCCTGAACATGAGAAAATCCTCGTTATTCGATGCTGTAGCGCACATATTCCCTAGTTACTGGGGGAAATAGGGAGTACCAATATGGCGGCCGGTGGCTTCAAAGCGACTCGTTCAAACAGACAGTGATTAGCACTCCAGTGTATTATATAGCTCAGTGACCTGAATCCATACCGCATTTGTCTGTGGCACACAGAGTGACCGAGGTGAATAAGAGAGCTGTGTGTGAAAAAAAGTCAGTGAATGATGTTAGTGCAACAGTTTCAGAGAAAACAAAAGTACATTAAAAACATTATATTTTATCCTGGTGTTTAATCAAGGGCAGGAAACATTCACAAAGTGGAAACGGAGAGGCTCTCCTCTCTGCTCTCTTTGCTCTGGATGCAGACCGGTTTCAGAACGAGGCAGCTGCTGTCTCTCAGACACTGCTTGGAGAAGTAGGAAGGGGCTCACAGCAGCACCATCAGCACTGCCTCAAGACAATATCTGCACAGCGATTGGTACTTTCCCAGGAAGTCACTGATAACAGAAGAAAGTCGATAGATTTTTCGCAAGCCTCTTTTTTGAAAAAAAAAAAAAAAAAAAACGTTGCCGGATGGGTCTGAAAAGTAGATAAATATAATAAGAAATTTGCTAAATTGGCAGCATTTCTGCTGCTAGCCTTGTAGCTCGCGTCACAAATATTGCAGTGAGCGTAATCTGCTTTGCATTTTTGAAAGGTGGAGACATACTGCTGAGTGCTTCCAATCAGTCATGCTTGCTCAGTGTCACAATGATGTGCTTAGATACCGTAACATGGTACCGTGTGATTTTACGTGACTCAGTACCAGGTAGTACTGACGGGATTCGGTCAGTACCTATAAAAGTAATTTGAATTTGGTACCCATCCGTAGTTATGAACTTGGATCATGCTTTCTGGGTTTCCTTGCCTTGGCCTTGTCGGACGTCTACCAAGCTTCTGGTCAATGATCCATGACCCTGTTTCTGCATAACAACCACCGCTCCTTTCCTAGCCCTCAGTTGGTATGCCCTGTTTTGACTACCAGTATATGACCCATGGCTGCCCCCTGGATCACGATCAAGCCTTTGACACTCTGCCTGATACTGTTCCAGAGTTTAAAGCCACAGTCTGGTGTGACATCAGGTCGGCTTCCCCATAGAACTACGGAAATGCCTTTCTGGGCAATGTTCCCTGCCTGGATTCTCAGAAGGTTGGTGGCTTTATTTAGCAAAATTTTGCATTACTTATTTAGTTTTTTTTTAAGAACATGGCACTGATGAAATCTAACAGGTTTTCGGTCCAATGTTTCAATTGCTCAATTATTTATCCTCCTTGGAGGCCTGACGGTTGCTGATGCTGCTTGAGACCAGGAGGTCACATGGTAACTTAAATAGGAGAGGATCATGGAATGTGTGAAAAATACTTGCAGCAGGAAATGGAAGAAAGCCACCGATTAGCCTAAATGTATGTAGGTTCGCTTTCACAACCCTGCTCCCCATTTTAACATGTTTTTTTTAAATTCTTTCTGCCTGACTTATTATCGAAATGGCAACAAATGTCTGGAAGGGCTGATAAAAAAAGACACAGAGGGAATGTAAAATAGACATAATATTTGGCAATAGCTTGATTTGAGGCATGTGTGTCAGAACCAGGGGCACAGAAGAGAGTGGGCGACGGGGTGAGTGTTATGTTTGGCATGCAGCTGAGGCGCCTGAGGGCTGTCGTTGCTCCCCCTTTGCCTCGGTGTATCATTCTTCTCACTTACATAAAAAAAGCTTGCAGCTCTGAATAAAAGGATGTCCAGATTTTCTCCTCAGTTGCGCTAGAAGTATTAGTTTTATCATCTTCTGGTTGCATGCAGGTTCCTTTACCTGACCGAGGCAATAAGCTAAGAATCAGTATGGCGTAATAGAAACAGCTGTGAGTGTGGCTGTGTGTGCAGCTTAAGCTCTGCTTAACTCTAAAATCTTCGCCTTTGAACATTCTTCCCAGCTCCTGGCTGGGGAGCCATGGAGCCAGGGGACAGCGCTGTGATTGAAGTCCCAGCATTCAGCCTACATCCCTGGGTAATTACACAGCGTGAATATTAGGTGAGCTTGCTCTGTTAAAGGGAGAAAAGCATATGCCTCCTATTGTGTAACACCAGGGAGTAAAGCTTGGCATATAGGAGGCTTAGAATTGCTTATTTGATTCAGGATATGGGGTTGAAATGTCTAACTGAGCCCCGGTTGTTATACACAAAACAAAAGGCAGGGAAAGCGCATAAAAGATAATTTGCCAGGTTCACACCAGCCATGACAAAGTATATAACCGGCCAAGTCCTGCAGTTCTTTGCTTGGCTGTAGCAGCACAGTGTGCGGTAGGAACATGTCAAATTAAGACGTCACTATTCGAGCTATGCACTACCGTTTGAGGAACGAAGCGAGGCAAATGAGGAGGAATTAGCGCTGAATCTAAAAGAGGCTGGTGAGGACAAGCCACAAGGATTCCCTGATTTTAAACCATCTCAATAATAATGATCTTATCGGCCAATTCTTTCCTCTGTGGGATTATGTAAGATTCACTAATTAATGCTTCTTCACCTCTTTCCTTTTTCTCCCTTTACCGTACCTCCTCCCCCACTGCCCTCGATGTCAAACCTTTTCATTCCTCTCTCCCTTTCAAAAGATGTTTACGCCTTCTGTCTTTTCTCCCCTGCAGCTCTTTGTCTGTGTGGCTCGCTGATGGTTTTCACCTGCTCAGTGCCCATAACTACGCCGCTGCGACTTACTGATGATGGCTGCTTCCATTGACAGCAGCCACTGCTGCCGGCGCTGACGGAGATGTTTGCGTGGTAAGGTACCCCCGTGCCCTGTCTGTTTGGCATGAGGATCTGGATCTGATATCAGTAGAACAAAATGTTGCCTGCGCTCATAATATCGAGTTTTAAAGCAAAATCTAAATGTCTGTAAGTGAGAAAATTTGATTCATGTCCTGGATCGGTGAGTCAGTCTTATCACAGCGGAGCAGAGAAATGGCACCTTTTTTTTTAACTTTTAGGAAAGATTACAAAGTTTTCATCAGTTTGCATAAGTCAAGCACGCACACAAATTTATTGGAGTTCCCTTTGGTAAGTATTTTTTAATTTAACTCAAAGCATTCGTGCTACGTACCTGCCCGTTGTGCTTGTGTGAGCTTGGAGTAGACAACATCAGCTGACTCAATCAGGGTTTTGCTGGTTTGGATCATCTAGAAGACAAAAAAAAATTGACAAAAAGTTTATTTGCAGTGCTCCTTAATTTATTCCAAAGAGAAGACTTCAGCTGAGCCACAGCCAAGCTGAATACAGTAGATATATAATTATAATAACTAGAGAAAAGTAATTATATAAAACTGCTAAAAGGGTTAGTTTTTTTTAAACAAATTATTTCTAATTTGATCTTCTCATTAGCCATGGCCCATGAAATATTTAAGCTGAACTCTTAATGTTGAAACAGACTAATTTATAGAAGACCGGTGTCATATTTTTTTTTATCCGACTGTAAAAATGTTTTATTGTATTTAAGATTATAATTAAGAAAAGCTGACCATTTTAAGTTGATTTACAGCATAGGCAACAGAATATACAGAGTTTCTTTATGAGGGAACCAATGAGATACTCATATATCCCCGTTCATAGGCGATGTGATGGAGTCCTTAAAACCTTAGAAATAGTTTTATAAGACTAAATGTCCATGACTTCTTAACTTTTGTTTCATATCCAGTTTTCAATTTCTTCATATCAGTGCAAAATATGTTGCTTTTTGCAATCTTCTAGCCAATTTTATGTTGTCAGGTTCTTTCTGAAGTGATTAATTGATTCAACATAGTTATCAGACTTAGCTGAGGCCTGTTAAACTGAACTGTACGTCACAAAAATATGTGTTTAAAGTTAATTAACAAATTTACATAGGGGAAGGTTGGTTTTGTACAACCTTCTGATATTATAATTAGCTTGATGATATGAAAAAAAATTAGGGGTGGCAATTTAAAATCGCCAGCTAACCTAAGATTCTTGTTATTGAACTGTGGGAAAAAACTGGTGTACACAAAGAAAACCCACAAATGAACAGGGAAAACATGCAAGCTTCACGCAGAAAGACCCTAGGCCAGGATTAAAACACAGGATCTTGTTTCTACAACGCAACAGTGCTAACAACTGCACCAGCATGCAGCCCACCATACAGTTCCTATGGCTTAATTACCTTTTATTTACAATACATAAAATGGTGCCCACGCTTTAGCTACAATAACAAAAAATTTAGCTGTTTGGTAACATCTCCTGTTGCAAAAAAAAATTGCAAAAAACTTGGTTATGGAACCTAAAGGACCACCACACATCACTCTCTTATTAAAGGAACACTGTTTTAAATCTACTATTGGCAAGCTCTCAATGCAGGCTGGCCATCTCTGCAGGTTGACTTGTGTCACTCTAAACTGCAAAAATGGCACAACAGCGGAAATATAGAGCACAGAAAGAAGTTTACTTAAAAACTGCTAATACATTTATTTGGCTGGATGGATTTTTCTAAACCTCAGCTTAAATCTTTATGGCAATATCAATAAATATACTGTATAATGTAGTATATTTTATGCACATTTAATAATCAGTATCTTACTCTTGAAGCAGGAGTATGACAGTTATTTTTGTTTTAACTGGAAGCAATAAATTCATGTTATGTAGCATTCTGGAAAAACTGTGATTCTGTGGTATTTTTACTAAAGGTTTTCTTAGCATAAGATATCTCAAACCAGCCCATTCCTACCTGTTGCATTATTCAAAAAATACTCTTAAATAAGCATGAATAAAAACTTATTATGGTTGTTGTTGAGTGGTTTGTTACTTACTATTTGCCATTTTTAAGCAAACAAAACACACATCGGATTTAGTCATATTCTGACGATATGTACAGGTACACCTACGAAGGTAAACACAGCAAAAATAGATTTTCACATCAGGCCAAAACTGTGTTTGATGTGCTTCTCAGACATCATCCAACAGGGCTGATCAGGAGCAGCTGGATGAGAGCCCCAGCACAAAGGGGAAAGATAATTAAGTTTCACTCTCCTGTGGGAGGCAGAAAGTGGACTGCCGCACTGTTTGGATGAGTATATGCATGTACATGTCTTTTTTCCAAGCCTTCTTCTCGTGGGAGCTGTTTTGAATGCAAAGCTAGCCTATAATAGGCAGCACGCTTGCTGGAGCAATGACTGGGGACGAAAGCGTTTCATTGCAAAACATGAAGAATATTTGTCTAACCTCTGGTTAACCCATGTGTGTGAGCACAATAAAATGGAAGCGTGTGAAAAAAAAAAGAAAGTATTTTAGGAACCCAAACATTGTTCTGAGTTCGACAGAAGCACAAAACCAAATTATGTTGTAAAAAGAACGCTGATTAAGACGATTTATTTTACCACAGCTAACTGATGCTTTCACATTCAACATATGTGTGACACTAGAAAAATCTAAAATTCTGCTTCTGCATAGCTACAAAAACACTTGAGCACTGAAAACATAACAGCACCGACGTCTTGTTTTGCAAGACATTGTGACGTCCGCTGCCAACAACCTGCATGAGGGTCACCAAAGACACAGACTACACACTGATATTCCACAGTAAGCGGCCTGGAGTCTGGCAAGACCCGCAGCAGTGAAGTCACAGGCTTCACACACATGTACCGCACAGATTCACACATGCACATAGACTGGGCCCTCTGTTCTTGAGCAGGGGAGTGTGACAGCAGGAAACAAGCACTTAGCTGCCATGACCCTTGCATCAAAGACAAAAACATATGTAATGAAGATACAGACAACCTTTTATTAGATCCGCAGGGAAGCTATTTCCGCTTTTGAAAGGCTCTGTCGTCTTGCACAAGGCAATACAACATACAGTGTCTTGAAAAGGGGACTCATTCAAGTTAAATATCTATTAAGTGTCACCACTGCTAAACGCTATAGCTGTAGGTCTTTTTACGGTATGTGTCTACAAGCTTTTCACAAGTACAGGTTGAAGTTTGGATTCGATGGAGAGCGTCTTTGAACATCCATTTTCAAATTTGCCACAGACGGAATCCAACACGTGAATGTGCTTTGATCCAGACCTTTGCAGTTCCAACAGTATGTTTTGTGCCATTGTCCCCGCTGGAAGGTGAACTTCCACCCCAGTCTCAAGTCCTCCGCAGCCTCTAACAGGTTTTCTTCTAGGAATGCCCCGTATTTAGCTCCAGCCTCATCTTCCCATTTACTTTGACCACCTTTTTCTGTTCTGCTGCTGAAAAGCCATCCTCACAGCAAGCTGCTGCCATGCTGTCTGCATATGAATGCCACACTTTTTTTCCCGCATATAAATTGACCTGATTTATGTTGGTTTATCACATGAAATAGTGTTAAAATTCAGTAAATCTGTGGTTTTATCCAGACAAAAATGTACAAAAGTTCAAAAGTGACTACTCTTGCAAGGCGCTGCAGGAAACTATTGATGCTAGGAGGCAAACTGAGAAATGAAAGAGCCGAAAAGATGTTTGTTGCAAGTTGAAATAGACAGATTATTAAAGGTGTAAAATATATTCTTTGCACAGTTGCAAAAAGACCCATGCAGCTCATTTGTTATATGTCTTTTGACCTATTCTTCAAAAGCTGAAGAAGCAAAAATCATTAAAAACCCGGCAGTGTTCTTTTATGGAGTTCACGGGGGAAACATAAAGGTTGCAACCTAACAAAAGACTCACTTCCCCAGCTGCCATCAAAAAAATATGACTAAAAAGCAAAGGTGTATAACAGCAGGCGATAACTAAGTTTAGAGTCTTTTAAAACCTTTCAGCACTGCTCATATGTCAACTTCTGAAAAATAATGGGGTCTACTAAGCGAGGAGGCCGGAGGAAAAGGGCTTTTACCCAATAAGCAGCTGCATCTTGACAGCTTGACAGGTCAATTACTGTAGGTGGTCTGGGTCATGTCTCGTGGCTTTGCAAAACTCATCCAGCTGTTTGAATGTTTCAGTCATATGCCTAAATATCTGCTACATACATAAAGTATCATTTATTTAGCTGCACTTTCGCTTTACCTGAACAGATATTTAGATGTTTAAGACCATAATTCTGATTTACAATAGCTTTAGGAAATGAGATTAATTTGATGTTTTGCATTTATTTGTGTGAGCTTATGTGATTTTTGAAAAAATAGTGATTTGATGTGTGTGTGTGTGTGTGTGTGGGTGGTGGGGGGGGGGGCTAATTTTCTCATTCTAAAACATCAAAACTATATTTGAATAAAATGCACTCCAAAAGAAGCCTGACAGATTGTGCACAGTCACCTTACAGTGTATGACGGTGTGCACGTCACTCGTGTAAAAGGAGTGTTGCGCACGGAGCAGTCCTGTGTCGGCATATGGCGCACCACTCAGTGTGAGACACGCTGTGCATGTTTACATCGAAATAGAAGCAGAAGTGAATCTGTCTGGTGTGCGGAGCAGTCTGTGGACTCCTACGTGTGCACGGCGTGCATGCACAGGACTTTGGTGGGGATGGCTCAAACGTGAAAGAGCAGTTTGGATTGCAGCATGACAAAAAGGCATTAGGCATTAGATTTGGTGCAGAATCAGCCTGTAGAGTTGATGGTGGATGATAGTCATCCTTGACTTTCTAATTTTCACACTTATTTTTAATGAAAACCCCCTCAAAATGTCTTCTTCCAATAAAATACATTTTTGTAAACACTTTGTACCTACAAAACACACAATGAACAATGTTCGGGTTGCAATCTTGTTTTTCATAGCCAGTGTTATGCCAATCCAACCGTATGCTCTGAAATCTCTGCACCAGTCAGGCTCTCCAGGTGTTTCGGTTTCGGTGTTCCTTTAGGGTTGTGTTTTTAGGCATTTACATGGTCTTTCCATAGTAGTTCTTGTTTTTAAGTTTAGTTTATTCATAAGATTAGACCTTTATTTATACAGGTAGTCTCATTGACACTAGTTCTCATTAACAAGAGAAATCTTATTGTATCTATTTTCAGTCATTTTGTTCTAATGTATTGTTTTTTTAGATCTCTGATAATCATTTCCCCTTGATTTGTGGTTCTTTGTGTCGAAGATCAGCTTCCTGTGTGTTAATTATTCTCCCTTCCTCAGCAGCTCTGCTTTTCTTCTGCCACAGCTGTTCCGAATCTGGCTCCCTCGTCATTATTTCACCCCTGCGTCTGTATTTAAGCTCACATTGCTCATTGCTGACTTCTTCCTTTTGACTGTCTTAACCATACAATTTTTATTTATTTTTTTTGCCAATGCTTAATGACCTGTTTTTTTCTATTTTATTATTAAATAACTGTTTTGTCTCTGCATACCTACCAAACCAAAAACATGACAGGCAATTAAAACTAATCAAATTCATGTTCATAGTTCAGTGCCTAAACAGTATGAACTAGTTCTCTTTTTTTAACAAAATAAAGTCTTCTTTAATATTTACATTTAAGGCCAGAAGTTTACATACACTGTATATAAAGACACAACCTTTTTTCCTGACTGTGTGACATTAAATCAAACTAAACTACTCCTGCTTCAGGTTACTAAATGCATGTCTCCTTGCAAACTGTCAGAAAAATGCGATAGGATATGGAGAGAAAATTTGGTGTATGAAAACTTTCTTAAAGTTTTCTCCAAAAAATTCTCCAAAAATTAAGTCACCTGCCCTGATTTGCAATATTTAATCTGGCTTTTTTTTTTTTTTTTGCTTTTAGAATAGTGGCTTCTTCCTCACTGAGTGGCCTTTCAGTCCATGTTGTTTCAGCATCTCTCTCTCTCTCTCTCTCTGATATATATATATATATATATATATATATATATATATATATATATATATATATATATATATATATATATATATCAAAGTCTGTTTGTCACAATAGTTTACCATGTCATAGGCGTTTAGCACTTTGCGCAGGAGCTCAGGCACAGGACCCTGCGCTTCCATGGTGGGGTAGGTCTCGCTCAGGTCCACTGTCACCTTCAGTGACCGCTCACTGTTCATCAGCCACGTAGATACAGTCAGGATGCACTGCTTCATGTTGGCGGCCGGAGTCAGGCCACAGAGCTCCTTGAAGGACACCATGGCATTCTAGTAAATGAAAAAGGAATATAATACAAAAGCAAAAGACATATTTGGTTATTGAAAAGCAAAAAAGGCCTAGTGAAATATGTAGGTACAATCTAGTGAAGCATATTTTCATTTAATTTATAGTTTTGTACCACACAAGCATTTATTCAGTGTTGGTGCGACACATTTGACTTTAAACAAGATTAACTGTTTACACTTGTTAGTGTTTTTAATTAAGAAAGAGGTGGACTTTTTTTTACGTTTGTTTTTATTGATTCTTGCTGACTGAAATGAAATTTCACACCAAAATAAAGTTGTTGACTCCTTGCACATCAGTGTGATTGAACAGCCATCTTACCATTATGTATTTTTGCCACAGCAGAGTTTCTGCCACTTGACAACAAAGGCCAGCCTATGATGAAGTACTGCTCTTCAAAGTCTGTGATCCTCATAAAATAGAAGGTCTTGAAGACATGTTGGGTTTTTTTTTCGAGTAAGAATACATAACGAGGCATGCCATACTACGTTTCTTCTTGCATGTAACAAGCAGGCGAGTATTTGCCTTATGTATCCTAGTCTAGCTCACTAGGGGGAAAACATTAGCTGAAAGGACACTAGCTATGATGCAAGTCATTTGACATAATCAATCATTCTGATAAAAAAACAATCTTTCAAACCCAGCATTTTTAGCCAACATAATTATGTTTTCATATGTTTTATTTTATTAAACTTCTTAAGAGTTACTGCTGTTTTTCCCCCCAAATCGCTGCATGTGGAGATGCCAACCTCTTTGCAGTCTGCAGCAGTCTCTGTGTATTTTAGTCAACCCAGTTCAGATTCAGCCATTGTCTTGATCAGTCTGTGATACTATGCAGCATCTTGTTACACTTCACTCAACCAAATACAGGGTAATGATGGCCCAGTGGTTGGAATAATGCACCTGCATACTGAGAAGATGGCAAGTACCTGGTTTGAACCCCGCAGACTGCCACTATGGGTTCCTGAGCAAGACCCTTAGCCCTGGATTGCTCCCCAGGCACTATAAAGCTGCCCACTGCTTAATAAGGGATGGGTTCAATGCAGCAGGCAAATTTTGTTGGAATGTAAAACTGCAGTTTTTTTAAAGTTTTCAAAGGTCAAAGTGGTCTGAAACATGGAAATCCTCAAAGTGAGGTTTGGACGCTCTGCAAGGCTTCATTATGAACCGGCAGCGGCACAAGCTCCATGCATGACCAGCAGAAGAGATGGAGCCAGGGGCTTCTAATGAACCGGAAAAAGAAAAAGAAAACTACTGTGAGGCTTTTTAAAACCACTGAAGGCTCTCTGACATAAGAGTTGTTGTCTTTCTACCACATCTGATGAGCTGACGGCCTGCATGTGTTAATGGGCACACTTTGAGCAGGAGCCACAATTATATTTTCTCTACCTGATTTTGTCATGTTTAACGCTACAGGTAACACAAATATCCAAATTAATCTGTGAAGCATTTCTTAAATAATACATACAGTTAATAAATACCAGTCATTTTAATAGCGCTTTCTCTATCATCACATTTTAACTAAAAAGTATAATAAAAAGGTATGTTTTTTTTCTTTAGAGTTACACATCGACTAGCAAAAAACTATTTTCGGTCATTTCCAGATCAATGTAATCAGATTGATCTTCAGAATAGCAAGACTTATTCGTAAATGCGTACGTCATAACGGATTAATTTTCATTTACTGACATGCTAGAAGTGGCAGCTTATACCCATCATTCATTTTTTAATGTGCAATTTGTTTAGATTTAATTTTATGGTCTACAAAATAAATAAAAGCTGCTTGCATCAAAAGTAATCATGAAGAATTAATCAAAATATAATTGCCAACGGATTAATTGATAAAAAGCCCTGTGGTCATATTCATACGTCATCCCAGAGAAAGCCATCTGGTCTGCTAAATAAAATAAGCTAGTCACTTTTTTTCTGTCTTGCTTTCTCCTGTTCTTTACTGCACGGATTGGATGTACATAGGAAACATAATTTTTTTTTTTTAAAGCTACATGCCAGCTGGAAAATTATACATCTCTGCTGTTGGAAGAAAACAGACACTGTCTCAACATGTCATGTTGCTAAAATGTAGCTTATTTTTTTCCTCAGGGGCAGATGTTGCTCAGTTATGTGGTACAGGTCGGCTGTCATTTGCACACCATGCACCTCCTTTTTACATGATTGAGAGTCCTCAAGAAGCCCTCTGAACCTGAGGTTTTTCCCCTGATATAACGCCTCAGGAAGTCATGAAAAAACAGCCAAAAGCTCAAATACGTGGTGTGAATTCACTTAATGCAATCAGACTGCACAAAAAAAACGTATATAATTTCTGCTTGCCGCCTTTAGCTGTTCACCAGCTTCCCAAAAACCATCAATTTAAAACTGTTACACCTTAGACATAAGTCACAAGGTGTCCCAATGTGTAACAAGTCAATTTGTTACATGCAGGCAGCAGACTGGAGTAGCACAATGCTCTAATAAACTCTTGTGAACCGAATGTCCGAGTCATCCTTCTCTCTCGCTTCTGCCAAAGTCCTTTTCCACCCACAGTTGCTGCATATCTTGATTCAAAGTCTCCACTGCAACTACCAGTGTGGGAATCTGGCAACCAAACTAGTGCCTATAGCACAGAAAAGAGGCTGGGGAGGGCACATGAAGGGGCAATGCTGTGAAAAAGTATTTACCCCTCACTGAAATCTTCTGATTTTCATTTTATTTCCTTTTTAACATCAAAGTTAACCAGGGAAAATACAACTAACGGCATTCAAATGATTATTTCACTTATTATGGGACAAGAGCTATCCAAAATAGCTTGGCACTATGTGACACAGTAAAATCCCACTAAATCCTAATAACTAGTTGTGCCACCTTTGGCAGAGTTTACAGTAACTAAGAGATTTTTGGATCTCAGCGGAGGAATCTGGGCCCACTCCTCATAGTAGTTTAAATTCAGACAAATTGGAGAGTTTTCCGGTATGAACCGTGTTTGAATTCATACCGCAGCTTCTAAATTAATGTCCGGACCAAAGCCGTTTTTCTGGGGTGCATGGCCCAGATCTCTTGTATATAATTGTATATCAAAAACCTATATCAGCTTAGTTATTCGGTGACAGATTGACAGATCTATTGATCCTGGGAATTAAACAGAAGTGTCCCTAACAGCAAAAAAAAAAAAAAAAAGCTGGGAATGTGTCCCTGTGTGCTGCAAAGCAATATAGCAGCACAGTTGGACCCATTTCTGTGCACGCCGACTGCAGTGGATGCAGAGCAAGACTGAAGTTTGCTGGAAATCCCGACTGCTCACTGAGATTACAGAGATTGGAAGATACAGCGATAAATGCTCCTCAAACTGAGATACTTTTTCTGTCATGTCAACTAGTATTGGCGACGTTACATGATGTCCAGAGAGGTAGAGGAAGAAGTGCACTTCTATGCATGTTATGGGAACATCTGGGAAGACGGCAGAGAAGACAGCAGAAGCAGCTGATCGGTCATGTAAGGTAAATGTTTGCTACATTAGAATTTATTCGGCGAATGTCTCCATCCCCCTGATTTGCTCGTTAACTGTTTTCGGGAAAAGCCAAAAACCACCTCAAGCAAACGCAAAAAAACGGTTTTGCAAAATTAAGGAAGTGATTTTGAATTTCTCCCATGTCCAACAACCTTTTCTAAAGCGATACATTAAAATGTCCATACATATTTAAGTGATTTATGGATCTCCAGGTCTGCCAGAAAACAGACCTGGGTGTAGCAAACGAAATTGAAGTCTGAAACAGACCGCATATCTTTTATAGCACGGTGTAGTGTGAAATTCTAAGGAAGAATCATGTGACAGAAGAAAAAGCTGCCTGATGTTGTATAAGGGAATCTCTCTGTCTGAAAAATCCTCCTACCTTGGAGGGTGGGCTGTGGCTGTGAGGCAAAGAGAGCGGCCGGGAGACACAGGATCTTTATGCATCGCCTCAAACTCACTTAACACCTCTTGGACCACCAGACACACTCCTGCGATAATACTGCACTCCGAGGCCTCGGATTAAAAGCCACTGTGTGGTTTTGTGTGCGCGCGTGATCTGTGAGCCCGTCTACTCGCCGGTGTTTATCTCTCAGCGTGCGGTGAGCTGAAGTTTTTACAGACTTTTGGCACAATTCCCTTTATGCGTGCCTCTGACTACATACATAAATGATTTGAGATAATCATCGGGCATAAAAAGCCATTCTGTTTCAAGTTCACAATATTACAAAACCCAATGAGAGGCTTGTGTTTTTAATTACTCCCCCTCCCCCCCCCTCTTTATTCCTCCTCCAACATTCCCCAAATGAGAGCCCTGTGTCCGGTTACAGCGCCGCTTTTGTTTCTGGTTGCCCAGCTCTCTTGTCTCCCTCTTCTTTGGCTTTTGTCTCTGCATCTCTCGCTCCTCTCTCTCTGGCTTACGGCGCTAATGTGACAATGATGGCTGGCACAGAGATGGTTCAACAAACAGGGATGAAACTCCAGCTTGGCGTCGCTCTAATGGCTCCGTTCACATCTCCATGGGCTTCACAGGAAACCTTTAGCTCCTACTGAAACAAACCATGTCCTGCCTTGATCCTCATATGAAACGAAAAACAAACGCATATCTTCCTTTGCCAGCGTTTACAGACTCCCCAAGTTTTTTTTTTTAAAATATTCAAATGAACCATGTTTTTGTTTGTTTTTCAAAACACACCCAATGGTATACTGATTTAGAGGAAAAAAGATCTTTATCCGTGTTACGGAGGTCAAAAAAATGTCATCAGATTTCATGACATGACTCAGAAATTGTATTTTAACTCGTATTAGTCAGAGGTCAGAAGGTTTTAACCAGTTGTTGTTGTTTTTTTGCCTTGTGTGTTGTTGGCTTGATGCTTTATCAGATAGGTTCTATGAAGCCTTCACACCTGCCCTTCATTTTTGCATTTAAAAGGGACAAGTCCTTATTGTGCAAAGACATGCATTCATCCTCCTTCCAACCCCTCTCTCAACTTCAGCACATTAATTTACACCCTAAACTTTTATCTTCATTTCAAAAAGACAAATTTACATTTTAAAACCTATGAAAACGTGGGCTGGTGAGCGTTTAGTGCTGCCGCCAGCTTTATTTGATCAGGTTAACACAGACTCGCCTTCAATCAAGCGGCGACATTTTTCATACAGGCCCAATGATTGGATTCTGAGGACATTTGTTATCGGAGATGATTAATGGTAAAAGATTAGATTCTTATCTGCGACGCAGGGCAATACTGTGATTAAATCTAATTTTAGCATTGGTTTGTTGATTGCAGTTGCAAAAAAGTAATGATCTTTAATTAGTCTGTGTCAGATTTGCAGAAAAGAATAGACATTATCTGTCGTTTAAATGATTTGTTATACTGTCTGAGAACTTAGAGGTTTTTTTAAAAAGGTTACTTTTTCTAAGCTACTATGGCTTATCTTGTTAGATATACTGTTCATGTCAAGCACTGATTGACATATTTTATTACCTAATGACTTCTAAATATACAGGTGCATGTCTATAAATAAGTACATTTCAATTAATCGAATAAACCATTGAAAAATTATTTTGTTATTCTAGCACACGGCATGTAGATGTATGTATGTTTTCAGATACTGTATGTAAACGTCTGGTTTCACTCCACAATCCTCTTCTGACCTATAGTTACCTATAGTTACCAGGTCCTCTTGATATTTTTCTTTTCTCTTGTGTGTAATTGCTCACTGTGTGTTCAATGAGTCAGAAAGGTTAAAAAACGATCTTTTGTATATTACAGTGCAGTCATGAAAATTGTTCAATGCTTATGTAATCAAAAGAAGTTAATCATAAGTTACAGTACTTGCATTTAGTTTCACACAAAGCAGGAGGTTCAGAATAAACTGTCAATAGAAATTCTAAACTTCAGATAATCTTGTAGATTCGTCATTATTTATAACTTGACTCCGCCAGCTGTATGTTATAAGGCAAAAGATTTATAACTTTTTATTTCCAACCCGGGTATAAAATGAACACACAAATGAACAGCCTTTAATTTGAGGTTATCTGTAGGCAATAACACATTTTTCGTTCTCCAGAAGATATTTAGTTCTTCAAATAAAGAGATACATTAGGGCATAGGGGTAAGATATAACAACTACACAGGGAAGTGGCTTGTGGAAGCAGTAGTTAAATAAATTATTCACTACAGTCTGCAAGATTGCAAATGCCTCAGAAGAATGCATTATATATATATATATATATATATATATATATATATATATATATATATATATATATATATATATATATAGTATACAGTTTCTTACCTGCACATTTTCTCTGAGGTCCGTTGCCTCCCTGAGGGGCTGGGTGGAAGCTCTGAAGAGTTCGTCCACTATTTTGATCCCTGTGGTCTTGGTGGTGGTATACTCCCGAGCCTTTCTACCTTTCTTCACAGAGAGACCCCTTTTATGTGCCTTTCCACCACCACGCCTGTTGGTGATGGCCACATGAACAAACAGAGTTGTGTTGGGCAGAAACTCTCCCGTAAGGGATTGCAGAGGGACATGTCTATAGCCTGGCTGTAGGCACTCAAACGGGATGGTGTACTGACCAATGAACTCATCTCCAATGTAGTCGTCATCCAGTACAACAAAGCGTAAAACTGCGAGTTCTGGTAAATTAATCTGGAACTCAAAACTCTCATCAAAAATAGGATTATCTCCATTTTGGGACACTGTCTTGGTTCTTTGTTCGGCACAGTCTGCTGGTATGCCATGGATCTCTACGTATATGTAAGGCTCAACCACGTCACCCTTTGCAGCAGAGCCCCGAGGCTTTGGCAGATTCTGCCCACTGATTATCTTGATGTGGAGAAGCTGCGCCGACACTCCTGGTAGGGAGTCCCGAGCATTGGCACTGAAGTAGGACACCTGCTCCCTCATAATGGCCGGGCGCAAAACATATCCACAGTTTCCGTTCTGCCTAAACCAACCAAGGTTAAGGTCCATCATCAAGCCCGGTGTCTGATAGTTCATCGCCACAATCTGGCAACCGCATTTCCAGAAATCCTGGGGATTCATATTGCTGGCATCAATCCTCATAGACGTGGGATAAACCCTGGAGAGGAAGCGCTTGTTGTAACAAACGAATTCCTCTGGAAACTCATTGGCAAATCTGTTTGCATCTACCTCATTGAAGGAACATATCTCCCAATGTTTTTGCTCCCTCTTAGAAAGTTCAAAGTCCCTGAACTGCACTGACTTGCAGAGACACACGAGGTCAGAAAGCTCCCTGCACAGCCTGAGTCTTTTGCACCCCAAACCATTCAGCTGGTCCCTTTCATCAGCTCCAACTCGGCGGGACATTTCCAGACCTTCCTCCTCATCTGTTACATCCCCCTCGGAATCTGTGCAGCCTGCTGGCAGCTTTTTACTCTTGAGCAGTATTTTGCCTTTAAGTTTCTCAGGTGAGGGTAGGTAGTTTTCTTCTTTGTTGGGTGGTTCAGCATACAACTTATCCCCAAGAATTTTCTTCAGGTGTTGAGCCATGACCCTCTGCTGGGGGATACAACAGTGGGTCACCAAGCACAGGATAAGAGGATACTCGGAGCTTTCAAAAGCATACTGGTTTATGATATCTAGAATTTTAGAGAAAGCTAGCTGAGAGGCCACAGAGCTTCCAACATATACCACTGGCTCATTATCAGGCCCGTCCCATGCTATGACCTCAATACTTCGGCATCCCATCCTCAGAGCTCGGATGTAGCTGCTGATGTCTGATGAACCCCAGAAATGGTCATCGAGAAGGGAGGCATTGTGGGAGGAGTTTATATAGTAATGAGAGAGAGGCTGAGTCATGTCCTGGCACACCTTTTTGTGCTGCGGGTCGAAAATGTGGCATTCAGAGGACAGGAGGTAGTGTGTGAAACCATCGATGGAGAGGTAGCCCCTTTCTCTGCCCTTGGCAGAGGGCTCAAATTTCTGAACAATACCCCTGCACATCTCCTCCGTTACTCCCTCCACACCCTGCTCCACATCTACGAACAGCATCAGATCTTTACTGTCCAGATACTCTTTATTACTAGAGAACTGAACCAGCAGAAAGAAGATCTCAGGCCGTGTGCAGAGCTCACAATAGGCCTCTACAAATGTGTCCAAATTAATTGCCTCCCCATATTGGTCTTTGGCTTTCTGTAATTCCTTGAACTTCAGCTCTATTCGGGACTCTTTCATTCCAGGATTAAGCCCCTTGATTATCTGTGTTGCTCTGAATAGGTCTATGTGTCCCCCCTTTTCCATATCTGCTAGTTCGAACACGGAACCAATCCAAGATGTTCTTAAGCTCGGTTGACTGGGTTCTGCCATGTCCACAGGGTGCCGACCGTAAGACACCAGATATCTTAGGCCCATGACCCATGTGCTGACAATATCTGCCGTACTGGCCACCAAATCTAAACTCTCATAGTTATCTCCATAGATGATTGAGAAGGCGCACTCATCAGGGAACTGATCTGAGAGACCATTGCTGCGCAGAACTGGAGTTTTTTTCCCCAAACGGACTTCCTTGATACTCTTGATTTCCAGCTTGGCCTTCTCTGAATCCTTCTTGGATGGCTCCCATCTGAGCCAGTGCATATCTGGGTCTAGCAGGAAATAGCGGTTGTACATGCGCGAGTTGGAGCGCACCTTCTTCATCTCACAACCCTCCAGCATAAAAGCCATGCAAGCAGCGGTGCTGTTGATCTTGCGGTCACTTGGCATGGAGCTGAAGGACACCGTTTTCTTCCTGACCTGCTTCTGTTTGGAACCATCCTGCAAATCAAGCGGGGCGGGGAAAGACAGAGAGAAGTTTGCTGGTTACAACCTGTGTTCAACTTTGTTAAAAGGAGAAAAGCAGAGATATTATGGTACTTAGCAAAACATAGTTTAATCAAGGATAATACGAGTTTACTTATTTTATACTTAAAATGAGGCAGCGCACTCTAAGTTTAGTTTTTATAAACTATATTTCATGTGCTAAGCTTTGACACTTTTGACCTTTAGACCACTTTTACATGTTTAATACGAACTCCATGCTTTTTACACTTTTTCTAAGTGTGGTAGGAGGGTTAACATTTGTGATGTCCTACACATACAAATGTTAAAAACTGATTTAATTAAACTCTTGCTGTTAGCTTCTTAGGGTAATCAGTCGTTCTTCTTTCTCTCTAGCAGTGAAACAACATGCTCTTATGCACTTCATTAGAGAAGAAATGCAGCTGTGGATGGGCACCATGCAGGGACCTTTATCAGATATCCTACTGTGAAAACAGATTAAAACATTTAAATGTATTTGCATTTTGTATCATACATTAAACCCACCAGAGGCTCTAGTGCTAGCTTTTAAAAAGGCGAAACTATTACCCTTAATATTAGGTGTAGTAGCTTGAACCATTCAGAAATCCCAGTTTTAACAGACATTTTATTCTCTGACCAAGACTATTGCAGCGGGACTTCAGCATAATACTAGACAGTGCAGTGTTTGATAACATCACAATGGGACAACTTCTGGGATCTCTCTCTAATGCTGACTCAGAAAGTTAGAAAGTCACCGAAAAGTAATTTAATATTCCAGCTTTTTTTTTCTGCCTTCATGCACCGGAGGCAGTGATGAAATCCATCTTTTTTTCATCACATCTTATTTCATCACAGCACCAAAAGTAATTCTCTCTCTCTCTCTCTCTCTCTCTCTCTCTCTCTCTCTCTCTCTCTCTCTGCTCTCTCTCTCTCTCTCTCTCTCTCTCTCTCTCTCTCTCTCTCTCTCTCTCTCTCTCTCTCTCTCTCTCTCTCTCTCTCTCTCTCTCTCTCTCTCTCTCTCTCTCTCTCTCTCTCTCTCTCTCTCTCTCTCTCTCTCTCTCTCTCTCTCTCTCTCTCTCTCTCTCTCTCTCTCATTATTGATGCATTTCAGACTTATGATTAAGTAGCCTGATCAATTACTGCATCCATTTGGAATGCATCCTTTAAATCTTCAGTAGATTCTCCCTTTAAAACAAATTATAAAATACTGTCAGGGCCGGATTATCCATAAGGGCCAGTGGGCCAGTGCCCAGGGGCACCAACAATGGGGGGGCACCACATGACACATGCTTTAAAAATATATTTTTCATAAATTGAAATTGTTGAAAGACCATGCATTATTCGTTTTGTGAACACTGATGCCATAATAATAATAAATGATAAATAAATCAAGATTAGGCTACGTGATCTATCACTCCCCCTCCCCAATCTGTCATAGTTCAGCTGGTCCACAAGTACGTGCAAATGTATCGTATTTTTTAACGCTACAGAAAATTAATCCATTACAGAAATCCCCTTGATTATGTCTGATGTTGTTGACCGGAGGACAGCACGGGTAAGGAGGGGGGGGGGGGGGGGGGGGGGGGGGGGGCTTTGAGGTATAGTGCCCAGGGGCACCACATTGTCTTAATACGGGCCTGATACTGTGAACTGTATACTCCCTTCAATGAGTGAGCCATTGTATTTCTAGCATACTTCAAGTTACAATTGTCTTGTTTTATAAGTGTAGTCTACAGATTTCCAGTTACTACTTTACTGCAAATTGGATTTGTTAATGATGTATTCACCCTGCAGACATCCTTTGATTATTCAAACAATGTCAAAAGCTACATTTCTTGCCAGCCAGCTTCAAATGCAAGGCATGTTTTGCTCCATTTCTGTTCGCTCTTTAAAAACAAAAGCTAAACTGGTAAAAGGGCGCTAGACGTCTACACCACCTGCTTTGACATGGCTGAAGGTTTTGCAGCTTTCAGTTTTGCTCGCCTAGCTGGCGAGAAAGCAGACCGTGCTGTCCTACTTCCACACAACGCCGTAGTTTCCTAGACAGCCGGAATACAGATGGCCTACTTTGAGATTTCCAAACTGGGTTTTCTGAGTAAGACATACCAGAGAGGACAGTACAGTAAAAATCAAACCCAGGAAGCCTTGAGGCAGGAAGGATTCAATTCTGCTATGACCGAAGGAGAAAATGCTAGTAATTCAGACTCTGACATAACACCAATTACCCTAAGACACAAGCTTTTTTGCTTTGTTTTTGTCATGCTTTTGCTTCCAGAAAGAAAGTTAGAGAAGAACAGAGTGCCCAAGGGCTTCCCCTGTCCTCCATCCAGGTCAGCAGCTGTCTATGGATATCCATTGAGCAAAGTTTAACTCCATCCACAGCGAGAAACTTCAGGACAATCTGCTTTCCACCTGATGGTGGAAACCATTATCATCGCTCTTTGGCTTGGCTCCTGTTTTCCAACCTTCATCCCTCTTCCCTATTTATCACCTCTCACTGTAATTTCATTATCTTTAATTCTTCAGAACAGAAAAAAAAAACCTTTTACCAGATTTTCTAGTTCCACAGTTGAGAAATGTTGGCATACGCTTGTTTTGTGAGCTTGTGCCAAGATCTCCATGCATACGGTAATACAAGTACTCTTGCCAAGTTTAAGGGGACAAGGGACACAGGGAAACTAGAATTGCAAGTCTTTCACAAAGCTAACTTGGGAGCAAAATCTTCTGGGGAGCCACTTCTGCAGCACCAGTATCTTTCTCCTTGCTATGATCTTGGAACTCCCATCCTCGGACTCTGAAACCAGCAGACTCCGTGGTTTCCTTTAAAGGCCAGCTAAAACATATCTTTTTAAATCTACTTTTGCTTAGTTTTGTCTTGTGTATTTTTCACCTTGTGTTTTAAAGCACTTTTGAGATTTTTATCTGAAGAGTTTCTATATAGAGTTTTAATTACTTGTTCCCTCCAAATGATGAGCCGAGGAAGAGCTCGTATTTTTAATCCAAAACTTCTTCCCAATACTAGTTAGTTATTCAGATTCAATGAATCTAACAGGTAAAACTTAACAAAAACCAGAAAGGTCGGTTTTCTTCTGCTTGTTTTTTTTCTTTTTTTCTTTTTTGGCATCTGCGGAATGAACAAGATAAACATCCGCACGGGCAGAAGTTTTATGGGATAGGTGAAACTCTGCTAATTCTGAGGAAGTTCCTCTGTTGAGAAAAAAAAAAAAAAAAAGAAAGAATCAGGCCTAATTATTCCCAGACCTTCTCAAAAAAAAAAAAAAAAAAAAAGTACTGCGGCAACTCAAGGCCGAAGGGTGTGAAGGTAATTTAGTTTTTCATTAACGTTCAGGTACAATTAGCCTGGCAGACTTGACAACACGCCGTTGGTATCTTATCTAAGCACAGCCAGCTATCTGTGGTTGTGACAGGAATAATTTTAAACACATTTAAAGCCATGTTCGTCAGTGAGTTTCTGCATATAATGCAGTCTTATTTTTTAAGGTAAATTGCACGTCTGGATATTGGCTTAGTTATTGACTTAGATTTTTTTTTATTCCTCCAAAAGAAAAGAAAATAGCATTAAAATAATTTCAGATTCTTAATAAATTTCATCAAAATAAGTGGTTTCATGCAAATAGTACATTCTTTAGTGTTTTTAAATGGATTTAAAGACAAAAAAAAAAATACTGATGTATCCATTTCAACCTCATTTCCATAATTATTACTTTTCTAGCAGAGAAAAAAATATTCTGGCTTTCGATGGGTATGAACAGTTCTTTGAATAAAGACAAGGAATTAACATTTGGGCTTTTATTGTGGACCTTAGCTCAATTTCAAAACTAAAAATCTTCATGTGAGCCATTTAACACTACCATATAAAAACATTGGTACCCTTTGAATGTATTCACATTCTGTCAGATTACAACCAAAAAGCTTAATGTATTTTGCTGTGACGGACTAACGCGAAGTAGTGTATAATAGCTTTTCTGAATGTTTTGCAGTAAAAGTGTGCACTGCGTTTGTACTCCCCTGGGTCAACACTATTTGAATTACCTTTTGCTGCAGCTACAGCTGCAAGTAATTTGGTGTAAGTCTCTACCTCCTGTGAACATCTAGAGGCAGAAATGTTGCTTTTTTATTCTTTTCAAAATAGCTTTAACAGATTCTTTATTTCTGGACTTTGACTGTAGCCTCGTGAGACCATCCTGATCTCGCGAGGTTTCAAGGTTTCACTCGCAGATCAGTCTGGATACCCTCCGTTTCACCAAACGAACGTCCAATCAGCGTTGGCTTTGAGGCGGGTTGAGGTGTGACGCAACGGGAAGCGCGTCAGTTCAGTCTAAAGAACATGGCGGCTTCAGCCGATGAAACTAGCGTTAGCGCGGCTATCGAGCAAGTTTTATCGGAATTACAGAGTATTTCTTTGCTGAGCTAACGAGCCTTTACCTGCAGCAGCAAGAGTAGCTTGGCTTGTGGTTGGGTTTTCGTCGTCGCTCGTAACAGAGCGACGACGAATCTGATTGGTTTATTTGGCCCGTCTATCACCAACATAGGCCAATCAGCTGACCAGTATTTTCGCCCCTTCCCAAAATTACTTCAACGGAAGGTTTCCAGATGGATATGCGGAGCAAATCTATCTGGCGGAGTCAGGTAACTTTGACTGGACCATCCAAACATGTGAATCTCCACTCCTCTCTTTATTTGATTGTTACACTGAACAGCTTTTCTTATCCATTTTCAGTGCTCCGGGAGATGTTCAAAGCTTGAGATGTTGTTTTATCAGACAATGTGCCAAGATCAGATTTTTACTTTTTACATTTTTCAGCTAATTTATCGGGTTCCCTTTACAGCAGCATGCTTTGGACTCCATTGTCTGCTGCTGCAGAGATGAGGGGATATTTTAGCCATCATTCACTCCTCCCCCCATTTTACTCCCTGTGAGGTCAGTGGTACCTCTTGGCGGGGTCAACCACTTCCTGATGGGGAGGTCAGGGTGCCGGGGGCTTGGCACAAAGGCGCACTCTAAGCTCCCCAAAATTCATTTGAAGGGTAATCCCCTTTTATTTTTATTTTTCACTCCTGTCACAATCTGACACTTGGCACCATAAGGTGACATGTGGAGCTTGACTCCTGGGAGGCAATTAATGCAACAAGCTCTAAGCTCTCATGTATAGCAACAGCAACAGCTCACCAGTTGCATCCTTTCCCAACTGAATAAAGTATGGCAAAACAAAAATACTCACCTTTCTTAGAGGTAAAAGGAGTGTAGTATACTTACTCTTTCAGAAAGACGTGGTGATATCATATGTTTGCTTTGCTTCGCTTTGCAGCATGCGGCTCTTACGAGCGCATAAAGACCCTCACCTTTACAACACTTACTAAAAAACCCAACACTACAGAGTAACAGCTGAGGGCCATAAAGGGAGAGTGAATTAGCGACCTGGCTGTTAAATGTTTGAATAATCAAAGTTCTCAGCTATTAAAGCTGGTTTTGAACGCATCTGCGATGAGACTCTTCCCTCAACACTTTCCTGTGGGACTCTGAGCATACTGCTTCCTTCACAACTGAGGCACAATTTCTCCACCATTCCGGAAAATCTCAAACAATCCCACCCCCTCGTCACGGCTGTGCCGAATGCACGCTGCTCGCCTCCTATCATATCTCAGCTCTAAAACAGCTCTGCCGAAAGCAGTCAGCCACGGCGTGGTTTCTCTCACCAACGGAGCTACTGTGTCACTTGTGTGCGCGCAATGAGAATTGCTGAAGACAACAGGGGGGCTTGTGTAATGGGGAGTGAAGACAGCGCGGAGCACTGCCTTCTTGATGACATGCTCTCCAAGACAGGAGTAACAGCATGTGAGGTCTGTTTGCCCATATGTGTGCCTGAAAATCACAGGGTCACTGTCTGCACAGATCTGTGCACCCTGACAGACACGGCTGATCAAATGCAAACATTTACATGCTAACCAGGGCTGCACGAAATTAGGGGAACGTGTGATGTGCGATAATATCGGTGAATAAATTGTAAGTGTTAATAGCCTGTTTTTCAAAGAGAGACCAGGGATTTAAATACCTGGGATTGTTTTTCAACAAGGGTAAAAGATATTCAGGATAATGTCTGTGCTTGCTGTTTCCGCTACTTTGAAAGGCAGCGCAAAGTTTATTTCAATCAGTCTTATCACAGAGGGAAGTTGTTGAGAAAAGTGCGCTACATCTCCCATCCAGCGGGTGGCGGTAATAACAAAAGAAAGGCAAAGCAATCAAAGCCCAACTGAGAGGTCCAGCCTCCATCTGAAAACGTCCAAGTATAGCTCATTGCTCCTGTTCTTTGATCTTTCATGAGGTCATTAGTATGAACTCTATTGTGGGTAGGAAAGGAACTTCGGACTGCGGTGCCGATTTCGGACAGCCTTTAACTCGTATGTCGTTATGTGACCGAAACACACATGTATGATTCTAGTCAAATCTATAAAGTACTCCCTTCTCTCTGGACATTTTCATTAATTTCCATGATGGAGGCTGTGCTTATACGTCATGTCACGCAAAGGATTATGGGATTTCTTACAGGTCCTTAGTGCCAAAAAGGTAAATCGCAAGTTTCCTATGTTAAATTAGCATTGAGAGGAAGCATACAGGCTCCTTTTTCCTACCTCCTTCCTTGCTTACTGTACTATTTGGACACCACTTATTTCGACCACTGATGCGCTTCCTCTTTGGCTAAAGCGTCCTTACCCTAAAGACTTTTTCGGAGGCAGACTATATTTTGCCATTTGGTCACAAAACAAGGTTCAGACCCCGCAACTGCAGAATGTCCTCTTGCCTTGGTACATTAAGTACACTTAAGCAAGAACCTCTTAAAGCAGAAAATAACAATATGTAGGTCGTAAATATGGCAGGAGAATGAAAAGCCAGAACACAGCAAGAAAGGGTCGACTAATAAATGCTGCTCAGCACATAAACAAAAAACACTCCCCATGCCCCCACCCCTCAACAATCCCAGGGTAATCTTAAAGTAACCCCCCCCCCCCAGACCAGGAACCAGGAACTTTTATCTGGGAAATTGAAATCACTTTAAAAAAATTGTGTTGAAATGTGTGGAGGGCTTCAAAATCCGGAGAAATGGGTGTAGGTCCCTATAATGGTAAAGGAGCTACAGTATTAAATTTGTAAATATATATATAAAAATATAAATATATAAATAAATATATATATAACATTTATTTGGATTATTGTTGATAATCATGGCCTACTGATCATGAAAGACAAAAAAAAGTAAAATATCTGTTTATACAATCACAAAGAAGACGGCTGATTTTGAAGTTGACCATCAGACATTCATTGACATCCTCCAGAGGGAGGATAAAATATAAAAGGGTATTGCAGAAAAGTTGGCTATTTACAGAATGCTATTTCCAGTCATATTAAGGGAAAGTTATAGTAGAAGAAAATAGGCAAGGTTTGTTGGAATAAAAGCTGCAAAAACAACAAAGGTAAGCAAGGCCTTGAGAGGATTGTAAAGCAAAGCCCATTGAAGAGTTTGAGGGAGATCCACAAGATGTGGATCATGGCTTCAAAAGCCAAAACGCAGGATGTATCGAGGCTAATCCTACAGTAAAAGCAATCTGGTCTTCCCTAAAACCACAGCAGAGCCACAGTGTGTGATTACCTGCAGCCGCATAGCACTGCTGCAGTCATTTAAGTGTACTGTAGCAAACTGGAAAGACATTTCAGTAGGCCCACATTTTTGAACTGGAATGCTTTATTGATGGCTTTATTTTTTTATTTTTTGATAAATTAAGTTTTGGGTTTTTATCGACTGTAAGCTTTAATCAACTAAAACTCAAAAGCACTTCAAACCATTCACTGTGTGCATAATGAATCTCTGACTAAGCTTTTGAAGGGAATCACTGAAATAAATTAACGTTTCAGTAATATTTTAATTTATTGAGATTAACCCGTAACCCTTTAATCCTTTTTTTTCAATAGTGTTTGGGAACCTTTAAATGTGTGTTTTTTTTAAATCTCTTTTGAGTTACGGTATTCAAACTCAAAAAAACAAAAAAAAATTCAGAGTATTCTTATTGATTACTATACTACTTGATTCTTACCAAACCTTTAGAAATAAAAACTCTCCTAAACTCTAAGAAGCATACAGTGCTGTGTCGGCATAAAACATACAATGTAGCAAAGCTCTTTAGCTAATTTGTTACCAGCAGCACGGAAAACATATTTCTGTGTTTAGATTATTACATGAAAAGTACTAAACAGCACACTTTGACAGAAATGGATTAAGACACTTTAGCATCAACATAATGATTTAGCTGGAAACCCTGCATGTAGTAAATAAACAGATGGACCACTTTGGTGCTCCATCAGCTCTTTTGACTCTGACACTTCTTGCTTAGATCTCCTTTGTCCATTTTATTAAATACATTTAAGGCGTTTTGGACAGTCTTTTTTGTCATGGTCAGCAAATGTAACTTATTCTAAAAGCATCCAAATTCTAAAGGAATAGTTTTAAAGACCTTCAGAAACCCAGAGAAAATATACCGGGTTTACTTTAAAATTCTAAGAAACTCTGGTTACTTCGAAGAAAATTATGGATCATATTGCAAAGAGCTTTTCACAATAATATGTGACTACCAACCTTCCTAAGACAATTATTTGATGCCAATTGCATGTTGCAAACATTGTTGGTATTTGAGACTTTAAAATTCTCACTTTGATAATTTTCTCTAAATTTGTATAAAATATATTATCTTTACTGTGTAGAAATCCAAATTGATGTTTCAAACTCTCCTTTAGAACAGTGTGTTGCTTTTCATTTGCTTTTACATCTCTTTTTACATTTTTCTCTTTTTCTGTAAAAATTCATGAACTGACTTTTACCTTAAAGGATTTCATAGCTCACTGACTCCTATTTAACTTGAAAAGGTATTTTATAGGTTATCATCAGAGCATTCCCCTCTTCAGCTTCTCATCCCACTAAAACACCACAGTGTCCACTCCTTCCCACGTCTAATACGTTTATTGAAACTGACATTCGGATTCTGCCACACAGAGCTCGAGGCAGACATCTTTCAGCCTGTAGCAGACTCGGCTCACTAAAACAACGTAGGAACAAAACAGGCCTACACGCGGAAAACAGAAGAAAGTGGAAAAACACAGAGACAGGTGTGATGAGAAGAAAGACTAAAAGTAATTGATGGGAAAATGTTCTCAGAATGATGGTCATTTGATGTGACGATAGACAATCCTGGAAATACTCAATACCAACGAAGCAGAGTGAATTTTTTCTATTATAGATAGATAGATAGATAGATAGATAGATAGATAGATAGATAGATAGATAGATAGATAGATAGATAGATAGATAGATAGATAGATAGATAGATAGATAGATAGATAGATAGATAGATAGATAGATAGATAGATAGATAGATAGATAGATAGATAGATAGATAGATAGATAGATAGATAGATAGATAGATAGATAGATAGATAGATAGATAGATAGATAGATAGATAGATAGATAGATAGATAGATAGATAGATAGATAGATAGATAGATAGATAGATAGATAGATAGATAGATAGATAGATAGATAGATAGATAGATAGATAGATAGATAGATAGATAGATAGATAGATAGATAGATAGATAGATAGATAGATAGATAGATAGATAGAACTCCGAAAATGGGTTGTGAGGGTAACAGGTCCAGAACACAACATTAAAAAATCCCTCTCTTCAGCAACAGCTGATTCTGGGAGATCCAAGCTGTTCCCAGGCAAAATGGGATACATAGTCCCAGGTTCTTAGTTTTTCATGAGATCTCCTTACAGTGGGATGTCCCTGGATTGGTCGAAGTGACGCAGGATGAAGTGTAGACCCACATTGAGTTAGCAAATCAATTAGTGTATATGTCAGCCCGTCTTTCACCACAACACACCAAATCATCACCCACATTACTACAGATGAAGCCACAAACCCCTAACTCTGCCCCTAACCCCAGCCTAAAGGGAGCAGTTCAACTTTTCCTGGTTGAGAACCATAGTCTCAGATTTTGAGTGGCTGACTCTGATTCTGGCTGCTTCACAGTCATCTGCTCTAGCGCACACTGAAGGCCTGGAGAAGCTAATAGACGCTGACAGAACCACACCGTCTGCAAAAAGCAAAGATGAGACACTGTGGTGCCAAAACCAGACAAAAAAAATAAGTTACAAATACAATTCACCTTAAAATCACTCCTTTCTTTTTGGTTGAACCAACACAATATTTTACCTTTTTAATACAAGAAATAGGAAGGGATGTGTAGAATGAAGGAAGCAGATGATGAGAGTAAGAAGCTGAGAGAAGTCAGGCCTGTCAAGATTTGTCACAGTAATCCCTCATGTGGGCGACTGCCTAAACTCTCACAGCAGTAGTCTCAGCCACACATCCTGCAACTCATTGCAGTTTGTGTGATTTTTTTTTGTAGAACATGAACATAATGTGTGAATAAGCAATAGGGGTTTTTGAAAAGGAACGTGAGATGGCTGAATTAAGAGTGAGCAGAGATAATTGTGTTTTTCCCACAGCTCAAATTGGAATTATATTGTCATCCACGGTGGGCGACTTTTTTGTTTTGCCTCAAACGTAAAGCCCTTTACACGCTCAAATAATACATGGAAATTCTCCAGAGAACACTGAACAAGCCAAAGAGCATCAAACAATCTGACTAATTACTGGCCCACAGAGAGAGAAGAGGTCAATGCTATTGAGCTGTTGAACCAGGGAGAAAAAAAAAAAAAGGACAAAGTGCTTTTATCCTGCTCAGATGCAGAGTCTATTTCAATTCACATTTAGTTCAAAAAGCACTCAGGATACTAAGTTTAGTATATGTAAATTTTCTTCATAAATCATATCAATGCCGGTCTGCATGCACATAAGTATGCTCATCAGTGCCGTGTTGTCTTGGAGCCTTTCTGTCGCACTATATGCTCATTCTCCCGAGGTGCTTTCCTCATGCTTTCAATGGCTTTGCAACAGTAAAAAGGGTCTATTATTTCCTGCAGAATATTTCATTACACGTCTATTCGGGAACGTTGAAGCTTTTTCGTGTGTATGCTTTTAAAACATTATAGGAGGTAGAGGAATACCAGCAAAACATTACACTTGCAATGGGCCGACCGATGCTTTGCTCGGCCCAAATGAGACGCAAACGAGAGAACCCGATGCTGTTTTAGGAGCACTGAAGAGAAATAAAAATAGTGCAATCTAAAACCTGAGAATGTTGACAAGCCTTTTATAATTACAAAAATGCCAAAGCTGAGAAACCATTCCACACCTGCAGTGTTTTTCCAGGGTGTGGAGGTTAATGTGCCAAGATGTGGGTTCGATTTCAGCTTGCTCCTGCCACATATTGGTGTGCCCTTATGCAAGACACTTAGTCCCAAATTGCCTACTGATCAGCTAATCTGTTTATGACTGTGTTTGCATTTGTGAAGGCAATTGGGTAAACATGGCTCTAATGTAAAGCACTTTAAGTGATCATTATGATGAGCTATGTAAATTCAGTCCATTTACCATTTATGAATCTTTTTGTTAAGAGTCAATATCCATTATAATCTGTGGCAAACTATCTTCTGCATTATTAATATTATAAGGTGTTTACCTTGAAACCAGATTTTTTCATCAATTGTAAAAAATAAAAATCCTTTCTTTCTCACCATCTGACAGTAAACTTAAACCTTTCCACTTTGAGGATAGTTAGCATTACCAAAATTAAGTAGCTATGGTAAATAAATGATTGAATTTTTTTTTTTTTTTTCGTTTGAACATATTTTTTTGCATTTGGTAGAATCACATTTAAACTGTAGGACTTAGGTCAAATGTTTTACGTATCCTTCCATATGTTACTATAGGTTGTTGGCAATTTGTCTGCTTGTTCTGGTGGACATGAGTCACATTTTTAGGCCGGCTTGCTCATTTACACATCAACATAATGATGTGATATCAGTCCGATTTGTATATCGGACTGATATCAGGGCTTTGTGATCTCAAAAATACTAATTTTGTTGCATTTAAGTTACTTCTAAACTAATTGTTGCCATGCTTTAGTTTATTGTATGTTTTGAAGACCCAATTGTGCACAAGCTTTAACTTCATGGAAGTTGTTTTAATATTTAGCACCTAATGATTCACTCCTACTGCAAAACACCACACATCATGATAATGCCACTACCAAATTTTACATTTTGGATGGTGTTTTTGGGGCATGCAAGCCTCCTCCTTTTTCATCTAAGTATAACATTGGCATGAAAACTTTAATTTCTGTTTTTTCAGGCAACAAGACATGTTTCCAAAACTTTAGGATGTTGTCCCTGTGTGTATTTCTAAACCGAGGCAGTTGAAGAGGGGATTTAGAGAACATTAGTTAACAAAAAAACTTAATGAAGGCCACGAAAACACAGCAGACAAGTCAGTGATAAGGTTATAGAGATTGGCTGGGTTATAGAACGATATTCAGATCTAAACATTTTTATGCATTAGAAGGGCCCAGTCAAAGTGCCGGCCTAAATACTTTTGGAAAGATTTCTAGTCACTAGCAATACTTGAGCCTGAGCTACTATAATTTTCCCTAAACTATTTCCTTCGTCTTCAGAATTATGTGCTCTTTTGTGTTGGTCTAAAACATAAAACAGCAATGTAGCACGTTGAATGTTGCAATATGTGGAAAATTGCAAGAGGTATAAATTCTTTTGCAAGGCGCAGTGAATAAAATAATAATAGAAACACTTCTGGGTATGTTGTCATATTATGTTGTTAATTGAATTGAATTAAATTTGTTGGGAGTGGCTCTGAGGCAGGCTTAAAGGTGTAAAACCCTAACCCGTAGCTAATGTGTAGGAGAAGACGATAGAACCAACCCACACCTCATACTTGAGGGAAAAAAAATAGAAAAGAGCGTAACAGAGAGGAATGATTGGAGCAAAATATTGTCAGCGAATATAAATAATACTCTGAAAAAGATTTAATTTAATTAAGATTTGAGCAAGCAGATTAATCCACTTAGATCATTTTATCTCTAACCAATTATTTTACAAAGGGAATTTAGTGTCGAGTAAATATGCGTTTGAACATCACATACGACAGAACCTTCCTGATGGAATCAAATCATGAAAGCCAATGGACTTGTTGGGGTTACAGTCTGACAGCAGCTAAGTGCTTAGAGACTGAAAGAAGCAGGCCAAGTCCCCCAAATATATTGCTACAGGACTCGCTGACATGTTGGATAGGTCATAAATTTGTTTAATACCCCAAACTCCTGCTGGAGTCAATGTCGCTGTTTAATTAAATTGGGTGCGTCTTCTCAAAGCATTTATTTTTCTCATTCAGTCCTTTTCATTTCCAAAAATAGCTTTTAGCCACCGGCACGGATGTTACCTGTGTGGAGAATGTGGATTATGTTGGAGAGTGGGATTTTAATGTGCATTTTCCTATAGTCATCAGAAGAATAATAGTTAAAACCAGCGTATATGACTGGCTCTTGTTATCGCTGCGTGTTCCTTGTCATTCAGTACTTGATTTTTGTTTGTTCTGTTTTTAGGACAACTCCATAAAAAAATTTTGAGTAATGGCTTTTGCCTCTTTGAGTGGCTTTTAACTGCGGATTCGGACCCTCTTCCACCAGACGTCAGATACAGACACAAACACTTAAAGGAATCATGTCCAGAGCTGAAAAGGCTCAACAGTTGTTCAGTCAAAGATGTAACTTTTATCTGAGCGCATCACATTTTACAGATGCAGGCACACAGCCAGCTTTCCGGCTGAAAAACTGTATCTAACTACAGCTGCTGTGTCGACGTTCATGAACCGGTTAAACCTTCGTCGTTCGCTGAGGTTTAGGTAGATGCTGGGGAGATGAATGGATGCATTACCCTCTTCTGATGATAAAAGCTAATGAGTAGGGTCAGGAATATTTAGACGCACACCACATTAAATGAAACTATCTATTTATTGCTACTTCCAGTCCTCAATCCCTGAGAACGCTTAAAAAAAACCTGCAGATGATGTTTTTATCTTTTTTTTCGGCGGCTGATGCAACTTATTGTCCGATGTGGGTTATCCATCGACTGGTGGGAGTGTGCTCACCTATGTGTGAGCATGTATTTAACACACAGAATGACATACCGTCATTAAAAGAAGACAAAATAACAGAAGTTATTTACTAAATGATTGCTGTAAATAAATAAAAAATAGGGCTGTAATAATTTTGGTGATTTTAAAAAAAGGAAACATTCCGCTTTGTGGTCAGACAGTGATGAAAAAAGATGATGTGTTGTTTTATATATTAAATGTTGGCCTCCATATTGGATTTCTCCATGGATTTCCTGACCTTGTCTTGGGTTTTATCCTGGGTTTTGTTCACTTACAATCTTTTTAAACGGCACTGATAAAAAAAAAAAAAAACACAACTGAATTAATACCATGAGACAATTAGTGGGGATCCAAGTGACGTTCCTGAATGCTTCCATTCTGTAAGAAATGATCCATCACCTCCTTAACATTATCTGACAGAGGCAGCTGTTTTGAACCTGCTCACAATGAATTTTCTGCCAGAGCCTCAGCTGCAATAAAAAAAAAAAAGAGAAGCCAAAGGAATCACTTGGGACATATGAACACAGACAGACACAGAATGTGGAAATACGGTCATCAAACAACACCATTTTACTCTTTACTGAATGTCACTATGACGCTCTGGCCTTAATGGTGCAATTGTGGCCTATGTTATCCACTTCAATACTCCTGAAATATACTACGCAGAGCATGAGAAACTCCGAGTTTGGTTAAGATAGACGGGTTTATCTCACTCAAACGGAGGAAACCGAGAGGAACGACAAGAAATGCCGCCCAGACAGTCCAGCGGCATGCAAGCTCATGGCATTTACCTTTCACCTCGCATTCCAAGGCCGCTTAAAATGGCAAGAAGCCAAAAGATTACAAGCTAATCGACAAATAATTTAAGCTAACAGTGCAGCCTAAAGGGAACAAGGCAATATTTCAAAGCGTCCGTGTGAGATTTCCCTCTGTAATTTTCCCTGAGAGTTCCTGAATTATAAATAAGTGTTTTAAAGCCGTGTATCTCTTGTATTAGATCGACTGGCCTCCCTGATGCTTTAGCCAGGAAAACTGCGTCCATACCGGGATAACCTTGACGGCCATCTGCATTGCAGCGAGAGAGAAAGAGAAATACCCCCCCCCCCTCTCTTGCTACAACTACTCCCGCTGCAGCACAGGACACCTCTGCTACATTCCCCTCCTACACCTCACCTTTTTCCCCCCACTTATTTACTCCCCCGAGTGGGACATGGGGAGGTGGAAATGAAGGCAGAGAAACATTCCGCAATGTCCTCCGAAAGATGCGCCTTGTAAAGGTTCGCAAGCTGCAAGTGAAAGACCCACGTGAACACGCAGCCTGTCCTTGATAGCAATTCTGTGTTCTTTTTCTGTATCTCCTCGGTGGTGCATTTCTAATTCAAAGCCTACAAGGTTCTGTTTCGGTTTCCGCACCCCCGTCATGCACACCTTCACGCACATACGCACAAAAAACAACAACAACACACACACACTGCATTGTTGCTAGATCTGAGTAATATTGTGGAAGAACACACCTGACTAGATCGTGCAGCACGATCACTGTTCAAACACCCACCATGTGTGTATTTTAGACATCGGGAGCCGAGAGGCTATTTAGATGGTGGAGTAGTGAAAGGGGAGATGGAGGCTAAAATTGGCGAGAGTTCAGTGAAGTCCAGTCACCTGTGGAGGCGCAGGAGACTCTGCGTGGGTAGGAGAGCCGGGCGAGCTTACTATAACACGGCAGCTCAACGGGCGCGGAGGCTTTGGTAAAAGGCTATTGTTTTCTCCCAAACAGCCATCGGTGCGTTTGGTGAAAATAGGACTGTGTATCTGAGCACGCTTTGATCAGCGATGCGTTCTCTTTCTGACACATTCCATGCCTGCGTCCGTGAAGCCCACTCAACTCTATAAATAATCCCTATGAGCTTGATGCTCTGCTTGGCTCCTTCTGTCTCGTCAAGAGGCTGCCAAAGCATTTCATGAGCCAGAGAAGGGGTGGGGGGGGGGTGTTCAGATCTCGCCTGGGATCTAAACACGGTAATCTTCAGTCCACAGCATATAAACCATTTTACACACCTGTTAGGTTCTTTCATTTGTGATGTAGATAATATTTCAACAACCATCAGTTTGTTCAAGTTCAAGCATATGTAAAGTTAAATGGATTAAACGGTGTTTCTGGAGCAAGAGTAAAGCTCAGAAGAACACTCTACAACAAAGTGTGAAAATTAAGCATTCATTTTAAATGATCTCCATCTTTACTGTATTTTAATCAGGACTTTATTAGATAATCCATCACCAAGTAGAGCACAGCGGTCAAGAAAAAAGACAACTAAACCAAAAATGTTACTTTTTTTTAAAACTTCATAAAAAATGCCATGTGTGGTAGAAAGCTGACGTTGCACAGTCCCTTCAACATACTGCTGCCAGCCTGAAACCAGGTGTTAGTGGCAACATACTGCGGGCTGCCTTTCTTCTACACGGACCAGGAAGCTGATGGGCAGATGATTGGAGCTGAATAGGGAATAATCCTTTAAAAAAAACCCCTCAAGTCTGCAAAAGCCTTCATATAATGAATAGGGTTAAATAGAATTGGCCCACACCAAGGACTAATATACTATATACCTATTTAGAAAAAGAAGAAACATATTTTTCTAGATTCCTAGTATCATAACCTATAATAAAATGAAGAATGGTACCAATTATTTTATAAGCCAAATTTTACATAACATATTTTTTTAAAATTTCAAGCTAGATAATATCAATAACAGGCAATAATCAATAATCATGCCTGTTAATGTTCTCTAAAAACTAGCATGTTCATATTGATAATGGTAATGCTAAGGAATAGATGCTAACATTAGTCCCAGGCTTGTATACTAAACTTTATTTCGTCTCATTGGTTCTCCTCTCCCATGGCTGCCGAATGTTTGCAGCCGTTTCCAAAAGGAGAATTCAGACCCCTCCGTTTACTGTAGAAGACGTTTTAGATAGAGATGAACTACAACCATTCCGTTTTACATGTGCCAAAGTTGAATGTTTTCTTGAAATTGGAATACTTTGATAGCTTTGAGTTTGATTGGCCTTTTTTGAGCTACTGAACAGGCGATCCTAGAAATTATAGAGTTTAAGGACAGGTAGAATAGCAGCAGCCAGCAGAGAGGAAAATGTAAAAAAGAAAAAAAAGAAACACTTTACTGGGAAGTACACACTTCCCAGTAAGTACTTTCACTCATCATTAAGCATTTCTCTTAGGAATATGAACTCTGGGGCGATACTTTGTCTATCGGAATAACCATTGTGAGTCAAAATGCTCCCTCCAAACACCATGGTTTCTGAGAGACAGCGGCAGGAATGTTTTGCTGCTTTGCTGATTACAAATTCACACAGACCTTTAGGACAGTGCAGCAAAACATTTGTCTTCTAGTGGTTATTAAATGCACTAAATAAACTAACGGTTGTGTTCTTGAAGCTACACAATGTATTCCAACACAGCGATGTTACTGCATGTTGCTCAGGTAGCCGTTTCTCACTTCCATACAGTATTAGTGACTTAATTTAAGAGCAGGGCTTTTTTTTTTTTTTTTGCAAGACTTGCAGGACTAGATGGATGGATAAAATTATATATATATATATATATATATATATATATATATATATATATATATATATATATATATATATATATATATATGATACTCAACTCTAGCTTCTTATTTCAAGTGCAGGATATCTAATTATCTTATTTTACCGGGTCAAAATACTCATTCCATTGGCAGATCCTCTTATTTACCTGCTCAAATCAAGGACAAATACACTAAGTTCAACAAAATGTGACTTATTTTTAGTTCCGCTTTTGCAGTGTGATGACAATATTCAACTTTATCTGACCATTGAAAACATCATAAAAAATAGGCCAAACAACTATACTTTTCTGTGTGAATTTTGTTGCTGATTGCAGGTATTTTCAATATCAGTAAGTTTGTAAAATAAGCTCTGAGTAAACCTGGAGATGTAAGACGACATTTACCATTAACTGTATTATGTATGGCATGCCAATTCATCCAGGCTGCCAGAGGGTGAGAGAGAGTACATAACAGGAAGGTTGACCCAAGTACAGCGACGTTACTCTCTTATTCTTAGAAAATGTAAATTATTAAGGGTGATGAGCAGGGAGAATTGGCTTTCTGTTTTTAGAAGTTTTGTCTTTGGAGAAAGATTTCCTGGAATAGAGCATAAGTTTGATAAAGATATAGCAAAATGAAGACTTTGATACAAATGAACCCAATTTGATCAAAAATCCTTTTCAAAAGCTTTTTTAATAAATCAGCCACAGAAATGTGACCGGTGTGTTTCTTATTTCTATTACAAGCTGAGAATAGGCTTGAACTCAATCCTTTTTTCAATTACAACTTCTGCCTGAGGTATGCAAGTTTTTGTGTAAATACACAATGGAGGGAGGAAAGGGGGACATGGGAGCTGAGAGGTTCAATGTGTCCACTGTAGAGCTGTAGATGAAGGAGACCTCTGTGCCAACCCCAAAGTCCACCAGCACCCCTGGCACTCTGAGGCACATAATCCTAAACATGGCACTATGTCAGGTTGGTGCATACTGAGTCTAGAGCAGGCAGCGCCTTTGTGTTATTGACATGAAAAGATAGAAGCTCATTCTGCTGGACACGAAATCCGGATTCTAATGTAAAACATGAAAAAATACAGGTATAATGACAGTTCTAGTAGCTAATTTGTAATTGTTAATCTCTGTTAAAGTACTTTACATTTTCCTCTATCAAAGTGTCACTAAAGTGTGAGAACATTCCCTCTGTTTTAAAAAGAGAAAAATATGTTTTTAGGACCATCAATGAAAACCTAATATTTCAGCTGTCTGAAGTACCATGTTTCCCTCTCAAAACATGTGAACAAATTAATCAAACAAGGTTTTTTTAGGTTTATTTCTCTCATCAAACTTCTGTGAATTTGGACATTCATATTACACATATCTATATATGTGCCTACATGAGAGAACATGTAGGCCTACATGAGAGAACATGCAAATATGTCACCCTCAAGTGTAAAATTCATAACCTTAATCCTTCTAGTATAAGTAATATTCAATTTGACTTATACAAAACAAATGTTAAACAACAAAGACAAAATTCACAAAACCTCCCCTAATCTTTAATGTCAATGGTGATTTGAAATTGATGGAGTCCTTCAACAATATTAGAGATGCAGAAATATAGAGAGATATAAGGATATTGATATAGAGAGATGGCAAGTGAACATGTAATAATAATAATAATAATAATAATAATAATAATAATAATAAAAAATAAATAAATAAATATATATATATATATATATATATATATATATATATATATATACACACACCACAAGAATTCATCTTGCAGGCAAAGTTACATAGGACTTGGTAGAGGATTACCTTTAGGCTTGTATTTGTGAGAGACAGAAAGAAAATCTACAGTTCTACATTTCCCATAGCATTTTTACCTGTGATTTCAAATTAACACCTATAGTGCACAAATATACTGCTAAAAAAAGGATTATTGGAGTTACATTGTGTTGTTTAAGTGTTCCCTTTAGTTTTTTGAGCAGTATAGTTTTGCAGCAGGAAAAATGCATTCATAGATACAGACCACTGTAGACCAAGAACACCACACAACACCTAAAGTTTTGGACATACTCTGACCTAGTCTTCAAGCTATCATAACCTGGTTTCATAAAACTATCAAAAATTATTAGGCTTGGTCATTTTTCCTGATTCTAGGACAAAATAATCACCTGCAGCCAAACTGATTTTGCATGCTGTCCCTTGTTTGAGTGAAAAACAACAACTATTATTCTGATCACATGTGGGATTAAGTGGCCGCAAAACAATCAACACATTGCCAATAATCTTATGCAAAGGAGTCCTCTCTCGAGAGTTTTTATAAAGATCTGCTGGATGTCTGTCCCAAAGTCCCTCCAGATGTCACCCTATCATGAAGATCTCAATGTGCTGATCAAAAAGGGATATCCTATCTGTCCACATCTTAACAACATACAAAGATTACAAAAGACAGAGAGACAAAGCATAGTCCATGTGATTGACCTTTTAGCTGCTTGGGAAACATTAAGAGTCTAGAATGCTTTGAGACAGGAGCTAAAGAGGCAGTAGCTTCCGGCAGCAAAACCGCATCAGTGTTTAAAGGGAGGATCTTTCCAGCTTCTGCTCCCAGTCCTCATAATCTCTGCTCTGTGTGGTGAGCGGCGAGGCCCGCTCTCTGAAAGCTGCCTGGAAGGCAGCACTTGTCAACAACGCCATCCTTTAGGCAAAGGAAGTTTCCTTATCACATCAGCGACTTCTTCTGTACACAAATTTGAGGTTAAAATTCTTAAACGTGGCACGTGAATTTCCAAAATACCACACAAAATAAAGATGGAGACCCTTTTATGTGACGTTCTAAAGATACTTAAAGTCAGCAAGTAACTAATCTATAAGGTAGGATAACAGACTTTAGAGATAGTCTCTTGCAAAAAGGAAAAAAAAAAAAAGATTACCTTTAATGGTATTGTATGTATTTTAAAGAAAAACCCAGTTGCAGAGTGGCAGCAGAAAAACCAGGCCGGAGTGTGTGGGTGTTTGAGTGTTGCACAGAAATGGAAGCGGGGTCAAAATAACTGTCACGGGCTTCGGAGTGAAAAATTGTCGTGGATAAAAACACAAAACAAACCTTAATTAATTTTGACAAAGAAAAAAAAACACGCAGTGACAAATTTCTCTTTAACATCAGTGTTCAGTAGCTTTCTCATATAACAGAATACCTAGTTGTTGTTGTTGTTGTTCCCTTTCAGGAGATTCTCATATGTGCTTGAAAAATCAATACTTTCGCAGTGCAGAGGGTTAGGGGGATTTTCCATCAATCCCACTGAAAAGATAAACCTTTTCCCACTTTGCTTAGTAAAGTCGGTCACAAGCAGGAGTGACACTGAACAAAAAGACTTCTGTTGTCTTTTTATATTCATGTATTTATCATCTTTTCTCCATATTAACATCCCTTTTGGGGGTCTGAACAAGTTGTCTCCATTTCAGTCACCAACTGAGGTAAATAATGCAATGTTGTTTTATAACCCCCACCCAATCCACTGTTCACCCTAAGCTGTTCGAGCACTGGGCCGTGCACAAGAAAGCTTCTTTTCTTCACTTCCTGTACAAAGAGCTTATTGTTATTTAATGTGCTGCATCTGTGAGCTTCCTGTCTGATTTACTACGTTCATTAAGCACAAAAAGCAACGGCAGGTCTGCACTTCCTCACCGTGCAGACTCGGCGTGCAAGACAGCAGACTTAACAATGCCGTAACACTGCAGCAAAAGGCAATAATGAAGCCGTGAAACTTTTACTGCACGGTCACTGTGGATGCTCTCCGCCCGTGTTTCCTTCAGCTTCAGTTTTTGCTCTCATCGTGCATGGTGAGGGCAGCTGAAGGGCAGGAGGTGTTATAATGCAAGTGCTCAGCAACTAATCTCATCAAATACACGCGAGATAGAAAATAGCGGCGAGCGGATTAATCAGATATATGATTGCCATCAGTGAGGGAACATTGTTCTGAAGCGGGAATTGGGAAAAGGGGAAAGCTATTTGCTGATTTTAAAGAAAAACCTGATGCTAGATTTTTGCACGCGTCTTTTTTTCTATCATATTGATGCGTGGTACTTACTAGGAAAATATTTGATCATCCAAAATATGATTATGTTTACATAACAATAAAGATGCTTGATTCTTGATAGCTTTGGGGTTCATTGATTTCCAGAATGCAGCGTCGATGGCTGCATCCTAACCAGCTTTGTCTGGTCCATCATCATTTCACAGTTGTCATTCAGTTTATTATTGGCATGTTTATGTTGTCTATCAAAACACAGTTGACGTCATGTGAACAGCAGTTACGATCAACTAAGATATTTCTGGGCATGAAGAAACTCAAGCGTCATTCACTGTGAATGTTTTTTTTTTTTTTTTTTCCCTGTGGGAACTTTGCTTAATCATCTGATTCACGAACCTATCACCCATGATTAAGAAGAGAAATTATGACCCTGAAAAGGACAGATTCCTCCGTGGTGAATCTACTGATACAATTCACTATGCAGGATTCCTATAATAAAAAAAAAATTTAAACAGAACTGAACGCTGAGCAGCATTTATTATGTGATTATTTTTTTTGTTAATGTCCTTGACATCTCTGGATGTTTTTAAACTCCTTGCCGCTCTCGCCAACATTAATAAAGTACTTCCTACATGTCTCTCAGATGTGTTGCAGTGTATTTCTTCAGCATGACACACGAGCATGCAATGATATCTGCACCTCAGGGTTTAGATCCAAAAATCCTTTACCATGTTTAGAAGAAAGGAGCTGTCAGTGGGGGATGGAGGTTAAAACACCAATCACTACTCTACTTCCTGAACACCAGCTGCCCTAATACACGCAGACAAGTAGATGCAAGCAGCATCCATAAGATTTATAAGCGGAAATAGCAGCCGAGTGATTCTAATCAAATGCACTTTGACCAACTCTATAATGGCACAAGTTATGGGAGCGTGCTGATTTGGACCATGCAGGTGTTAGTTAATAAAATGTAAAAAGGGGAAAGATGTCAGCGATGACCTTATAGAAGTCATTGTTACTGTCTATCTGGAAGGGGCCAATTGTCCCTAAAAAAAAGTCAATTCATCATTCTACAGATGCTTGACTACAGGAAAATGTTTAAAAAAGCTGGACTCCCAGCAGTGGACTTCCCAGCAAATTCACTCAGAGGTCAGACTGTGCAAAGCCAAATATGAGTGCTAAGAAACAGTATGACTTTAAATGTTGGAAATCAATAAATACAGGGTTTCTATAGCAAAAATAGAACTGTTTTTAGCCATAAGTCAGAGTGCCATGTTTAGCAAAAATCCAACACAAACACTTCACATCGTCACATACAGTGTTGGAGGGGTGACGATCTGTGGCTGTTTTGGAGAAACACAACTTTGGCCCCTTGCAGTCAGTGGGTCAACATTTCGCTTCCCATCCAGGAAGCACGAAACGTCTTCAGCTTCAGAACATACATCTTTTTAACCTTTTTTTGGACTGATCATGACCTGGAGAATCTTCCACCAACCTAACAGGCAAAAACATATTAGTCTTTTATATCATTCTTTTGACATATTCCACTCTGGAAGCATGCTGCTAGCCTTTAATGTCTCCAAACTAACTAAACCATGCTGCTTTCCATATCAAAGACTGAACCCATTGCCATAGACTGACTGTTTAGCCTGATGTTAGGAGATCCCTAAATTTTCTCAGAAATTGATGATGCGCCTTTTAATCCAGTGCACCTTATATATGATTACTGTACTTGTTGTGCTTACTGACTGATTTTATGTGGTACAATACAATCAAAAATCTGTCAAAATGTTTAAGTATGACTTTAGTTAGCAACGAAGCCACTGGATATTAGGAGCATTACGGTACAGTCTGTCACTAACTGATTGGACCCCTGAGCTGTCTACAAGACTGCCTGACTAATGTCTAAACTAGAAGTGCATTCATGTTAATTCAATATAAAAGTCACGTTTAGTTTTGCTTTATGTTAGAAACAGGGCAGTGTAGTCAAACTACTCATAACACCGACGCCCTGTACAGGAAGGGCTAGAGCCGCCTTCACCTCCTGAGGAGGCTGAGGTCCTTTGGAGTGAGCAGGCCCCTGCTTAAAACCTTCTACGACTCTATGGTGGCCTCAGATCTCCTCTACTCTGTCGTCTGCTGGGCCCCAAGCAGCGCAGAGCGGGACAGAAAGAGTCCGAACAAGCTGGTGAGAAGGGCCACTTCTGTCCTGGGCTGCACTCTGGACTCAGTGGAGGAAGTGGCCGTGAGGAGGGTGTTGTCCAAGCTTACATCCATCGTGGACAACACCTTTCACCACCTATAGAGGAACTGAGCAGCTCCTTTAGTGAAAGACTTACACACCCTGTTTGTAAAAAGGAGCGCTACCACAGGTCATTCATCCCTGCTGCCATCAGACTTACAATGCTGCACTATAACTGCGATAACTTGTGCAATAACTAATGTGCAATTACTATTTAATACCCTGTGCAATGTGCACCCTGTGCAATAATCCTAATATCACACTACCTCACTGTTGTTCCTTACCTGGCACCACTTTAATGTACAACGTCAAATCCATATGTATATAAGTCATCTTAAATATCTGCTTTATTTATTTTTTCTCTCAATCCACTGTACATATGTGGACGCATTGTACATACCTCATGCACCTTTTCCTCCTTTTGGCACCTTCTTTTGATTATTGAGCCGAAGTGACACGTGAATTTCTCCACTATGAAGTAAATTATATATAAGTAAATTATTATAATTTACTTTTTATGCTTTAATTTTTTTAGATTTGTTCATTTACCTTTGATTTACTATTCCATTTTCCAGTTAATGTTGAACTACGCAGTATTGATGATTTTATTTATGCTTTTTTTAACGATGCCCTTCATTGGAATACATACTTAGTCAGTTATGTTGAACAAAGATTCAACAAGAAGGTATCTGTGTAGAGTTCAAGTCATTTGCTTTTCTTCAAGTAGTTTATGTCCAAACTCAGTTAGTGATTTTTTTTGTGCAATTTTTATCTCAATACTGACCACAATAATTCAGATTATAATTTCTTCTGATTATCGTATTCTACCCTTAACCGGAAAATTTGATGGTAGGACAACATATTGCGGGAATCCCCCTCTTACTTCTGTCTGCAGCAAAGATTTCAGGCACACAGAGAAACACGATGACCTGTGATCTCAACGGCAAGTTTTCGGTTTGTCTAATCTTCTCTTAGATTGCATGCTGTCACTTTCCAACTTGATGGTTTCGTCTGTAATAAGCAGTCGTGTCAAGGGTTACAACCAGAAGAGCCCTGTCATCTTTTTTTGAGCTGCTACAAGTGCAGCAATATTCTGAATAACCTAAAAAACCTTGGTCTGAAGGACAATACCACGAGAACAGCATTTTCTAATAACTTAACCCTTAATGTGGTCATATATGAGGCAGGATATAGGTGGATTATTCTGTGAGGCTTTCTTGTTATTGTTGCATTGAGTTGATTATTTCCCTTGATCTAAAATCCAATTAACATTTTAATGGTATCTTTAGATAAAACATATCGAGTTTTGACACATAGGAGACTATATGTGTTTTAGCATTTAGTCCATTACAACTCATATGATAGACTACAAACTCAACATAACAACTTGGCAACTGCATCTAAATGAACCCAATGATTATTTATTCAGAATACTGGGGTGGGTTTATGTATTAATCGAAATGTCTCCCTCTTTCTCAGTCATTAATATAAAATGTGGACAGAAGTGTAAAGAGGAAAAAAAAGAGGTTAATAAAGTGGCCTGGTTGCCTGGCAGCTCTGCAGTGTCTTTCATTTGTTAATTTTCTCTCAAAGAAGGTCAACAGATTCAGAGGCTAGCAGAGGAGGCAATCACTTTGATCCAACATAAAAGGACATGGGGAGCCTGGATATCTGGAAACACCCAGCCAAATTAACAAGACGATCCCTAAAAGCACACGTTTTTTAATAAAAAATCCCGTTTATTCTATAAAACTAATCTATCTAAATTGCTTAGAGGACAAAGTAATGTGTAAGAAATTACAGAAAAAAAAAAAAAGTTCACGACTTGCTTAGACGTTTGTGGCTGGAAGGGAATCCCAAAATACTAATACTGAGAGTTATAGAGCTGCTGTGCACCGGTTGCTGAGCCTCTAGTACATCTCGTTCCTGAGCTACGCAGAGGTGGTCTGAAGGACATCCATCTCTGTGTGCTGCCAGTGGATACAGCAAAGTGATTCATCGTCTTTCAACTTCTCAAAAACAGTGTAAACATCGTGGGAAATCAATACGACCGCAGATGTGACTGTAAAACAAGGGAGGGCTGAAGCGAGGGTTCGAGCAGCAGAAAACTCAGCGGGGTTGTAGATGTTAAGAAACAGTTGGACAAGGAACATAAAAGCATTATTTCCCCTTCCCTCTCTTATCCTTTCGCGCCGGGATTGATCGTGGTTTGCAGATGTAATTCTGCAGTAGCGGTGACAAGCTGTTGGTGCAGTTTCTCTTTTTCTCCCCCTTCTGACAAAGTGCTGAGTCAGCATGGTGCATGCACACGAAAGTGCACAAAAAGTCCTACACTAGCATGCTTGGTGAAATTTTTTTTTTTTTGTATTTCTTTTGCCTTTGAGTCACTGTTTGTCATGTTTCAGCTGCCTGTGTCTTCTCCAGAAAACCTCCCACCATCACCCCAAACAAACATCCCTCATTCCTCTGCTACAAAAGGAAAAAAAGAACCAATAATGCACTACCCCCACGGATTTCTTCCGTTGTCTTTCTCAGAAACAAGCATGCACAAAAACGTACACTTAACTCGCCACATTTTTCCAGCTGATGGTTCAGCCCTCAGCTTCTGCTTTTTAAAGAAACGGCCAAAGGTTCCGCCAGCAAGACATCCTCTTTCATTTTCTGTCATGCTTCAGATTAAGACAAAGTTTTGATTCGTAAAAAAAGAAGAAAAAAAAAAGGCGATATAGAATCAGAAGGCGTGGGTAATGATTTCACCCTAACCTGTGTTGTCGCTGAGATTTTAAAAATATGGAGTTTTTCCCACTTTGTACACCACAAGCTATTCAAGTTATTTTTAAAACCATCACAGCAATATATTTAAGTTATTTTTAAACTGCTATAGTCTCATTTTCATGATTTTTTCTCCACAGTTTCCATTCGACCACGTATGTAGTTTGCTTAGCGACAGTGTAATGGACAACTGAACATTTTGACTCATCCACTTGAAATAAAAAATGGCGGCTATGCGTAATTGATAAGCTTGAAGTCCATTAGTTTGTTTGGCTGTGCCACAGCAAATACTGTAACTTAATAGTTCAGGGGGAAAAAACATAATAGAAAATAAAGAAAACTGAAAGGCTTGACCCAAAAAGAATATAAAAATATATACACAGCTCATGGACAGACTCCATTCAAATTATCTGCATTCCTAAAGACTCCAAGTACACAATACAATGTACAGTATTTGGGGCAAAAAAAAAAAAATAGAGAAAGCAGATTTTGCATTTGTCCCCCTTAATATGTGGATTTCTCATTTGAAAACTGCATTTTTTTATTTACTCAGGTTATTTTTGACTCATATTAAGATTCAGTTGATGATTTAAAACACAAGAGTGGGACAAACAACGCAAACAGAGAGGGAATCTTAAAAGACAAATACTTTTCCACAACATTTTAAGTCACACAATAACACTTTTTTCCTTTTTGGGTATTTAAAAGAGCTGTCTAATGAAATTCAAAGCCTTTAGGCATAAATGTGAAGATGTAACACTGATAATAAGGAGAAAATGAAAGCCTGTTTGATAAAGATGCTGGACGAGATGAAAATTACGGGAATGGAACGTGTTTTGATTGATGACTAAAGTGGAAAATCACTGGTTGAACCAGTCATGTGCACTGCCAGCTTCCCTTGGAGGAATAAATCTAATTTTGGATAGGAATTGATAAGACCCGAGGAGTACAATGGAGGCTTGGCTACAGACATCATGTCTCCTGAACCAGCAATCTTTAAACTGTCGGATGAAGTAAGAGAAAAATGCTGTTGAGGAACTTGTGTCGTTAACGCTTCAGGCACATTTGAAATTATGCAACACTTTCAGCCAAAAATGGGTGCTCTCATAAAAGTACCATCATTTATTTGTTTACTTCCAATTCATGAAATATTTAAGCAACTTCAGACATACCAGTAGATATACAGTGATATTCAGTAATTTTGATAATTATCGGAAAGGTAATTTATTTTAGCAACTGATTAATTGCACACAGACTGATGTTTTCAAGACTATTTCTGTTTATTGTGTTGATTTTACAGCTAATGAAAACACAATATTTAAGATTAGAATACTATTTAAAACTATTCATCAGAACAATAAAAAAAAGCAGCTTTGATACATAAATGAGAGCTTAATTAGAATGATGCTTAATACCTTTTTAAAGATCTCTAATTGTGCTCATAATATGACAAACAAGCCTCATCGGAAAACATTTCTAATTTAGTGAATATGACTGTAAATGCTTTTATGATTTATTGATATTTTATATCCTTTTTATCATGAAAAGCCATTACTTTTGTATATTATATATACAATATCTTCCATAAAACTGGAATATGTCGGATGAGGTTAATAAAGTCTTGGACTAGGTCAACGACTAACAACATTGATTTGGACGCATCATCAATTTACGAGCAAAAACAATTTATCAGGAAAATGTTATACTATTTAGCCTCAAGTCCAAATCAGCTGCTGTAATAAAAGTGTGATTCAAATGATGAAACGACTCAAAGGTATATGGTTATAATGTGAGCCAATGGGATAAAATTGGTTTTGAGGGTAAATAGTGTGTGTATATGAGCAACTCTCCGATTCTGTTCACTGCAAAGTAGAGTACAACAAATCCTCGGCAAGTTCCTTACAACTAGGATATAAAATCATCAACACCTGGAAAATTAAAAAAAAATGTTTGCAAAATATACATCAAGTCTATCAAGGGTTAAAAAGATTTTTTTATTCCGTACCATATCATGAAATAGTGAAGCAATGAAATTACTTTTGTGCAAATCTGTCAGTGTTGAAGGAAAGGTAGCAAAATTAACGACACATGCCATTTAAGAACAATTCAAACCCACTTTGTGTTGTATTGTTTAAAGGCAGGACCCACGGAGGTATTTGGCAAACCCATGTTTAGGGACTTAAGATATTCAACTTGATGGTCCCAAGTGGGGAAATAACACACTTCTACTGTGGATGCCTCAAATTCAATTTATTCTCATTGAACAGCTCCATCAATAAAGGATGTAGCAATTGGCTTGACACAAGTTTGCAAACAGCACGCAAACACAACACCTCCAACATATATTATTATCACACAAGTGGCACTGGCACATCTAGGTGTCCAATCACGACTCCTGTCAGTCAGAAATCAATACTTGAAGTGGAGAGGAGAGTCTGCGGAGATGCTCGGTCATAGCTATGAGTTACTGCTCACTACCAGGCTTCTATATCACCTATGCAGCATTGACTCCGGGAAATGCAATCCTCTTGCCTTTCCTCCCCGATCCGTCTCCAGTCTGTGGGAATATGGGTGGGAGGGGCCAATCAGAGGAGGAAGGAGGGCTCGTCCATCCTCCTGCAAGGACAAACTTCGGGTGCAGAAGGGAAGACATTTAACAACATTAGCAAACGGTGCACGTCAGCGTACGGCTGACTGCACACTAGTGCTTGTAGTCTGAACGTCCCAAAAGGGATGTGCAGTTCACCTGTGTTCCACCCCGGCGCCTCCTGCGTCGTCGTTGATGAACCAGGTTCAAATGAGATTGCTCTTTTGTAATCTGCTGATCTACTGGTACCTGGCCAGCCTTGAGATTTAGCGGATCATCATGTCAGCCGTCCTATTCCAAGTTCTTCTCCTCCCTCATCCCCCCGTTTGTTCTTCCTCCCCATCCGATAGGTCCTTCTGTCCTGCAGACGCCACACGCTCGCTGCAGATTTCCCCTTTAACTCCTCCGGCAGTTCCCTCTGCACGAACACCACCACAACCAGCACTTTTCATTTCCTTCCTCTGAATTTTTTTTTTTTTTTCTTTTTGTCTCCTAATTGGATCATTAATATGCCGCCCTACGCCAAAACAAAGCTAATTTCTGCGTCGTCTACGGCCGCATTCGCTTTTTTCATTTCCACTTTTCTTCCTCTGTGGTGTATGTGACTGCAAGGTTACACAAACGCACACACATTCATCATGGGACTGTGGGATCCTGGAGTGTGGTTTGTAAATAGCAGGTATGCGTAAAGCTACACCACCACCTTTCACAGTGTGAATAACACACAAACAGACACTGCATCTTCCCCATGCACAACCACAATCGACATAAACAAAAAGACAGACAGCAGGAGAAGCATACACCTGTTTACAACACTTTCACACTCGCACATATGGAGGGCCGAAGGGACTTTTATCAATCCCAGCATGAGCTGTTTGCGAATACAGTGTGAATACTAATTATCTGGAGTGATGGGGATGACTGACATCCCCTGTCTGCTCTGTTTGTCTTGTTTACAGCAGCACTTTCCTTGAATATTTCTACACCTCTCAGAAGTAAACCCTGGCTTGGTAACAACAGCTGCAGAAGAAAGAAAGAAAGAAAGAAAAATCATGCTCAGATAAACATGAAGTGTGGGAGCTGAAGTGAATCTTTAAAAAGGGTCCATTCTTTAGCTTTCTTTGTAAATGTTCTCTGTCTTCGGTGACCTTGTAAATCGTGTAGATTCCAGATTAGTGGGATTTCTTACATGCATAGGACCCGGGGAAAGTCCACCCCTCCCCCCAACCCAACTCAGACAGATGTAAAGCCTTTAAATCTCACAATATTAGAATGATGAAGAGATGGGTTTTTTTTTTTAGACAGATTATTATCTCATTGTTTTCTCAAAATGGATTAAAGTTTCCATAAAATGTCTTTTCTACGTCCTAATCAGTGTAAAATAATTCAGTCCAGTTAGCCTAGACAGTTAATTGCAATTTTGATGCTTGTCTCAGTCTTAACTGATCTCCGTGCCAAAAACATTGAGGAGGCGCTTATTGTGTTCTCACAAATACGATAAAGGTTTCTAATTAAATAAACTGTCTTCTAGGAACTGTTCACTGTTCGGTATAGGACTATCCAGTTCAGGATGTATGGATCGTGAACTAAAGATAACCAAATCCAGCGCAAATTAAAGATTTTTTTTTTTCTTGTGCTGCCAGTGGATGGGGTGTCGCTCCCCGGCCGTGAGCCTATTGGTCATATCTAAAACCATGGCTGTTCTTGATTGTCACTGAAGAAAGCTGAAAACATTAATTGCCTTTGACTTGACTCATAACAAAACAAAAATGCAACAAAAGACAGTGTACAGAATGGGACCTCCTCCCTATTTTGCTAATTGACTGAGGATATTTACTCTGCTTACGTAATGTAAGCATTTACAGCAAAGCATGTGGCATGAATGGAAACATTTGAAAACAACATTAGGAGAACAGGTTGAATCAACCTGTTAGCTCAACACCTTGACGTCCCTCGTGAGCATGTCAAAGACAAACAGCAAGTTTTCGTTTTGAGGTCAAACCTTTGAAATTTCCATGTTTTAATTTTAAGGCAACTCTGTTTCCTGATAATAAACTGATTTAAATAGATTTGTCCATCAACGACTTATAAAACGAGTTTAATACTGGGAGCACCAATTAGGAGTAATGTTGTGGAACAATCTCAGGCTTTTACGCTGACTACTGGGGCACATAAAGCTTACGCTGTAAAAGACAAGAAGCATTAGCTGATGGTTGAGAAATTCCACTTTTGCATAAGGCAGTTTATATCGCCTAAACTTATTTCCTAAGATTCCCTGGCTGTGATTCTTGAAGCTAACAGTTCTAGTAACAACTGTGTTCTTCTGAAGGACTTCTATCCTCATAAAACATGCCTAGGCGATGTTTTTCACGGGTGGTTTCCTTCGGTTATGTAGTGATCTGACAACTGATATATTGGTAATGAGTGGAATCAGACGGCAATACTGGACGGCATGTTAATCTGATCAGCAACATAAAGTTAGGGTGGATCAGTGGCGTCGGGTGTGTATCTTTATGCACCTGCTTTTGGAGGAAATTCAGCCTTATTTCACTATTGCCGATGTTCAATTATGAACATTGGAACAGGTACACAAGCAGAAAAATCTTACTGTTGTAGTAAAAGATGTACCTTATTTTTCGGACTATAAGTCAAACTTTTTTAATTTGGCCGATCCTGCGATTTATGTTCAGGTGCGACTTATATATCCAATTTAAATGGTAATTCATATTGACCAGCATGAACCAAGGAGTAAACATTACCGTCTATGGCAACAAGAGGGCGTTTTAGGCTTGTGAAAACTATCCTGTTCCTGTACCACTTAAAAATTCATTGAAACATTAACTTATAGATAGGGCTGGGCAAGTTAACGCGTTAATTTCGCGTTAATTCATTAGACTATTAACGGCGATATTTATTTTATCGCGCATTAACGCATGTTGCTCACATGCTTTCAGTCAGTGTCAGTCAGCAGGCGCGCTGACTGCAGTGCGCTGTCACGGCAGCACTCTCCCGCTCCCCCTCCCCTCTCGTACATGGCTCAGCGGCGCCAGCCAATCAGCACGCAGGCTCAGCCTGGCCCGCCCACTCAGCTCTCACACAAACTTAATACACAAACAGCTGAGAGAGACCGCAGCAGCGAAAAAACATGAACACGGGAAGTAGCACCGTTTGGCTTTATTTTAATACCGTAAATGAAATCAAGCTGTATGTTTTGTAAAAAGCCGGTTCATTTCAGTGGAAACACAACAAATTTATCTAAGCACGTGAAAAAACATGAAAACGTCGAGCCCCAGAAACGGAGAGAGGAGACGAAACTTCTCTCATTGCCCCGACAGACCCACAGACGTCTCTGACTGAGGCGTTTCAGTCCTCCATGGAACATCCAGGTAGATCAGTGGATGGATGGATGGATGGATGTTACTGGAGCTCACACATAACATGTAATTAAGACCATGAAAGAACCCAGTACATATATTAAAAAGTGTTATTTAAGATAAGATAACATTAGCTAATGCTTTTTTTATCCCACGACGGGGAAATTTATAGGATTAAAGCAACAGGCAGGTGCACACAACACAGACAAAATTACATAAGGATTGAAATATATAAGAGGTGGATTAGCGAAAAAACACTGAACATAACATTATTATTATTATTATTATTATTTAATTGTAATAATAAAATAAAAACCACAAAACCCAAAAGGTCAACAGTTTCATGATACATCAAGCTTAGGGACTGGCTATTATACAGCAGGTCAAAAAAGGCCATATTTTGGCTGCAGTGCTTGTTCTCTTATGAAGAAAAGATCAACTAGTGCACTAAATTCAATAGATGGGTTGAAAATATCCAGTATAAAATAAGTGCTACAAATGTTACAACACTTTTGTTCATATGGCAGCAGAACATTAAAATAAAAGTGCTCTTTACACTACTTTTGAATTCATTCTTGGAGTTTGTAAATACAATGCGATTAATCGCGATTAATCAGGGCGATTAATCGCGATTAAATATTTTAATCGTTGCCCAGCCCTACTTATAGACAACATACTGTTTGTATGTTGTTTCGCTGTTTCAGTCTGTATTCACACAGGGGAGCGTTGCGTTGTGAAGCATCTGTGTCGTACTATTAGCTTAGCACGTAGCATCGTAACGCTCACGGTCTAATTTAGACGTAATTTTGACAACTTTCAACGTAGCGGCCCGTTACGCAGAAGTGCGCTGGATAACACCTTGGAGTTGTTATTTTACGCCGTTTAACCTCCCTGGTATGTTCCATGTTATTCAGCCGGTTGTGGATGCAGCTGTATAATTTAATAAATTGGTTTACCAAATTAAATTAAATTTTTTTAGTGTTGGATTTGTGAAACAAATGTCTAAATAAATGCTTATAGTCCATTGCAATGTATTTTTTGACTGGTGCAGTTTATATTCCGGAGCGTTTTATAGTCTGAAAAATACGGTAAATAATTTTTTTTTTAGATTATTCTGTTACATCAGCACCTCTTGGGAGCTTCCATCTATTTTATGGCTGCAAGCTGGAAGACTACTGGTTGAAAAAGGGATTTGAAGAGATGCTCTACAGAGTCCTGTGATCAGGTGGCCAGTAGTCTGAAAACATAGAACCCTGGTACTTCAGGATATATCAGGAAGCATTCAAACATTTCTATAGCTGAAGGCTGATGAAGGAGGTACATTGATAAAGGGTAGATCCTTCAGAATGCAGGACAGATACATCCAAAATATGCTTCCTGATGCATGTAAGAGAAGCGTAACAGATGACAAAAAAAAGCAAAAACACCAAATTGGGAAAAAAGAGAGATCGTATTAGAAAAGATTTTTTTAATATTTAATTAATAATTTTTTAGGACTATTTTTAAACTCAAGCTTTTACAATCCTTATTTTGGGCCTTAGTGTTGTGAAAAAGTATTAGCTTCTTTACAAAATCTGTCGATTTTTACTTTTTGTGTCCCCTAGATGTTCCCCTGGATGTTTAAGTTAAGTGGAGCTGGGTAAATACAACATACATTTTTATTTCATTTATTAAGATAACAAAAGCTAACCATACCAACTTGGCTAAAGGATCCCCCCCACACCCCCAAAAAAAACAAAAATAAAACAAACATCACATTGTAGTCTGAAGATGATTGTGAATAAATGAGAACCAACATCATTGACATCTTGCTCTCTGGAAAGGGCTTTAGACAACCTTTTAAAGCTCTGGGACTGCGGCAAGCCACACATAGAGCAATCATCCACCAACTGACCAATAGGAACACAGAGGTCAGGCTGATATTTGCCCACACCTTGATCATCCCCAAGACATTTGGCTAAATGTCTGTGAACTGATTAGATGCTCACTTTTCTAGGGTGTGCTGTGATATCTGGTGAGAAACTAAGACCATCATATTAACTGTCAAAGATGATGGTGGTTGCTTGGTGGTCTGAGGCTGCTTTGTTGCTTCAGGACCTGGATGACTTAGTGCAACTAATGAAACCTTTATTTCTATCTACCAGGATATCCTCGAAGAGAACGTCCACCCATAAACGATATAAAAGACCGATTGCCCGTTATCACAAACCATTAATGGCAGCTGCTGCTGTCAAGGGGGCACGACCAGTTATTAGATTTGGGAGCAGTTTGATCTTAATCATCGGACTAGGTTTGTTTGGATGAGGGTTATTTTTTCACTTCATAAATAAAATCAATGCTTAAAAATGGCTTGTTATTTTAATTTAAAATGTTTATGATTTAAAACATTGAAATGTACCGCAAAAGCAAAGCAAGAAATCCTTAAGGGGGGGAAATACTTGCTTTTTCTTTCACAGTACTATTTTGTCTTAAACAAAAACTCCCATTTACACCATATTGAGAGGAAACAGAGAAACGGTGACATCAAACACAATCATATGCCCTGTTGTTTTCAGCCACGCATATACTGTATCTGTTTACAGTGCACATGTGGATTACTACGTAAGCAACAGGATGTTTTCATGCTTTCTTTCTTACTCACATCCTTTACTCTTACTCACATTTCAGATGAAGCTGCTGCAGCTCCTTAATAAAATCGGCAGCGCATTGACTTTGAGGGCCCTTGTGTTGATGTTCTGATTTTCAGAGCTGAGAGAAGTAAATCCTCCCCAGCTGTCTGTTTATTTGCATTTAAAGGCAGGTAGCCGTCCACCAAGCACAAATGAGAAATAAGAAAAATCCCATATAATCAAATTTAACGCCAGCCGTGAACGCTTGGCAACAAACTTCTGATCAGATCAAAAAGAGAAGAAACCCTGTTGCGGCCTCACTACCTTGTTGACTTCACATCTTCACATCCTCCATTCAGTTGTGTGGAACAACTCTCTCTTTCCATCGCTTTGCCTCTTTGACTGCAGGGAAAAGACTTCAGTCCCTGTTGGTTGGGATTACTGCAAACTAAAGGTGCTAATGGCATATTGCTGTAGAACACAAAAGTGCCCTTTCGATTCCTGTCTCACCTCCCTTCCACTCCTCTCTAAATTCAAGTCCACTGATCCTCCCTCCATCACTCCCCCATGCTATGCTCTCCATTAGTCTGCAGCCATTAACAGAGGAGTTTGTACATTGATCAGTAGGTTATCCCATCAATGTAGAGCCAACACCGAATTTCGGACTTTGTGGAAAAGCCAAATAAATGGTTATTAGAAAGACCTCACAAAGTCTCTCTCATAATCATGAGTCAATCTACTCAGACATCTATTTTTTCTCTTATGCAAGTTTTACTTACCTGAACATACCTTTGGATCCCGAAATGCAACTCTGCTGGATCATGGCAACGTGAACGTGTCCATTTTAAAATTGTTTCTTGCTCACACTGCAAAAATGGATCTAAAAATAAGTAAAATGTTCTTAAAGGTAGTGTATTTATCCTTGATTTGAGTAGGTAAAATGGATTATCTGCCAATGGAATGAGTATTTTGACCCCTAAAATAAGATAATTAGACATCCTGCACTTAAAACAAGATGGAGATAATTTGTTCCTTTTTTAAGTGCAAAAATCTTATTCTATTAGCAAATAGCCTTATTTACCTGCTCAAATTAAAAGGACAAATACACTAATTTTAAGAACATTTTACTTATTTCTAGTTCTGTTTTTGCAGTGCAGCTTAAGCACAATTTTCCACTCAGATTTACACTTTCTACTAAAGCCTCATAAGACACAACGAAGCAAAGGTTTGCACACTGTCTACTCAGAAGAAAAGAAGAAGAACTGAAAGATGAATTATCCAAACTGAAAAAAAAAACAGATTTCCTTAATCTTTATTTCTTAAAAAAGTAGCGCTGTTGCTTTTCTTATTATTATCTGACCAATCAGATAATGATTTGTCATCTCTTATCATGTTCTGTGTCTGCTGTGTATTTATCCTTTGAACGGTCATGTCATTACCCCCCCCCCCCCCCAACCCTGCATGGTCACATCTGGGCTGCATGCAGACATCTGTGAAAAGTCTAAAAGTACAAGTGTAAGGCACATTTTTCACATTGATCGTCTGTCGTTGGCCGCTTGACATTTCGCCTCTCTCACGCGAACAATACGTGCGGACAACGCGGTGAAATTTTGCCCAGATGGCGTCATCAAATAAGAGGAGCGTCTATCCGCTCGCTGGATCCTCCCGTCTGTTCAACTCGCCATGGAGGATGTGGCTTTTACCGAGCGATTCACGATGCTGTATGTAATGTGGAAAGCCAAAAAAACGGCGTCAGCGCCCCTGGGTCGGCCAGATCCTCCAGAGACGCTCCCAGCTTCTGCGAATACCACCACCTGCAGCTTTGTCTGGATGACGGGTGCTTCCAGCGGTTCTTACGTCTAGACCCATTGTGAGGACCTACTGCCCCAGGGACGGATCATCCTCCATGACATGAACTACAGGTGTCTTCGGACCGTAATTCAATCATTGTTCAATAGTAATATAGCCTAGTTGTACTGTCTAAATATGTAACACTAAATAATTTGTGCCTAAATAAAATGGATGAGGAGCGCCCTTAATGTGACGCAGACTGACAGAAAAGTTCAGATTGCTCAACTTGAGCAAAATTTTTTCCTCGCTGTTTGCGGTTTCACTTCGCTCTATTTGCCCAATTTGCACTGTTCGCATCGCTCAAAACAATTTTTTTTTCGCCTTAATTTGCTCCCTTTTACATAAGGATAACATGTAAATCACGCACTCCATTTGCCTTGTTCGCGTTCGGTGTGAACATACCACACCGAATTTTCATCCTAAGAGTTTTCAGAACATTAAGAATGTGGAGATTTAGCTTATGTAGTTTCCTTCTCCATTTTGTGATACTTGTTGGACCTTTCCAGTTTACTTATTTCTGCATCAAATGTCTAAAATCCTCCACACTCACTGCAGTACCCATTCTAAAAAGGAAAACTATTACAGAGATAAAAACTCGCACAACATGATCATTCTTCACAGGCAAGAGTAACAGCACAGTTTCAGCTTATCTGCACGTAGCTGGCATATTTGAAAGAAAGCTTTAATTATGCCATTCATGCAGTGCAGTTACAACTTTTGATCCAGTGGAGTAAGTGGATAATGATAAATCAAATATATAAATGCTCAGTTCACACACAAATCCAACCTTTTTTTTTTTTTTTTTTGAAAGTCACTGCTACTATTTACATGTGGGGGTCTGCTGGGGCTTTTCAGACTACATAGGGGCTGAGAGGTCAACTGTTTCTATGCGAGAAAGGTTATGGATAAATTAAAAATACACACTGGCACCCTTGTTTGCACACTAGGTGTGTGGAGCCACTGAACTGGTACACAGATGAATGATGGTGAGTCAATCTCAGCAATGTCAGCACACCCTTAGAACAGAAAGACTGAAGTAAAGGGCAAAGCGTTAAGAAAAGATCTGTTTCTAACTTTTACAAAAGCTGATTAGAGGTGAAGGTATGCTCATCAGGAGCTTTGTTCTGCTAACTACTAAATTAATAGACTTTATTAGATACAATATGACAGTCTCAGATCTCAATCACCCAGTTTCAACAACTTCCATTATAGCTAATAGACACCATATCTTGAGCTCACTATTACATACTAGTTTTTATTGAATTAAGTTAAACCTATTGTTCCAAACTACTATTTATTTTTTTTTTTCATTTTTTTGGCCTGTTGGAATATGGATTGCTCAGCATTCTGAAACATAAAGTCTGACTGATAATCAATCATACTTTATGTTTGGGTCCCTTTTTGTGGCAAAAAACTATGACATTTAAAAAAAGTATTTGAAAAAATATCTTTACTGCAATAAGTCTGACTATTTGTTATTTATCCATGACTTTGCCCACATAGCAGCACTTGTTCTCCTAGAGCCAATCAAAGCTACACACTGACCTTAATTCTCCCTGATTACCTAACTGACTTTCCTGTTTTATGCATAGCTGACCTTTTCGTACGATCAATCGTGACCTCACAGTTGCCCCCCATTCATGCCCCTCCATGCATTCAGTTAAGTTAGTGTTATAAGGTCATCATAACACTAACTAAGGACCTGGAGAAAATGGATTTGGGTTGCTGAGGGCTTAAACGTTATTTAAATTCTTCCTAACTTAGACCCATGACAACATGTACCTTTCTAATACCGGGCTGCAATGTGCTCTGCACTTACTTACTCTGACTGACCTGTTTTGGATTAGGAACTGACATTATGCAACAGGTACTTGTGCAAAATAGACATCTTGGTGTTCAAAGTACACCTAATACATATGCATTTAATCTATTAACTAAAAACATGCATTCTTACATCATATTGTGAATCATATCAGCTGCTTTCAAATTACTAACTTTATTTTATTGCCTTTACATGTAGATAGATAGATAGATAGATAGATAGATAGATAGATAGATAGATAGATAGATAGATAGATAGATAGATAGATAGATAGATAGATAGATAGATAGATAGATAGATAGATAGATAGATAGATAGATAGATAGATAGATAGATAGATAGATAGATAGATAGATAGATAGATAGATATATGTCGATCTTCTGACAAAAGTTGACTTTTTGGAATTCCCAGATACATTAAATATTTACTTTATTATTTGGGTGCTAGCTACGATATAATGTCTTAGTGTTAGGTGGGTGCCTCACTTTAAGCTTAAAGTTTTACATTTTAAGATGCGATTGAGGAGCTGCCTCATATGGAATTAGTTGAGTTTATTATTATGTTAAGTAGTCCGTTTCAGTTCACTGAATTTGAATTTCACTTTTTTTCCATTTATTTTGTTTTAAAAGAGAAAAAAACAAAAATAATATGTTTTTTATTGTTCTTGATTGATTTTTAGTATGCGGACCCTTTTAGCCGTGTTTATTACTATTCTATTAAGATTTATTTATTATTCATAAAGGAAATGTGACGTTATTAGACACTAGAAATTATTTTTGAGTTAGTCCATTGTGGCTTTGGGTATCTCTGAACTGACGCTTAATTTCTAGCGATCTCTTTAGAACATACCCCACTTTCACTGCAGCAGGCAGCCTCTCACTACTCCAGACTGATAATACCAGCCCCAAGAAATTGTTAAATAGACAAAACTTTTTTAATTCCTTCCATCTTCTGCAGAGACATACAGGAAAACCAACCATGCATGTAGACACTCACGCCTAAGAGCAATTTAGGGTAACCGATTAACCTAACAGTCATGTTTTTGGGCTCTGTGACGATGTACCCAGAGGTTAACCCAAGCATGCACGTGGGACAGTACTGTACATTTACATTGATACTGCAGTGACCTCAAAAGACCTGTTAGATTTATTGCACGTTTGTTAAAGAGTCCGATAAGATCAAGACCTCCTGAAATGCTCAGTCCTGCGCTGTGGGTGCCACAGCCTGTTCCTAAAGGAGCTGCTAAGAGCGCCCACAGTGTCATGGAGGGGATGAGAGATGCTGTCCATGATGCATCTCAGATTTGCCAATATTTTCCCTCTCATCCACCTCCCTCAGGGATGTCCAAAGGTTGGTTCAGGACAGAGCTGAGATTCATCAACTCTCTTTCTGTCCCACTCAGTGTTGTAACACCCCCAGAAGACCCCGGCATAAAACACTGTAGATGCCACCACAGTGTCATAAAAGGTTTAACAGTGTCCTGCACACTCCAAAGGACCTCAGTCTCCTCAGTAGATTGAGACGACGGTCTCCCTTCTTGTGCAAGGCATTGGTCTCTGTGGACCGGTCCAATTTTTTGTTAAGAGGAATACTTGCACTCAGTTTCAATGCCCATGCCCTGGATGCTCAGTGGGGATGTTTGTCTGGGCTTCTTGACAAGGTCAATCACAATCTCCTTTGTCTCTATGGTGTCGATGAGAAGCTTGTTAACCTCCCACTAAGAGACAATGTCAGGGATGACCTCTCTGTAAATACGTCCTTCCTCTCGGTACGTAGACTTTCTGGACATGGTGGTTGCCTGTACTATCACTGAAGTCTGAGGTGTAGAGGGGGAAAGGTAAAGGGGGAGAGAACTATTACCTAAGGGACCCCTATGCTGCATACTACCACATCAGACACACAGTTATGAAGCCTCACATACTGTGGCCTGTTGGTGAGGTGGTCTATGGTCCATGCAGCCCCTGACAGTCCACACTAGAGAAGTCAAAGAACATGACCCTCTGGACAACTTTGCACCCCAAAGTTGTCCAGATGATAGAGGGATCTGTGCAAGCGTATATACAATATATCACCAGATTTTACAAACTGATGCACGTTCAGCATCAAAATATTGACAAACCAGAGGATCTTTTTTGACAGGAAACTGTGAATACAACAGACGTTAATTACTGTTTCTGAGATTGTTTGTGCACACAAGCAAAAAAAAAAAAAAATAGATGCAAGTGCAGCTTGTACAGAAATATAAGAGATCATCTAAGTAAGCCAAGCACCAAATAAGGAACAGTCAGTAAATATGCATATGCATTGCATCATGGTCGGGCAGCAGTTCTATCCTGCACTTAAAGTGCATATACGTACGTTTGTGCATGTGTGCGTGTTTAGTGAAATGCTTGAGTCACATGTCTGTGCTTGCACTGTAACCTGCAAACAGAGACCCCGGGGCAGGACACACCAGGTCACAGCCAGCTTCAGAGAGGACACAGCGGTAGAAGACACAGGCTGTCCAACATCTGTAAAGCAAACCAGGCTGAAAGCCATAATTACAGCTGAAAACGCTTTGGGTGAACTGTAATAAATAGATATGCGGTAAAAAATACAACTTATCCTTTTTGGAAAGTGCAAAGTCCCGCGTTAGAAACATATGAACATTTCAGTAACGTTTGGTGCTGTGAGGGTTGCGGTTTAGGAACGATAAAGCCAGATGTTATGACTTTTTAAAATTTGTCTGCAGCCATGGCACCACCAACCGTTAAATTATACAATAGTTGCAGTGAAACACACCACATCTGTTGGCGATGCCTTCTCTTCTTATTCTAAACTATTGCATGTAGAAGAACAAAACAAAAGACCTATTTGTGATCAGCAGTTGCATCGAATCTTAATCCACACTTCTTCCCCTGCTATGACAAGGCTCAAAATGTTCTATGACAGGCCAAAAAATAAATAAAAAAAATGATATCAACTGTGTATCACTGATAATTTCCATGCACCAATACCTATCGTCTCCACGTTGCTGTTCTGTGAGAACCCCTAGTCTTTGGGAATCTCGAGGGGGTCTCAGGCCGTGATTGCCGCTATGTTGAAGTGGCTGTGAGGGGGCCAGTTGAGGAGCCCCCCACGGGGATTCGTGCTGTGCCCCCCGACACTCATCCCCTCCCTCCCTAGCATATGTAACATCACACATCGCCAGGGTTTTGATGTGTGGGACGATGGACCTTGTAGGCATGGGGGGAGCACCATGCAGTGCCCTGTCCAGCATCTCACTTCTATTATGCTAGAGAGACTGGGGGGGAGTCGCAGCTGTCAGCGAGATGTGTGGTCTTACACACTTCACTCTTACAACTGAGCACCTCCAGGTGACAGACTCACTCACGTACACCCACTGTACACAAATAAACTTATTTCTAAACATGCGCTCAGCCACGCACACACAAAACCAAATGGTTGAAGGTCATTCAAGCACAGGTCACTATCACATTATGCTGGCTCGAGTCCAGATTTAATTAAGTTTATCATGCAATCAGGATATCATCTTGAGATATCCTTTTTGTGCAGCAAAACGACCCGGGCACATGTAGGCAAGCAGCTTCTCTATATGGTGTGTCTGAAATGACGCAACAGGATGCATGCAAAAAAAAATTAAAAATAAAAATAACACACTGGTTAACCCCATTTTTTGGAGGAATCAGTTCAGTTTCAGTAGCCACAGCCAGGCTTGATTACTGCTACACACGTAGAATCAAGAGATCCCTTGAATAGAACCTGTCTGACGACGTGAAGTAGGCAGAAAAAACGTAGGAAGCAGCGAATCGTTCCCAGATCTAAAGACATTCAAGAAAATATTAGAAACTGTCGACTAACACCTATCAGTCAGGAAAGCATCCTGAAGTTATTTCTGAGGCTTTGGGGCTAAGCAAACCACAGTGAGAACCTCAGTTAAGGTCAGTGCTTATGAGTCAACAATAAGAAAGAGACAAGAGGCAAAAACAGTAACCATGGAAGCACAACAAGACAAAAATCACGTTCTAGTTCGAGACCAAAGGGCTGACTAAGCTAAAAATTGAACAATTTCCCCATGCTTCTCGAATTCTGTGTGTTTGTACGGTTTTTAAAGTTTGCTCAATGAAATCTGTGGTGTGAGTTTTTTTTTTTTTTTTTTTTTTCAGTCTTGAGGTTAGATTGTAAAAATTATTTAGCCTGATGAAGATCAGATAACTTGTGCATTAAACCCTAGAATTGACAGGGTACTTTCTTTTTGAAGCGACTACAAACCTAAATACAAAGCAGGCACGCAGGATTTCAGTGATTAAGAATTTTTTTGGACTGAAAGCTTTGGTGAGGTTTGATAACATTTTAAAATGCAGTTTAAAACAGCTCTTAGAAAATATTTTAGGTGCATTTTCGTTTACTAAATAAAAAAAAAATAGCCCTTTTTAATTTAAAATCGGAGTCACAGGAATTCTTGCTATTCTGTAGCATAGGAAAACACTCTATCCACCGTCTATACCCACATATCCTTCAATGGCCGTGGGGAACTGAGCAGCCAACATCGAACAATTGTGTTTCTTACGACCAGAAGGTTTAAGTTTGCCTGTTTTTCTAAAACATGCCTTGACATTTCCATCATTTGCTGTGCTTGTTTCTGCTCTCCGCAAACCTTACAATTGTTTAAATGTCTCTCCCTTTCCTGTTTCTATTCTCTTTTCCAGGCCTTAAGATTTGATGGAGCAAATCTGAACCGTCACGGTATCTGCCTTAGGGGTGTCGCTTTATTGTTGCACCCTAGCTAGAAAATAATGCTGAGAATAGAATAAGGAAAGCATCTCATTCAAGAACCATGCTCCTTTTCACAACTGCCTTGACTACACCTCAGAAAACAAGCCTCTTGTTCTGAGATGAAAACACCAAAATCCACAGTAACAGTGCCTAGACAATCAGCACTTTCAATGTGCTCTTTGTGGCATTTCTCTGAGAGGTTATACGAGTTCAACTCTGGGTAGGCAGATCTCTGCTTCTGCTTATCAGAAACAGATATCTGCCTATCTTATTTTAATTGTTGTGTAACAAATGGCAACAATTAAACCTGCTTCTTTCTGGAAGGTCCTAAGCTGTCTCCCCTTAAACAGACACACAGCATAGGAAAAAGGATTTAAAAGACAAACTTTGTTAGGTATAAGGTTTTGGAGTTGGGGGGTATTTGTTGCTAGATTCACGAGGCTTTGTTTAGTTAATATCCAAATATAATCTGATTAAAAAGGTGTCTGATGTTCTGTTGTTAGTTTAAAAAATATATTTTAGGCATTTCAGTTATACTTAGTATCTTTAACCCATCTGATTAAATATACAGTAGGTATTCCTTCACAAAATGTTACTTAACAATAAATACAGAAAAATAGCTTCAGCAAAACTGGTTATAAGTTTGCAGAATCCACATGGCACATCCAAAGTAAGCTTTTGTTAGAAATAAAGCCATTCCCGTGCTGTGATGTAGGTGCAAAGGTATGCTTGTAGCACAGTCAGGGAAAAAGCATTTAGAGTTACAAGAACCAGTCTGCTTGTGCCTTTTCCTCCTCAGTGTGCTCTACTATCTTCTTTCCACCCCGGCTTTATGCTAAATCGACAAACCTTTAGCCGATTTCAGCTAACACACCGCATCTTCAGCCATGAAAGCTTGCAACTATTTACAGTACCTGTTTCAAGTTACACCAAAGTTACAATTTTCAGAAGTCAAGTCAAATGCATTTATAAAGCACATTTAAAATTTCAATTTAATTATTATTTTTTTTTAAATAGCGCCAATTCACAACACGTTATCTCATAGCCCTTTACAAAGTCAAATCCAATCAAAACAACAGGTTCTTAACCAAAATGCTGAACAATAAAAGAAAAAGGCAGCAATTAGACGTACTTTAAAGCAAATATAGAAGAACAAGTGGATGATTCCATCATACCATTCCTGCTGTTTAAAATCCTTTTGTTTCTATTACAGAGAAGAAGAATCCGAGTGTTCGAGTTTTCTCCAACACCGTGGAGCAAAAAGAAGCACATGGCTCCCCTTCCCCTGTCATTTGCTACACACAGCTGAATGATAGAAGGCTACTTTCCCATTCTTACAACAAAGACAAATTTACCTGCTGGCTATGAAAATCGTGGAGAGTCAGAGTGAGAATCAAAAGTTCACTATCATTTACTCTTATAAAGCAACTTTGTTTAAAACTGCAGCTGCTACAAGTACCATGTCTGTAGTGGCTGTAACAGCCTACTAGACACCTAGTAGAGAAGATAGCGCCACTAAATAACTACGTAATGTTACCCTACAAAGACCAGAACAGCCAATTGGTTTTCTGTTCTGTGAACTGAGGACCTGAAAACTCCTACTGAATGTATTGGATGTTTGTTCTACATTTTTTGCTAAAGTCTGTGTGTCAAAATCAAAGCGACAACAAATGTATCTCGTGAATTTAATGTTGCAGAGTTGCTGTTTTTACCTGCGCTTTCAATGACCTACAGTACCGCCAGTAGTTCATTCAATCACAAAGCATGACAGGTCAAAAAAAAATAAAAAAATACCACGACACAGAAGGAATGGAACCTAAAATTATAGTCTTATAGATATACTTTTTTTCCACAAATGTCACATGCTACCATTCTTCCTCCCTCCTGCAGATCTCAGCTCTCATTAGTTTGCCTTAAAACTGCACTTTGTCTCCGGTTGAGAAGGCAAATAGCATCACTTGTTTCTCAAATTCCCATTGGTTTAACTGATAAAAGCTGATGTAGCATTTTTCAAGGAGCATTATGAAATTTCCCTTTTTTTTTTTTTTTTTTTTTATTTTAGCACATGTGCGCGCACCCTGTTGTGAATTAATCATTTTCTCCCCGTTCTGATCTCAGGCATGAAAATAAGTTCATCAGACAGCCCCAGGCAGCACGAGGAGGAACAGATGAATGAATCGGTGTGAACAGGAAGACAAAATGCGACGGTAAATAAAGTAAGGCTTTTACAAATATTGGTGCGGGACTCACCTGCGACCATTATTGCCTTCCCTTTTTAATTAAGATGTGTAATGAAAGAAAAGTAGAGAGGCAGAGCTCCATCCCCTGACATCCCGTAAACACTGCAATTAACACTGCAATATAACAGAATGCCTGTTAATCATCCGCTTGTGAACATGCTGAATAATTTGTTTAAAACCCTGCCTTATCAAATAGGCCGAAAACATTTGTTACAAAACCTGAAATCGTCAAAAAGCAATAGCAGTAAGTGAAACCGGTGTTTTAAAATTCTTCGCTTCGAGGATTGCACATGGTTTCATCACCATCTCTCATCTTTGTGTACAGTCTCATTCTTCTTCTGCCTCGCTGCAGATTGACATGGCAACAAATGTGATCAAGGGGAGAGTGCCATACATAGGCATTCAGGAACACGGAGGAGCAAAGCCAGGTGGAGCAGACCTCACAGATGCATTATCCCACCCCCTTCAACAGACTCCTGTTCCTGGATAACATCAGCCTGAATAATACGAGCATTACTCATCCTTACAACAGCCATCCTGAAGGGCAAGGCCCATTCCACAGGATCCTAATACATCTTCTGACCAGATCAATGTCCGCTTCGCGTTATTTCACCCGGAGTTATCCCTCTGACAATCGGACAAATAGCATAAACACGGGCATCAGTCCTCTGCTGTAGTGCCATTTCTGTTGCATGGGTTCCCTAAGGATGACGGAGGGGTGGGGTGGGGGGAAGAATCACCGCAAACATGAAGGGGTGGCAATCAATCAAATAAATGTTTTCTGTTTGAAATAAGTTTCTTTGGCGTCGTTGAAGGGAAATTTTTAGCTCAAAGACTTGTTTTTACTGTCATAAACTCTCGTTGCGGTCAATAAAACCTGGACACAGCTGAAGGCTTCGCTTTTCTATACCTTTGGTCCAGAACCCCGGCAGATAAAACATGTCCACCGCATAACATAAGGAGCTGCCTTGAACAACTCTCAGGATAATCAAATAAATTCCCATACTAAATCACTCATTCTCACAGCTTAACTTCACAGCACCGAGGCGTTAATTACTCCTGTTCCACAAACACAATGGGAGCTTTTGTTGGCTTTGTGTTTCTTGTGGATGAGCGACCTTTAATGGAACGAAAACTGTTTGGTGCTCAGCTGTGAATCCAGTGAGGATATGAGGAGGTCTATTTCAGATGTTTGCCTTTTGCTGCTTTGTGAGAAACCTTCCAAGGCAGGGAGCGATGATTCAGCAGCCGTAGATGTCTGTAATCACCATTTCACATCTTCTGCTGTCTCTTTATTCTACGCAGTGCAGTTCTCTGTTTCTCCCAAAATATCCAAGCATGGAGTGCAGCTTGCGGCTGCGGGAGAGGTAGGAATTACTTATGCTCTTTGAAATCCCACAGCAAAGACGTGCATCTCACCCCACGTTTTGTTATCTGTATCTTTATCGCATCACTTTAAAATGTAATTACTGGGGGGAATCTCTTTTTCTGCAATAAACTCGGTGAGATGAACAGGATGGTATATAACGCATGCCAGATGATCCCCTTATATAGTTAGCGAGTGGTTATTTATTTGCAAGTTTCTACTGAGGCGTCCTCGGGGTGATCAGTCAAATGGTGCATTAGGGAATCAATAGCTAGAAGCAAAAGTAGTCTAAGCTGAGGTAGAAATTTCAGTCACTGCTTTCGCACAGATTTCCAACTGCAACATTCTTGCCCACGTGTCGGAGACGCTTCAAGATTCACACAGACTTATGAAATATTCAATGTCCACCACAAGTGATCATAAAGTCCAGAAAACAAACATACTTCAGATATTTTTTTCCACTTTTGCTTTTTTTTTTTGGAACACAAAGATTTTAATATCAAAAAACCTGACACAACCGTAGCAATTGGAACGTCATTAAGTCCTTAAATAAGGATTTTATTTATAAATTGAAAACTTTTCTATAGGGTGGCTGGAATCTGCCTTAGGGATGGGGTATGGGGTTCAGTCAGTCAGCGGGGGGCTTGGAGTAGAGCCTCTGCTCCTCCACATCGAAGGGGGTCAGCTGAGGTTGTTCGGTCATGTCATCAGTATCTCCACTGGCTTTCTTGGCCCGACCCACTGGTGATGGGGGACATGGGCTTCAAATTTGATCAGAATATCTTGTGGTGTTTAAAAGTGACCTTAAGTCTTTTTTTTTTTTGCTATAAATCCTTCCCTGCAAACCATTACAGTCACACAAATACAGCAAAAAAAACTAAAACTTACCCATTAGCTAATAACATACATGTGTACATCAACTACTTTTTTTTAAAAAAAGAACCTCAAAACCTTTTTCTATATAATTCACTGACAATCTCATGGAACCAAAATAAAAAAAAAAAAATAATAACCTAAACAGCAAAAGTACCTCCTTTAATAATAGGGTCAGTTTCAGACGTTAGGAAACATCACACGTTAGAGTTTATCATTGTCCTGATAAATATTAATCTTTATCAAAATAACCTTTTTCATGACAACAATAAATGGTAAGATAACAGCAAAGGAGGACACACTGGGGGAGACCCAGAAAATGCTGAAGAGCCCATCTGGCTTGGAAATGTTTAGGGATCTTCCAGAATTAGCTGGATCTGTTATCCCCACAAACAGATGGATGGATGGATGGATGGATGGATGGATGGATGGATGCCCCGCTTCATAGAAGAGGAGCCCTTTAAACCTTCATCCATGAACGCTGTTTGTTCACTAATGTTCTTACCTTTACGTCACAAGCTGACAACAATGCTATAGCATTTTGTCAAACATAATTTACTTTGACAAAAACCGTCGTGCCGTTTTAATATTCACAACATCTTGAGCAACGAGATCTTGTTACATACCTATCACCCAGTATTTGTTGGTGTAAAAATGAAACAGATTCAGAATTTAACCTTTTTTTTTTTCCTGTAATAGCTCATCTTCATTTACAGCGAACAATAAACGTGCCTCTCTGACTCATTTTGTTAACCTGTTTTCTGCAGCTAACGCCAAAGCAAAGACACGGGAGACAGGATAGGTAATGCTGAATTAACCATCGAGCTCCTTCTGCTCCTTCTTGACTGCCACCTGGAGCTATGAGGGAGCCAACCCCACAGCTATCCACAGTCCGGCGTTGCATAACAAGCGTGCATGGCAAATCCTCGCCTTTAGCCACTTTGAAGTCTCTCTGGCATGACACCGTCACCCTGCTGGGGAAATTACAAGAAGACAAAGCCGGGTGCCAGCTAAAGAGACAGACAGGCAAACTCTTCTCTTCAATGATTTGCATGTCGAGGGCCAAGCTAATGAGGTAATGTGCTACTGTGATTGCTCATTTGCTTCGCTATTCCCATGGAACCGCAGTCCCTTCACCTTTTGAACCACTCCTCAAACGCACATGCAGCGTGTGGCTGAAATGCGAGTAGGTGTGCTGACACTATGCATGAACCTTTTCCACTGAGTCATTGAGTGTCCCGACGCTCGAGCAGTGTGCACCTGTTAAAACTAATGTTTACTGCATCGTTCCAAGTGCTCAGAAAAAAATTCAAAGTCGTCCTGACCTGAAAGCATGATCAACATTAAGCAGCGAAAGGACACCTTTTACAAACAAACCGGACGTATGCTACGCTTCTACCCAATCCAAGGGTCAGGTTTTGGAGTGTGGTCTATTAAAACTCCACAATAATGCTAGCTCATCAAAGTCACTGTCCCTGAACCTGCACAAATTGGAACCGTGAGTGAGGAGAACAGTTTAGTTTGAACCGCAAGCCCCGCCCCAACTGTGTTTTCCCCATGAGAAAACCTCGACGTGCACGAGACTAAACACGCACCTCGAGCTCGTGCACGATCCTCCGGAGGAAACCAGGCTCCGTCGAGGGACTTTTCTTTGTTTTCTTCGACATAAATGGCTATGTCTCGGGTAAATGCTATTTTCTTACGTGAATGTTCAACACTTGCATGCATGCTATGCTATTCTGCTTATATACCCCGCCGTGCACACCCTGGAGGAGCTGCTGCTTAGCCACAACTCTGCACCTCGTCGTGCCATTGGTAGAGAAAAAAGTTTCGGGGTTGTCCCCAGGTTGCGGAGACAAAGCCTGGACTTGCTCGATCGCACAATCAATTGGTCATTGTCATTAATAAATTGCAGCTCTTAACCCATAATTCGTTGCGTAAAAAGCATTTTTTTTCTTAACCAAACAAAAAAATAAACTCAGGTATAGATCCTTTAAATATTTGAACTTAACAAAAACAGCAATGAATTCCACAGAGAACGGTTAATTTACCAACATGTTCTGGTTTTACTGAACATAAATATTTAAAAAACACATGTAGCCTATGCCATCTTGCTAAGTCCTAAAAGTCCACTCCACATAACAAAAACTTTGGGGGAAACATCTCTGCAGTCTGAAGTGGACAGCGATAATCTCACCATGAATAATCGGGATAAACTTCCAAATGGACACCCACTTAACAGAGAGAATAAACAAGCTCCAATATAAATCAAATTCTTTTTTTAGCACTTTGCTCAAGTGCTTCTTCAAGTACTTTTACACTGCTCTACTTTTTTTCTCCACAGTTGAAATTTGTCAGTCATATTTCCGTGCCCCGTGCGTTGTTCTCTTTCAAATCACTTCTTCCGTTTGTGATCTCTCACGTAAAGATATCATCTTGTCAAAGATCGTGTTGAATTACATGTAGAGATTTAGATCTGGTTAGGATGAGAAAACAGTGACAACTGTCAAACAATTTGTCACTATAGTAAGACAGACTGTCTCACTATAGTCACAAAGTTCAGAAGTGCTCATTATCACATTAACTGGCTGTTAATGGCACTGAGCTTCACAGTGGAACTAAAAATTGTCTTGCAAAAGTATATCCTGACCATGGCTGCATCCTAACAGAAGGTAGTACAGAGCTGTGAAGTGGAAGGATGTTGATACATAGTTTCATGCATTTTAAACAAATAAAAAAATTGCAGCTCACTGTGTCAACTTTTGCTGCAATTACAGCGGCAAGCCTTTTAAGCTACGTCTCTGAAAACGTTGCACATTTACTGGCTGGATTTGTTTTGCCCATCCTTCTTTGCTGAACAGCTCAAGCTCAGTCAGACAGTCAGGTTTAAGGTCTTGCCACAGTTCATCCGACTGACACAGCTCTGTGGGATGTTCAAAGCTTGAGACATTGTTTTATGACCTAACCCTGCTTTAAACCTCTTCAGAACTTTACCCCTGACCTGTCTGCTTTGCGCATTGGTATTTATGATGCTGTTTGTTCACTAATGTTCACTAACAAAACTCTTGACGCCTTCACAGAGCAGCTGCATTCATGCTGAGATTAAACTACGCAGACGTTAATGAATTTGGTGACTTCTGAAGGCAATCTGTTGCACTGCATTTCATTTACAGGTGTCACGGTAAACGGGGCTGAAAACATAAACACTCCACACTTTTCAGATTTTTATTTGCCAAACAAAATTATATAATTTTCTTTACACTGACATGCACGGCTCTGTGTTGGTCTCTCACAAAAAAAAAGAAGAAGGAATATGCGTCTGCAAAATTACAAAAATGTTCTAGATCACCTTGAATTCATCTACAGCTGCTTCAATGTTACTAGCAGGTTATATATATATATATATATATATATATATATATATATATATATATATATATATGTAAGAAGAAGAAGAAGAAGAAGAAGAAGAACAGATTCTTCCCACCCAGACTGTTCATGAGCATCAGTGGCTGAGTAAATTACATTTGATATGGTATAATTCTGCACACAGTTAGGGCAGAGTATCTAATGTAAGCTTAAATTATGAGGGGGGAAAAAAGAACTTGGTGTCTTGCCAGTGGTTTGCAGAAGACCAGTTAATTAACCTCCAGTAATAAAAGCACTAATTAGGGCAGGGCTGCCATTAAAAATAATATAATCATCCATTACTGACAGTGCTAAAAGGAGAAAGATCCTCTGCTCCAGACTTGGAAGTCAGTGTTATATTCAGGAAAGTTTGAAAAGAGGTCAGATTCTGTAAATTATAGCTGTTAAGAGTTGGGGAAAGAAATGACAGGGTATGCTGCAGCTTATACTCAATTAAAAACTCAGATTACCCTTGAGCTAAATTACTCATCAGATTCATCTTTAATTTGCAGATTAATTACAGACAGAGAAAGAACACCTTCCAAACATCACTGTTGCTGTCCTTGCTGACTGTAGGCCTACTGACCTTGATTCTGGTAAAAAATGAGTGAACACGTACTAAATTTACCTGATATTACCTCGCAGTACAGTTCAAATGAATGAAAATAACAACAAAAAGTTCCATGGAAGCCTAAGCGCTTACATTTTCTTTTAGAGGTGCTGATATGGGGCTCGGCACATTTTGGGCATTCTTTGCGCATTTTCCTCTAAGATGAACTTCTGTAGAGAGTTGCCGAACTTAAAGTACCGTAATTGTCCCCTTTTTCTTGAAGGATCCAACCAAGCTCTCCAAACGCCTGAATATCTAGCTGTGCGTGAATATCTGGGAATGGCATGTCAGGTTTGCTTGTCTGCTTTGGAACAGATTTCCTTTGCGTAACCTTGGATTTCCCTGACAGAGAAGAGACGCTTAAATCACTAACCTTCATTATGCCACAAGGTGCGTTTCCAGCTCCCTGACTTCTCTCCGCGGAACTATCACGACTGCCACTCCCGATCCGTGAGCTGCTGTGGTCCCTGTACCGTCCATTGGTGTACACTCCCTCGGCCCCATACCCCTGGGCAGCGCTCGACACCTCCAGATACGTCCGAGAAGCGGTCGGAGGCAGCGCGGCCCCGTCGCCACCAATCCCTCCTGCGTTGGTCGCGCCCTGGGCTTGCGGCGCGCTGATGGCAGGGTCCAAAAAATGTCCTGTTTCTGAAGCGTGTACCCCTGACATGATCCGCCGGAGTTAGAGCAGAGCCCCGTCCCCTTCAGTGCAAAAACAACCCATTCTTTTCGAGAGCGGTCGATTGGCTGTCGTCCGGGGCAGCGTCTGGAGCCGGGCTGCTCAGGATCAACTGTTCTGCTGGAATAATAACAGACAAGAGAGACCTCCTCCGCTCCCGGCTCTCAGGGGGGGAGGCGTGCGCTCCAGAAAGAATGAAAAACAGATCTAATGTTGACAGATTGTTTTATATATATTTATATATATACGAAGGTGCCGCTGTTGTTTGTCAGCCTGCACTTTCGTCCTCCTTTCCTCAAAAATCGGTTTCGCTCACCCACGTCCGCCTGTGTCGGTTCCGCTGCGTGCAGCGCGTCTCGCGTCCTGAAACACTTTTGCAGCGCTTGCAAAAAAAAAAAAAAAAAGAAAAAAAAGGAGGGAGCGCTTCTCCTCTCATGAGCATCCACGGGACAAAATTAACACTGTGCAAAAAAAGAAAAAAGAAAAAAAAAGCGCAGTCGCACTGACGCGTGTCCATGCAGGCGCGTGCCAGAATGGCCACAATTAAATGCAGCAGGCGATGCGCGCGCAATCACAGTTTGAGGCTGGCGTGCGCGCGCGCAGTGCGTTCTGTATTTGCAACAAAGTGGATTCTTTCAGGGAAATCAAAACAAGCTGTTTTTCTACGGACTTCAAATGTTTTATGTTGTAAACTGATGCCATTTTGATCAAACAATTAAAAAAAGCCAACCTCTGATAGTTGTCCACAAGAGGGAGCAAAGTAACACCTCATAAATCTGTGAGATAAGCTTGAAATATCAGATTTTTTCCGAGAGACCTTTATTAACTTTCTAATACTTCAGGTAACATATCACAGACTTCCTGGAAAAAATACCTCCGGAAATCTCATATTAAGTAACTTTTTTTTTTATTTTGCTTCTGAGCTAGTTTATTTTGTAAACTCAACACTCAGTTATTTGCATGTCTAAAAATATATATTAATTGAATGTGATTTTTGTTTTTAGTATAAAAACTTTTGGATCACCAAGTCACCATAACAACCATTCTATTATCTTCCATGACGAGAACAAAATTTTGCACACAAAATATTCTTTCGCTCTTGCTTTTTTGACACACTTAAATGTAAATATAAATATAAATTATATTTATATAATTTAAATATTTATATTTAAAAAATATATAAATATAAAATATAAATATAATTAAAAAAATAAATATAAATTTAAAAAATAAAAATTTAAATATAAAAGCACACGGGAACTAGTAGCAACAGAGCACATCACACAAGCCGACCCGAAAGGGGTGAGTTACCTGAGGCAGGTATATATAAACAGGGGAACAGGTAAGCAGAGTTGGCAGGAATTAATGGCAGCAGGTGGAGCTGATCTGGGCTAATTGACTGTTGACTGAGGAGTGGACTGAGCTGATTGGGTGGTGACAGGTGGCTGTTGGCTGAGGGGAGTGGAAACTAATTAGTCCAGAAAAGTCCAAAACAAAGCAAACAAAAACCTAAATCATGACAAAATAATTCAAATAATTCCAATCTGGCCCCCATGTGAAAAAGTAATTACCTGCTAAACATATACCGCCTAATTGTGGCAATTAGCGAATACTTTTTCCACATTGCTGTGGAAGAATTTTGGCCTACTCTTAATTGCAGAGTTGCTGCATTTCAGCCACACTGGAGAGGTTTCAAGCAAAAACGGCCCTTTTAAGTTCAAGCCGCAGCATCTCAATCAGATCGAAATCCAGACTTTAATTAGACCTCTCTGAAAATGCTTATTTATTTTTTTAGCCATAGATGGACTTAGCAGTGTGTTTCAGAGCATTGCCCTGCAGTACAACTAAGCGGTGCTTAAGCTTAAGGTCCCAAACTGAGCGGCGGACATTCACCCGTAAGATTTTCTGCAAGAATCAACTACGACAACCACAACCATGGTTGAATATCAGTGTGATGTCCTTTTTTTTAAATATGCTTTGTTAATTTTAAAGCAGATGCAACAGATATGTTCTACTTTTGTCTCATCAGTACACACATTTTTCCCAAATGTGTTGTGGATCATCAAGATGTTTTTTTGGGGGGGCTTTTTTGGCAGATGTGAGATGTGTGTTTGTGCTCTTTTTGGTGAACAATGTTTTTGGCGGCAAAACTTTCCCACGGATACCATTTGTCAGAGTCAGTCTTGTTGTTAAATCATAAACACGGACCCTTACATCTGGGATAGACTGACAACCTGTCCAGGGTTGTGCCCCTCGTTCCTCTAACCCAACGACAGCTGGATGCCTGCATGGATAAGCAGGCATACAAACAGAATCAGAACCAGTTAAGTGTTCATCAGACTGACAGCCTGGGGGAAGAAGCTGTCCCTGTGGTGGCTTCTTTTTGTAAATAGCGCTCAGTAGCTCCAGCCTGAAGGTAAAAGTCTAAAAAGTATATGTGTGCGGGACATGTGGGGTCGGCGGAAGTTTTAACGGCCTGTTTTCTGACCCTGGACTGGAAGCTGGTCTGGGTGGATGGAAGGTCAGCCCCAATGATCCTCTCTGCAGACATAACTGTTTGTTGCAATCTGGATCTGTCCTGTTTTGTGGACGAGCCCAACCCAGAGGTGGGTAGTAAGGTTTGCGTTTGCTCAGTTACATTTACTCGAGTTACTTTATGAACAAAATGTGCTGTACTTTGTATATTCACTGCAGTAGTATCATTAAGAACTATTGCTACTCTTACCAGAGTGAAATATCTCACAACGCTACCCACCATGAATAACTTTGTCAAATAAAGACTTGTTTTATTCAAAAATGTACTAAAGAGACACTTATAGTCTACGTTAAAGTGAGACTTCTTTGTACACAAAAATTGTAATTTTAATGCTATTTGATGTCAGTTGATGTCAACTGAACAGTATCTTTTATACACAATCTTTGGCTACTCAACCTACCTTTCGCCAAATCACTGCAAAAACGGAACTAGAAGTAAGTAAAATGTTCTTAAAATGTGTGTGTTTGTCCTTGATTTGAGCAGGTAAATAAGATGATTTGCCAATGGAATAAGAATTTTGCACTTAAAATAGGAACAACTCATCTCAATCATCTTATTTCAAGTGCAGGATGTCTAATTATCTTATTTTAGGGGTAAAAATGCTCATTCCATTGGCAGATAAGCTTATTTACCTGCTCAAATCAAGGACAAATACACTAACTTTAAGAATATTTTACTTATTTTTAGATCCATTTTTGCAGTGCATTTGTAGCCCTTTTGTCCTCAACGACACAGGGCAGACTTAATAACAGCAGTGTAGGAGATGACCAGCACCTCGTTGTGGAAGGTTGTACTTCTCGAGTTGCTTCAGGAAGTACAGGACCTTTTTCAGAACGGTGTCTATGTGTAAGGACCATCTGAGGTAAGAGTGGTTCCTAGTGATCAGAGGTGATCAACAGCAGAAACAGTGTTGTTGAGGATGATGGAAGGGAGCCAGTGTTGGGTAGAGTTCTCCAGAAGTCCACCGTCATCTTCACAGTCTTGAGCGGGTTCAGCTTGAGGTGGTTCTGACCGTGCCAGTGGACCAGCTGATCCACTTCCTGTCCTTACGCGGACTCGTCACGGTCCGGGACCAGACCAATGACAGTGGTGTCATCTGCAAAATATCAGGAGTTTCACAGACGGGTCAGTTGAGGTGCAGCCGTCTGTGTACAGGGACAATAGAGGTGGGCAGAGAGCACACCCCTGGGGGGGAAATGGTGCTGATGGTTCTTGCTCCCCAGTCTCACCTGTTGCTGCCAGTCAGTCAGGAAGATGGTGATTCACTGACAGATGGAGGCCGGCACTGTGAACTGGATCAGCAGACGGGGGAGGGTTTGAAGCATGAGGAAACCTCACACATGTTCCAGAGACTTGTTGAAGATCCGGTTGAAGATGGGGGACCAGTTGGTCAGCGCAAGCTCTTGGGCATGAGGAGGAGACATTGTTAGGTGCTTTTGACACTGAAAGAGCATATTGACGTCTCAGAGCTTTTAAATTCAGGTACAGAGTCTGCTCAGGGTCTGTGGCAAGGCAAGGCAAGGCAAGGCAAATTTATTTATATAGCACAATTCAGTACAAAGACAATGCAAAGTGCTTTACATGATTAAAATATAGCAAAATAAAACAGATGGGCTTCTGCAGGCTGTGATGTTTCTCAAAGCATTTCAATGTCTAGCTTTGTCGCTTGTTGAAAAGCTGCATTGTGGCTTCTTGCCGTAGGTTTTTTAGCTGCCTTGATCTCCTTGGTGAGCTTTTTCCTGGTCATCCTATACCGGGCTCAGTCCCCACGACTGTAAGCATCTAACTTGTTTCTACACAGCTCCTCAAATTTTATAGAACCACAGTTTATTGTTGCTATACGTGATAAAGGTCTTGATCTACACACATATTGTGGTTTGTTGGGGTGCTGGAGCCTTAGAAATGCCCTAATCCTTTCTAGATTTGAATATCTCAACGACTTTGTTTCTCACTGTTGTTGACTTTTTTTTAAAATCAGAACCTGATGCTTTACTTTTTGGGATCTTTATCCTACTTCTTATTATGTACGGGGTTCTGTTCCAACGATTTCTTGATTCTGCAGGTTTGGGGAGAAAATACATTTTCAAGGCTCTGTAGGTGCCCATCTATGTTTTGGAAGGCAAAACCCTTTTCTCTCTTATGCTTACAGATGCAAATATGTGGAGTTCGCTAAACTCCTAAGAAGCAGCATTTAGTTCCTATATGCTCCACATCTCTGGAACAAACTTCCAGAAAACTGTAAAAGTGCTGAAAGCCTGAGTTCTACATTTGTTTTGGATTGCCTTTGACTGTTCTAGTTAAACGGTTTACTGAAACATTTTAGTTTAAGTTTGTAGTCCAACTGTTTTCAAAATCAATAATATTTGCTTTTAGTTTCCATGTTTTATTTTGTTTAAATTGTTCTCCATTTTATTCCAACTTGCTTTTAGTCTGTTTTTATTTTTCTATGTTTTAATCATGTAAAGCACTTTGCGTTATCCTATACAAATAAATTTGCCTTGCCTTGCCTTGCCTATGTATATTTAACTGGAACTGGATAAATAAATCACATGAGACCAAGACTGAACTTTCTGGCACCAAAAGTTCAACAATTTGGCTTTGAACAAACAATTACTGGTCTGGCAAAGCATTTTATGTCCACTGTAAGGAATGGTGAAGGATCCCTGATGTTGTGGGCCTTTTGCTCTTCCAAAAGCTCTGGAAACCCTATTTTTCTGAATTGATATAAAGAAAAAGAAAGAAACCTTTAACTGTAAATTGAAAATGGGATATTTTAACTGCAAAGTTATCTCAAACGTGTAGTATAAATGGCCTCGCTGAGGATGCCACGTACTGTTATGTTGTGCCCTGTGCTATATTTTCATGATTGTATTATTTGTATTATTGTTATATGCTGCATTGTTCTGTCTGTAGGTTCGGAGTCTGGGGGCTGGTCTGTGGAAAACAATTTCTCTTTGGGGACGATAAAGTCTAAAGTCTTAAAGTCTATGTCTGAATTAACACAGAAATGGTCCAGCAGACATAGAATCAACCTTTTCCCATGGCCATCCCAGTCCACTGACCTATAGAAGAACCTGTGGAATTAGCTGAAGAGAGGAGAGCACGGGCACGGCTTGTGTATGTGTATGCTCCGACCTTTTAAAATGTAGTAGATGACTAAATGCTGTCCTGTTGGCAAAAAGGGGATGTGCAAACTATTCAAAGCACAACAATTATTACAGTAGGTTTGTTACAAACAGTCCTTTTGTAACATAATAATCCTTCCTTTACTGAATAAATGTACTCAAATTAAATGCTAAATCTTTCTAAATTTCTAAATCATTGCATTAAATGATTCACTTTATTTTTTTTTATTTTTTTTTTACCTAAAGCATCAACATGGTTTATTTTGTTTGTTTTTCCCTCAGCCAATAAACCAAGGAAACTAACACATCAGTTTAAACTGCTATAATTTCCCATTATCAGTCTTCATCAAAGATGCAAGGATGCTCTTCCATCTCCTCACTTCCATTCCTTCTATGTATTGATTGCAAAACAATTAGCAGGAACTTATAACAGACGTAAAACTTTGTCCTCTTGGCCCTGTTTGTTTGTATTCAGAGTACACTGGAAATAAATAAATGCACTCAAGATTTCACACATTACTGTACGCAGGCCATTTCTGGACAGACTCTCTGAGCAGCACCAGCATCCATTTCCGCGGCCAGTCTCGCAAAGATCCTAACAGCAGCAGGGTAAGGCATCAGATGTGACTTGAGTGGTAAACTGAGATAATAATGTGACTCCATTTAGAACCGGAGGGTGCAAATCAAACCATGGTCAGCATGTTTTGGGCAGATACATGAGCAGCAGAGCATTAGCTCCATGAATATAATTTGTCTAAATGAGGAGTTATGGAAAGAAACAAAAAAGAAGTGCTTCAGTTAAAGTAAGCTGCCATTTTGCACTGATTTGGGTTATTTAGAAGTATTAATGATGCTTGTGGCTCAATACGGATGATCAAACTCCAAAGCAATCTGTTTTTCTGATGATATGTATCTATCTATCTATCTATCTATCTATCTATCTATCTATCTATCTATCTATATATATATATATATATATATATATATATATATATATATATATATATATATATATATATATATATATATGCAGTGCCTCCCTTTGATTAGACTTAGCCTTTTTTGTCATTCAACTGCACATTCACTTTGTATATTTGAGTAAAGTATTGTTAAAAGGGTCCGGGTAAAAACATAAGATAAAAGAGTATTGTTATAAATAGAGGTATTTGTCATTTGTCAGGAATGTAGCAGCAAACCAAAAAAAGACATTTCATATTATCCTCCCGCCTTGGCGTTTAACCTATTTCGGTACATTCCTACCTGTAATTAACATTGTTTTAACCTTATTTTATGACTGATCTGCACAAAATAGACTAAGTTGGTGAAGGTAAATATATATGAAAAATAATTGGAAAAATATTAAAAACTGAAACTGGTATGTGCCAGTATTTGTATCCACTCCCTTTGTTGTGAAACATATAAAAAGTTCTGCTTGCAACCAATTACCTTCAAAAGTCACATAATTAGTGGAAGGAAGTCTGCCTGTGTGCAATTTAGGTGTCCAACGATCTGTCAGTATAAAAACAAATTTCCTGAAAGCACCACTGAGCAAGAGGGTTCACATCATGAGGACAAAGCTCTACAAACAAGTCAGGGACAGAGTTGTTGACAAGTACAAGTCAGGGTGGGATAATAAGAAAGGTCCAAATTGTTGGCTCAGTCTGAATACCCTTATAGAGCAAAAACTCTTTAACCAAAGCAGTAGTGTGTCAGCGTTCACCATGATCAGTGCTGTCCAAATAGTGCAGTCAGTAAGGAAGGAGGTAGGAAAAGTAGCCCATATGCTCCCTTCCACAGCTAGTTTTGCCTAGGAACCCTGTGACATCACTAAACGGCGCAAAGAAGCCTTAAGGTATCCCACAATCATTTGCGTGACATGGCGTATCAGCACAGCCCCCTCACGAAAATCAACAAAAATGTCCAGAGAGAAGAAATTGCGCACTTTGTGGTTCATTTTTGGAAGGCTGGAGGCCTCGCATTTGACTCGCATCATCCATGTACGTTTCCATCGCGTATTGACGTCGGAACTGAAGGCTTTCCGAATTCGGCACAGCAGTCCGAAGCTTCTTTCCTTCCCACGACAGAGTCCTCACTGTTGACCTTGTGGAATGTCAATGAAGAGGAGCTAGAAGCTAATAATAAGGGTATTCGTTTGGAGCCTTTGATCTTTCCCCAGCATACCAACATATCCATCATTTTCAAATGGGAAGCACATGGTACCACAACGAACCTGCCAAGAGGGGGTTGCCTACCAAAATCCACAGGCCAGACCAGGAGGGCATTAATCAGGGACCAAAGTTAACACTGAAGGAGCTGCAGAGCTGGGCTTTATGGAAGAATGGCCAGAAAAAAGCCCTACCTTAGAAAAGAAAGAAGAAGAATATTCCGAGTTGTACAAAGGAAGGTGTTCTGGCCAGATGAGACTGAAATTTAACTTTATCAAGGGAAGCGTTACGTCTGGTGCAAACCCAACATCCCAACACCCCAAGAACACCATCTCTGCAATGAAACGTGGTGGTTGCCGATTCGTAGGAATGTCTAGGGAAGGAAGGATGAATGCCACTACCTGCAGAGATATCCTTGAGCAAAACTTGTCAGTCTGCCTGTGATTTGAGACTGGGACGGTGGTTCACCTTCCAGCAGGACAATGACCCGAATCATAAGGCTAAAGAAGCACTCGAGTGGTTTGAGGGGAATCATTTAAATGCGTTGGGAATGACCTGCTTCATTGTACACTGATGTATAATGACAACAAAAGCTGTTTTTTCCCTCCTATTCTGTCTCACAGGGATGGCACAAGGAGGGCTAATCACACAGGGCCATTGCTGTAGAAGCTGATTGTTCAGAGTAATGTATCCAAGCGCATTAATGGAAAGTTCATTTGATGGAGAAGGGTGGTACGACGCTGTGTATTGCGAAAAAGATAATTGCAAACTTGAGAAGATTGTGAAGCGAAGCCAATTCAAGAGTTTGGAGGGATTCACAAGATAAAACGGCATCATTAAAGCATCCCGGGCAGAGCCACAGACTAACTGCCTCCATGCCACATTCAGTTAATTCTAATATCTAATGCAATATCCTCATTTTCTGAGAAACCAAATTTAGTCGTTTCGTTCGGCGTGAGAAACAATAAGCGAAGGATAGAAAATCGCTTGAAATACTTCGGGACGTCTGCAGGTCTGCTCCTTTTCAAGGACGGAAAAGATCACGAAAGAGGTTTGGGCAAAGTGGATAAGATCAGAGAATGAACACTATTGCGAAGGGTTTAAAAAGAAAAGGACTCCTGAGGATGTATCACTGAGGCCTTGTTTTTTTGTGGACGTGGAGATTGGAGTGATTTCAGGCTCCCGTCTTTCCCTCGTTCGCTCTCTGCTTCCCTCCACTTTCCTTCGTGCTCTCCCAGGGTCATGTATTATGCATACTCAGAAATAATTTAGCAAAACTTCTGCTTTTAAAAGCCTCTTCTCTCGACCCAGCTGTCTCACTTTAATGTGAAAAGGCCTCCGACGAAACAGGCCCCAAACTTACAGTTCACACGAGTCCACAGAGTGTGATCAGTAGAGCTTTTTAAAAAGGTGCCTCGTATCGATCCACCCGCTGGATTTATCCTTAGTGTCAACGGGAATAGAATGCATGGAAGCACGTTTGCATGTTACCTTTTCGTTTTCTTAAACAAGAAAATAAGCTTGAGTTGCATAAGCAAGTCTGAGGTTGTTGTTTTTGTGTTAATAACACCTGTTTTTTTTCCATTGAGGTTTTCTGCTGTTTCCTGTGGCAGGATGTCAACCATGGCTGCATAGGCAAACTCCATCCTGCTGCAATTTCTGTTCGGTTCTGATTTATGGATCTTGCGAAGCCATTCATCAGGCCTCAAACGTTGACGGTCCTCATTTCTGACCCTTCAAAATGAGGAGTTAAAGCTGAACTGAAGCTTTAACTCCTCTGCAGGTGGCTGCAATAGGATCAGAGGAAAGAAGAGATGGTCCTCGACGGCACAGGATTCAGGATCATGTTGTCGTCGATGCTTTCAAAAAGCCACATGTTCCAGATGTTCCTCACCGCTGAAGCCAGGGGGAACAGCAGGAGCTGCCGTGTGTTTTGGCTGGTACTAAATGCAGCAATAAAACCACGAGATCAAGACACACATGCAGACGCATTTGACATCTGAAAGATGATATCTGCAACGGAAGTTACTGCTTCTCATCACTGCGGAGAATAGGGTGTGTTTTCCTAAGCTTTGTCAGCATGCTTCCTGTGCCTGCCCATTATCTTCTTCGCTTTAAAAGGAACCGAAACCCTGACTAAAAAAACCATTAGAACGTTTTTTTTTTTTTTTTTTTTTTTTGTTTTTTTTTGCAAATGACTCTTTCATGTGCGAAGGCAGAAGCTAGGACCAAAAACTACGGCGTTCCCCATCAGCCAAATAAAATCGCACACTGAAATTCTCGTAATAAAAAGTTTGAGGACGCACCAGTGTTATAAATCTGTGATGTGAAGAAGTCATGTAGACGCTTTGTTACAATAAACTTCAAATGCAGTTAAAGGTCATGTTAAAGTATATCTTTAGCGGTGAAGATTTGAAACGCATGAGCCCGATCATCCGGAAAGGTTAAATTGTTTGTCACATATTAAGTCTGGAGTCACCGTCACTCATGCTTAGCTGTCCCCAAGATGCATGCCAGGAGCGAGCTGCTGCACACGTTCTTGCTGATTTCACCTCACAAGTATTCACGTCAAGAGATGTTATTTACGGAGGCCAGCCCGTGGTGGAACAGAGAGGCGCACATCTACATTCCAAGAGGTTGGAAATGGCTGGAGGCATACATGATAGGTGCATGTGTCTGTTTATCCCAGAAACCAGTGAGAGCCATAGCAGGGATATTTTTCCACAGTCCCCAGGGAATGATATAAGTAGGCAAAGAAAAAGGCAGCTCATTGGTAAAAAATAAGACCCAGGCCACCCGGACAACCTTTAAATACTTACAATTTAATGTAATTAAAGGAAGACACAGAAGATGAACGATACCCCAGTATTCACTGAGTGCAGCTGAAGACGTTGCTGTAACACATAGCCCCATTTTATTTAATGGACTTTACTGACATCTAGTGGTCATTTACGTGAACTGGAGAAACGATTCCGTGTTTCTCCCTCCATGAGCCAAATAGGTGAGCCGAACAGACTAAGAGGATGCAGAGCCGGATTATCCATAAGGGCCAGTGGGCGAGTGCCCAGGGGCACCATCCATGGGGGGGGGGGGCACCACATGACACATGCTTTGAAAATATATTTTTCATAAATTGTTATATTATTTACTTGAAATTGTTGAAAGACCATGCATTATTTGTTTTGTGAACACTGATGTCACAATAATAATAAATGATAAATAAATCAAGATTTTTTTTTGATTTCAACATTTTAAAATTGGATATTTGAATATTGCTCATATGCCTACATGTAGTTGTGTAAATTAGTAAATAGTAAATTACATTACAGAAATCCCCTTGATTATGTCTGATGTTTTTGACCGGAGGACAGCACGGATAAGGGGGGGGGGGGCTTTGAGGTATAGTGCCCAGGGGCACCACATTGTCTTAATACGGACCTGAGAGGATGGAATAATACTATCAAATCGCACCGTTCAGTGGACACGAGTCAGAGACATTTCCATCAACATTTAAACCTGTTGTAAAATCAGTTCACAAATAGGATCGGTTTGACCCCTTTAAAGGAATGCTAAATGTAATTTTGCTAAAGGATAAATAATAAAAAAAGTTACAAGGTGATCCTAAAATTGTATTATTTAACATCTTACGTATTATAGAGTGTGATTCTTTTGCACCTTTGTAAATAAAATATAAAATATGCACACATTTCATGTACCAATAGAACTATGCCTACAGTTTGAAGTGGAGACCCTGGTTTTATGCACAGATTGGTAAATTGTATACTGAGGCACTCTCTGCAGCAGGAAAAGCTTACATGGATGTCTTAAGACACAAATAAGAACGCTTGCTGTGTAAGTTGACTTTATAACTATAAGCGACATCACAGCCCTGACCTCTATGGGAGCCGTCTCCACTTTCATGACCATCACTGAGAGAAGAGAACACATGATTTCTGCCTCTGACGTGGTGGCCTCTATAAAGGAGAAAGTATGAAGATACCACTGGAATGCAACACAACCAATCTAACTCACTGTTGTGGGTTTTTTACCCTTGTGTTGATGCAAGCAGTGAAATCCCCGACCTTTTAAGACCGATAAAAAAAAATCGTTTAATGAGTAACCGGTTACATTTTATTGAATTTGATTGTAAATTAGATTTTCTTATCTTTCCCAGGCATGACAGGAGGAACTTAATAGGCTTCAGCTCAGACGCACAAAAAAACAAAAAAAAACAAATGCGGTGCTTCTCATTTCCACCAGATGGCAGGAACAAACGTATTGAGTGTCAGTGCTGCCTCTTGCTTCTTGATGCTCCCCATCTTCTCATTTTCTCATATACAGAGTCATGTGGGGGAAAAATGGACTCAGCCTACCACAGCCTGTGTGTTTTCCTTACACATTTGGACATATGGACATTTTAACAATACTGAACAAATTGAAATATTGTAACAAGTCAAGCACCAATGAAGAAATTGTTGTTTAAAGCCTTTTTTTTCCCTAAAAAAATGTGTAACACATCCACATTTACTCCCAATTAAAATCACAAAAAAGCTACACTTAGGCAAATCTTTAGGTGCCCACAATGAGAACATTGTTCCACATTGTTAGGAGTTAAATGAGAGTGAACGCCATGGATTGAATTGGCTGTCTGTGGCCTTTAGAAAGATAATTAGCAGCGTTTGGGGCTGATAAGAGTTTAAAGAGATCGCAGAATTTGAAAACAGCGAATACGTTGTGTGGTAAATAGTCTACATGTGGAGGACTGAAATTCAAAAACAACTGCCAACATGATCAGGTCTGGCTGTCCAACCAAATGCCTATATAATCAGCAAGAAAAAGTTCACAAGCTTAACTTAACTTCCATGGAAGGTGTGCAAGGAGAAAAACCGTGGCTCTCCAAGTAAACCTGAAAAGTCAAACTTAAGTTAAGTAGATTTACATGTGTGGTATGAACCAAACAGCCATGCAGACAGGGAACCACACACCAATAGAAAGATCAAAATATCAAAACCCTTTAAAGATTCTCTGTAGAAGAACCAGCAAAAAATTTTAAAATTTCATATACAATTAAAGAGGTGTGTGTCAAGTTTATGCGTAGAAACTTGTAACAAAAATATAGTCTTCAAACCATGTTTAGCAAACATGTAGCCCATATTGTTTACTAAGCTTATTAATCAAATTACATTTATTTTTATGGCAGTTGTCGCAGATCCTCAAACTGGTTCACAGCACAATTCAAACAACAAAGTGAAAGAATATAAACAATATTAGAAGGATATAAAACACAAAATTAACCTACAAAGCAGAACATACCGCATACAATTTTTATCGTGAGCAAAATAACTTAAAGCCTGATTAAATAAAAAATAAAAAACGTGTTCTGCCACCTTTTAGAGCAATCAAACCGAAAGTACCACATAAACGCTGTAAAAGAGATGCATTTCACTCTTAAGGAGCGACTGCGTGAAAGGAAAACTCTCCACAGGTCTGAGGAGCTAAAATTAGTCTGTGGTTAGCAGACGAGGGGTCTGCGTTGACACATAAGACTTTGGCAGGTCCGAGATGTAATTAGCAGCTCGGCCATGCTAAGCCCTAAAGGTTATCGCAAAGGTTTTAAGGTGAACTGTAAAGTAACCAGTACCTGCTGTAAAAATATGAACACAGGGCTCCATCTGTTTTTTCCAGTTAGCAGTCCTGCTGCAGAGTTTAAAGGTAAAAAGGCAATGCATTTTAAGCAAGAAAAAAAAAATCAATTGTACTGATACCAGGTTTCTTATTTTTACTCTGAAATGCTTTGCATACCTAATGAGAGTTGCAGTGCACAACTACAACGCACACAGCCAGCCTGCTCTCTTAAATAATTAGATTGCATGTATTTTGGTTCAGTGAGACTCCCAATGTATATTTTACATGATGCAGATAAATCCGTGACATTCTTTCTGGGTCATTCTTGCGTGAGTGTTCTGTGAAATTACCGGATAAATAAAACAAAATGGATGTTACAGTTAACAGAGATGCGTGACAGGAAGAAGATACCCATTTTGATATCCGCACCTTTTTCTGTGTGGTCTGGCCTCTGTTTGGTGTTTCTTTGCACACGTTGACTTCCTCCCACAGCTAGAAAAACACATCAGGATAATTGTTGATTCTAAACTGAGGACAGGAATGCGTGTCGTTTTCCACCCCAAGACTCATCTTTTTTTAAAAAAAGAATAAATAGGTGTGTGGGAAGGGGGAAAAAAAATAACCAAATACCTTTATTTATAAAACTTTATTTTATTCTTCTCAACTCAACAGCTGTGGCTCTTCGAACAGTCTCCAAGTGATAAACTCAAACAACAAACATGGTACATATACATCAAACAACACACAGCACCTTCTATCTCATTAAAAAAAAAAAAAAGGTCTACAGTGAAACAAATCTTAAAAATGATCGGAAAAAAAATGGCAATGGTGTTCTGTCAACAAAAAAATAAATCAACTGTGGCTTAAGATTTCTTTCTTTTTATTTTATTTTATTTTAAAAGACGAGTAAAATAAAAATAATTGAAATCAGGGTCATTTTTAAATATATTGATCACGAAATAAAAAATACACATATCGGACTGCCAGTTGCTCTGTGTTGTTTTGTTTTTTTAAGTGAGTACTTCTGGTTATACATAATTTTGTACAAACTCTGTGTAAATCCTCAGGGTGATCTAAAGTGGTTACATTCAACTGTGGAGTGCCACAGAAACAATATAATATATAAAATAAATTCATTATATTTTGTATACAGTGTTTTCTGTTTGGCTTAAACACTGGTTCTGCAACAATTTATTCCTGAGGTTGCAACACTGTCTTAATTATGATCTAGGTGGAACAAACAGGGGAGGGGGGGGAGATGCACAACAATGGTTAGTCTGAAACCCAAGGACGAAAGTCAAACTAGGAAACAAAGTGACATCCTGCAGGATGAATATGGCAGCAGATGTTTCAGTCTTTTGCAAACCTTTAAAAACTTCATTTATGCTTTGCAACATTTGCCGCTTGCTTGATCAAGTTGTCACAAAAGAGACATGCACATGCCCACAGAGTCGTGATGCAGCTGCACAGATAAACGCGGGAGGACACCGAAAACGCAGAATATTTAGGCAATTATTACCGAGAGGTAAGACACTTCATGACTCCGGACATCTTCACGAGAGTAGTTTCAAGCATAAAAAAAAAAAAAAAAAAAAAACTGCCGACAGTTAGCCCCGTGCAGCGAGGGATCTTCTTCACACACATCCAAGGAGACTACTAGAACAAAATTTACAGACTGTACCTACTGGAGACGGGGTAGTGCAGAAATAGTGAAGGAACCGATACGAAAACGACTGTCAGGAGACCAATGCGAGGTAGCATCGACGAGGGGAGCGGTGGGACCTGAGAGGACAAGCTTGCGGCGCTAGGTAAATGCTTAGATTTGCCTTTCCGTGTATAAAGAGAAGACAGATAGCCCTGTGAGAGCAAGGGAGGTGCGTGAGCTCCGATCCTTTGCAGCTGGTGAACAAATCGCGCACAAATAAATCTTAAGCTTGCGAGCGAGTACCGTGTTCTGATGTGCGTGCAGTCTGGCGCAGAGGGCGAAGGGAGCCGCTCCGCCTTAGGTTAGTGTATATACATTTGAATAACTGACAGGCAATGGATCATTTCTTTAAGAGCGAAGGCAAAACTCTTCAGAGTTTCTCTGTTGACGAACAGGGCAGGATCAGTGACACGAGCGGAACGATAACGGATTTACAAAGCAGGTGATATAAAATAAAAAAAAACAAAAAGACATTCAGCTTCTGAAATAGCATCATACAGTAGCACATTTTTCAAAATGAATTTCAGATCAATTGAAAACGCATGCACGATTTCCATGGACTATATTCCTTCCTTTGTTTTTTTCCACAACACTGTAACATCGTAGGTTGGTTTAATCTAGTCTGTTTTACACTTATGGACACAAATAAACGATACGAAATCACTGACATGCATGTTCTTACACGGGAGGGAAAAGGAAACAAACGGCCATTATTAACAATTTTACAATATAGCGGTGGAGGGGGGAGAGAGAAAAAGAGAGAGATGAATGGAATTAAACCATGTTAACAAGAGTCGGGGCAAGAAACAGGGCAGGGCTTGTTTGGTTGCTTTGCAGGTCAACAGGACAAGGGTCAGGACTGCTGGCCACCCCACTGACTCTCTACGGGCCTGCGCAGGAGCTCCTCCACATGCCTCGCCACATCCATGGTGTCATCCAGGTCAAAGTCTCCGTCTCCATCCAGCACGGGGTCGGCCCTGCCGAGGCAAACAGAGGAGGCTCACGACTGGACAAAGGGCGGCGGCACGGCGGCGACAAAACGCACCGACAGGGAGACGGTGGGCTTGAAGTGCTTGAGAACTCACATGGCTGGGTACATGCTGTAAGTGTGTGAGTGATTAACAGGTGCTGGAGAGGCGCCTTGATCCATATACGTTGGATTTCCACCGACCGGGTCTGGATTAGCTGTGGCGAAGCTGCAAAAGAAACCCCCCGGACGAAAAAAAAAAGAAAAAAATTACTGTAATCCTGAATCAAACGCCGCTGACAATTTATTCAGCAGTTTCCTAAGCAACAATTCTCAGCGTGCTTCCTGCGCTTTTTTTTTTTTTTTTTTTTTCTTCTTTATAACCTCATGTCCATTTTCTCTAGCGCTGCGAAACCAACCATGGAGAAAGGCAGGCGGTGCAGCTTCATAACTAACAAGCCTAACTCATATGATGAGTGGAAGACAAGCTCATGCAGGAACCCCCGCCATCTTTAATTGGCCTCCTCCAACTGTAACAAGCTAACTAATGGCTGACCTGAATTCAAGGTCCAGCGCTGGGTGATTAACTCTAAATGCTGCTTCAGAATAATAACCGGCAAGTGGATGGCAGAGAAGGAAGAGAAGAGAGGCGAAAGGGAAATGGAGGAACAAGAGGAAAGGAAGTACTCACTCAGGCACTACTTGTTTGATTTGTGGTTTTACGTAACCATCCACTGCTTTGGCTTTAAAAAAAAAAAGGAAAACAGAAATAAATTAGTGTGTGTTTTTTTTTTAGCATTTTCTTGTCTAAAAAAAAACGAGCTTTGCATTAGCAATTCTTTCACAAACAGAGTCTCTTACAGAGGGGTGGCGTGTAATATTTGGAGAACACCTCGTCCTTGGGTCTGTCGGGATAGAGGAACAGGAGGTGATTGAGATCGCTAATTCGGTCGGCCAGGGAGCGAATGGAGAAGTCTTTAGTTGTGTAGGGCATCAGATTCCAAACCATTCGCTCACCTAAACACACAGAGCGCGTTATCAGTAACAGTAGCTCCCAGTTCTCTCCAGGACATTATTGCAGATGTTTAGGAGGACACTAAACAGGCTCTAAAATGTTAGCACAGCATGAAGTTAGCAGTTGCTTATTTATTTATTTAAAAGCGTTTTGCATGCACTGTAGATATGTACGCCCTTACAGCTTTCTTCTGATTTAGCTATTTCTCACACTTGTGTGTGAATATCAATAAAAAAAATTTTAACAATAGACAAAGATGATCTAAGAAAATGCAAACTGCAGGTTTTTTTAGGGGAAAAATCTACCCCAACAAACTGCATCCTCTCTATAACAGCCACAACCCCTCTTGTTAAATTGGGAGTTTACAATAATTAAACACATTTCCTTTTTTGTTTTTTGGGCAGTGTCTGACTCCTCGCATCCAGGCCTGATTAATCACTGACCTGCCGAATCATGAAATCGCTTGAATAATAAATGTCAGACAACATGAAAGAGGCTGGACCAGATCAAGGAAATTCAAAGCCATTTCTAAGGCTTTTGAATCAGAATCAGGTTTAATCGGCACGCTGCTTCGTACAGCAGGGGATTTGGCTTCAGTTCCACTTTACTCTCAGTGAAGATATTTTAAGTATAATAGACAGAAAAATGTTAACGGAAACCTTTTTCTGGTAAGTATGAATTTATACATTTTCAACAGAAGAGGAAGACTTGGTTGGATTGGTGCAAACAAGCATGGTAACGGTGTGGGTACCCTGACTGTTAAACGTTCATCAGCTTGACTGCCTGGGGGGTAGAAACTGTCTCTGTGGCGGCTGGTTTTAGCAAATAGCGCTCTGTAACGCTGACCTGAAGGTGAAAGTCTAAACTGTCTGTTTGCAGGATGTGTAGAGTCTGCAGAGATGTTAGCTGCCCCGTTTTTTTAAGCATAGACCTGTACATGTCCTGGATGGAGGCAAAGTCAGGCAAGATGAACCTAGCTGCCTCCAATGAACCTAATTGTTCAACACCAATGGTGGACAAGTTTACACCAGATTTAAAGGGGGTTATGAGTTTTGTTTTTTGTTTTTTTGTTTTTTTTACACAGTATCAGGTTGGTGTAGGACACTACTTTCTTTGATTAGATTAAATCATTCATTAATGCAAGTTGTCCTTGTTAAAATTAAAATCTGTTTGATGGTCCAAAACATTTAAGTGGACGAAGACTTTAAAAAAAACTGTAGGTTAGATTTGAATAAGTTTAGAACATGCAAAACATGCAACATAAATAAATAAAATAAACCATTAATGAAAACCCTGAAATTGACAGTGGGTGTGCCTTCTTTAAGGTTAGGTTTAGCTGCAGCTGTTTCAATAATAATGCCAGTAATATTTAAATATTCAAAACAGAGGTTAATCTAAAAGGACAATGAAGATTGTTTTAAATAAACTTTATTCGTGTTCTTCAGAGTGAGTTTTGAAGAGCGTGGTATAAATGGATTATAAACACACATGGTGGACAATATTTGAACACTGGTGCTATTCCAGGTACGTAACACTGTTAAAACATAGCGAAGTGAGGAACCACCCAACAAGTAAGCTCCAGTACCACCAGACCATCCGTGCATGAACACATCAAAGCAGATCTAGAACTAGGACTTTGCCAACAGGGACCAGTTTATTGGTAATCAGAAATGAATTATGAAATAAAATAACGAAACGAATAAACCATGAGGCTCTCGCGCCTCTCCAAAACTACAAACTGAATAAACAAATTGGGCCAGCACACAACATTGAAATGGACTTAGGGATACATTCCCAGCGGTCAGCATGTTGAAGTCAAGCGAGAACTCCTGAACCGAGTCTTGGTGGCTCCAGGGAAGGAGGCACCAAGACACGGTTCAGTGTGGGATGACTTTTGGGATGCTGCCTGCCTATTCGACAAGGCAACAGGAGAGGCCAGTAAAACTGTGATTCCTTGGTGGAAAACTACAAACATCGTTGATGATTCTAATGTGGATCAATTACAGTTAATGCGTCGTCCACTCCCAGCCACAGCCGCAAAATACTAATGGCTAGTAGAGGCTAGCGTAGTGTAGTTTAGTGACAGATATTAAAATATTTAATGGTGCAGACCATCCCTTCAAACAGCTGCTGAGCTTTATAATTGATAGCTAGAGAGCTGCTGCTTAAAGAGATGTCTTTGCTGCTACAGCCGAGGCCATGATGTGGCCACAGCACTGGACCCGACAGCAGATGTCTAGATATTTGGAAAACGGGGTCAGTCAAGAGAGAAATCCTCTAAACAGCAACCCTTAAGAGACTTTAAGATGAAACATGATACACCACATCTCTATTTTTTTTAAAAATCCAGAGCTGTTTACTTGTAAACTCTCTGGCCTTCCCCAAAGTGCAGGAAAATGTGGGGTTTGTTTTTGAGAACATTAAAACTCCTTGATGACCTTCTTGGATCCTAGGTGGCATTGTGGACACCGGTGCTTTCGCTGACACGATTCAGGATGTGAACACTGCGAACCTCTCTGGTCCGTCGGCATTCATGCGCTCTGTGCTTCTCTTAGCCGAGAGCATGCTGAGCACATCACGACTCCACGCATTCCTCTTATAAACAAAAGAAATGGAATAACAAAGGGAAATCCCTTGAATAATAATTTATGTTCAACAGCAAACGTGCGAAGAGGCACTGCGCAAACAGCTTCTCTGGGTTCTGAAGAACTCCTCTAGAGAAAAACCACAATAAACAACACCAAAGTTATGAGAAACAACTGTTACACATGAATAATTGTCTTACCAAAAAAAGATCAATACAATTGAAACAAGCTGTTTGAGGTATTTTCGCTAGTTTGTCCTTTATAGCTGATAGTTTACTTGAGTCAAAGCTGCGCACTCAGAGGTCTAGTAGCTTTATGTACATTTACTTTAGGGATCTGCGCTCATAGCGGAGACTCATTTGGTTCGCTTGAAGCCAAAACAGTTCTCAGATTTGCCATCCTGCACATCCTACCTGCTTTGTTGGGATTTTCCGCCACCCACGCAATTGTTATGCCTCCAATCTCAGAGTCACTGAAGCGCAGAAGAAAGGTGCCATTGGGTTTGGACATCAGCATATCCTGAGCCTGCTGCTTGTTCACAAAGCCCAGGATGGCTCTACAAAGAGAGTGTTATATTAAAATACAAAGAAAATGTCTTTTTTTATTATTTTATTGTTTTACGGGTTGCCAATAACGGGGAATGATTGCTGGAGTTTGTTTGCTCAGGAGCAGCAAAGCGTTTAGCGTCTTGGTAATCCTTACCCATCATTCCAGTGAGGTTTGAGATGCTTCTTTGTCAGTTCCATAACACCATCAAACCACTGCCAAAATGTGAAGTTCCTTCCTGGCAAGCTTTCCTGCAGATATGTAGAGGAAAACATCTTCTGAAAAAGCATCAAGGATTCAGTTTGATGTCTTTTAAAATGATCTCACGTTTCTGTAAATCATCTGTGGTCCAGGTCCACTGTAATAAAAAAAAATGAAACCAACGTTTCTTCTGTGTGTGCCTGCTCCCTGCGTGAGTGGATAGGGCCGTGTGTTTGTGTGAGACAGTAATGCACATTTTTTTTGAAAAAGCTGACATAAAGTTCCTGTCATCCAATGAGGATAATTTTGTGTGGTGAATGGGGGTTTGCAGTTTCCGCCTTCAATGGCTGCTTTAAGCCAGCAAATGGGGCCTCCTGCATTCTTCTACGGGGACAAACAGGACAATTTAAGATGAAGACTTGACTGCCAATGAGGCCTTCTCACTCAAGTTGACCACAGAATAGAGCAGTTTAGGGTCCTACAAATGAAGCAAGAAAAATATTTGTGTGTATGAATTGCTTGGCGATGAAAAAATAGAAGAAGAAGAAAAAAAAAAAAGAAATGCTCCCATAAGAGCCAAGCATGTGGTTAAAATCCTTTATGACTTGAGGGTTGAAAAAAAAAACCCCGTAAAAAAGTCAAAGCACAGCATGATAAAAATCCATTCATTAAAGCTGGCGATAACAGATAAACAGAAGACTATTTCTGTAAGCTGCATGTTTGCTCAGAGCATCACGAGGTAAGAGGGCTGGTGCTAACCCTGTTAAACTGTGACCAGGTCATCGTCATGCTCCGGTAGTCGTCAGGATTGTTGCTGGAGCTGCTGAAAGCTTTTTGAGCCAGGAAGACCAGGTTCTCCTCAGATAGCCCTCTGTTGCTCTGCACCTCTGCCTTGTACTTCATGTTGATGGCTTCACAAAGCTGAGGCCACAGTACCTTATCTGGCACGAGGAAAGGCACTCGACCCTGCAATTACACAGGAGTTACGGGCGGGAACGAAATACAAAAAAAAAAAAAAACATTGTTGGTAATAATGAATTAAAAAATGAACACATATTTACACAAGCAGCATTTTGATTACAACATTTAGCGATTTTTTTTTGCATAAGGCAATAACTTGTTGATAGCTAATTTTTCCTACGTCTGTGCATACCAAAAGTTTTTTCTTTCTTTAATTCAAGCTTCTCTTGCTTGTACTTTGGTGGCTTTATTGGTGCTTGGAGAGAGGCTACCTGCTAGTAGCAACGCAAGCTAATAAGACTAAAGGTACATGGTTACTAACATAATGTGAACACTACTTTGTGTGTGAAAGATTAAATGAGATACAAACCCTGAGAGGTATATTTAAATTGTCCGTTACCACAGCTATCGATGTTTGAAACTAAATGTTGAATTTAGAAGTCTGGGTTCGTGAGAAACCTTCACATTTTCTTCCTGGATTTCAAGCTTTAGGGTAACTTCCTGTTTCTTTTTTCCAATGTCGAAAATATAAAACTTATAATCGAAACTGGAATATGCAACTGAATAACAACCTTTTGTCACTGGGTAAGTGCTTTCGCCCCACTTTTAATGTCCCTCTGCTTTGAAATGTCTTTTAAGGGTAGTGCTACTTTACAACCTTGGCATTTAATTATGATGCGTTACATTTGTACAGTGAAGTCTAACATTACGACATCCGAGTAGGAAATTTCAACTGAAACTCCCCTAAAGTAGGAATTACGGGTTGGAAAGTCGGAGTGACAGGACCGTGCCCGACTTTCGCATTCAAGATGGCTCCTACTCAGCAACATAAAACTTAATTTTAACTGTTCTATATTTATGTAACATTTGAGTGCAGTTTATATGCACAAAATGCTGTGAAAAACTGTTATTGTCATTGTTATTAACAGTATTATTACAGTGGCCATAGCGGCAAAGCGAGCGATAAAGAATCGCCATCTATTGTTGTTTACCGTTTCAAGTTCAGACGAACACTTCTGAACAGCTTAAAACCACACTCAGCTATAAAATCTGACTTTAAAAGGCACCGTGAGACTCAGGTTAGCTTTATTTGTACATCTAACAATAGCTATGGTGCAAACGTTCATGTTTTTTTCTCCTGTCAGATGAGGGAAACAGGAATGATATCTACTCAGAGATGACATCACTCTAGCTTTCCAGTTTTGAGGTAAAGGGGACAGCATTAGGTGGTACCCTTAACAAAACACAATTTTTTCAGCTTACTAGACTTCCTCTTCTACTGTTAATGTCCTAAAAGGCTCTGCATAAACAGAGAAAGTTGTTCTACCAAGTAAGGTACGTTTTGTCTGACACCAAACAACAAAACAGTGTTGCCCAGAATATATAATCACCATAAAGCAACAGGAACTCCCAAATTAGGGCTGCAAAAACCGAATAACAGCCTTTTGTACATGCAGCTTTGAAAGAAAGGAGAAATGTGCGGGTTCGTACAGAGGTCCAAATTGTACGACGTATTTTAAGGACAATAACTATAACACTGCACTTTTTATTCAATTATTTAACTAATTTGTGAAACGTTTTTTTAAAAAAATATGTCATTACCATTTTCAGAGTTGTGATAGAGTTGTTTATTTCTTTCTTTTTTCACCTTTATAGATCTAATTATTAATTTGGCTGTTTCATTTATGACTCTGAACCACCGTTTCCATCATGGGGAGAAGGTTCCAACTAAGATGAGAATAAAAGCAAGTAATTTTTTTTTTTTTGACTAGATGTATGTAAAGAGTCAAAAATGCACACGAGTGTCCAAACGGGCGGCCACATGGATACAAACTTTGGAAAGCAGACACACAATCCCACACACAAACGTTTTACTTACTGCCTCTGCAAACGCGTTGTCCCACAACACCGTGGCTGTGGCGTTATTGTCTTGGCTACCATGAACTATCACCACAACAGGAAGGGATAACGTCTGTTCAGAGGGGAAAAAAAAAACCCATCACATTCAGTTTGATCATAATCGTTACCAAAATTGATGTATGTACAACAACAATACACATTAAAAAATATATACAACACACATTATTGGGAAGGATACGGTTTAAAATTATTCATCAGGGAGATCCATTGAGTGAATCCTATCTTTGTACATCTTAGGTGAATTACAAATTGTGCCAATAAATATGGACTTGCTCTGTAAATGAATAAGACCTGAAAAGTTGTTCATTTTAATTCCATTATTTTGATTTATTGTAATGAATTTAGAAGGGTGTAGGAAGAGATATGCTTTCCTTCTACCAACCAAGTTTCTTTCATTTTATTTGTAGTAATGCTATGAATAAATACATTTTCCAACACTGCTAAAATTTTAATTGTATTGATATTATTTTTTTTTTTTCAAAACCTAAAGCTTGACTAAGAACTGGAAGAAGTGTTGTCAAATTATGTGTTTTATTGGAGGCTTAGATTTTCCTGAGGATAAACAGGATTTCCACAATTGCAGGAAAAGAAAAGTTAGAACTTCTGTTGTTGGCTTTTTTCCCCCTCTTACCTTAACTTGAAAGACGAGTTCATTGCTTCCAACGCTAAACTGGGACTCAAAGAGAATGGTGAACTTCTCTTCTGTGACCGACTCTGCGCCGCGTCTGTCCGACCGTTTGATCCTTTTTAAAGACTACAGAAAAAGATGATGTGTAAGAACATTTACAAGCCGGAATGCGTCATTTTATACACATTGGAAACATTGGGCACATGCAAAATAGCAAAACAGCAGCTTCCATGTGGTTCTAAATAAAGCACTTGTTAACCTGATGACCAGGAATTGCAACCGCCCCGACAAAAACATGGGTTTGCGTAATTGGTTGGGCTGGAGTTAAAAGTTTGGCGTTAACATAACGCCTAGAATTTTAGACGTCAGCAATGACCTTTGACAAACATTTATTGCTGCTCATCAATCTAGGAATGGTTATAAAAATTCCCTGCGCAATAATTTTTTTTTAAGATGGGTAAAAAAACAAAAATTAATGCAATTACCAACATACAAACAGCAGTTCTAATCTGATTAAATTAGTTACTCTATAAAGTACATCATATAAACAGAAACAAAATATCCCAACCTTATAAATGGCAAATTATCTGGGTAAAAATTTTTTTTTTTCTCAAGGATGGAAACTACAAAGAACCACCCACATGCTGCTTCTTCTGGGGTCAAGTTTCCGCATGTAACATAATGAATAACGGGTCCTCATATATTCTCAAACACATCTTTTATACCGATAAAAATCAATGCTATTCTTTCAAGTGGAAGATAAAAAGATTCATATTATGCACAGATCCACAGTTGGTCCTTGAGTCTTTTTCCACTTTAATGCAAATCTTTTTTAGGTACTGAGCAAGTCACGGTCGACACACGTCGACTTTTGTTGAAGTCATGTTTTTTAGGATACAAAATATACTAAATCAACAGGAAGAGTTGATGATTCAGTGTACTTTGTTTTAAAATTGGTTTCCCTATAATTGCTCTTAGCTTTTCTCTAACAATTATATATTTTCTATACATTGCCACCTACAATGAACTTTTTTTTTTTTTTTGCATATTTCCTGTGTAGTTGCTGTATCTATTAGGTTCCACATGTTTCACAAACATTTGTGTTAACCACTTATAATGCATTGAATTTAAGGGGTGCTTTTATGGATTTGCTATGTGTCTGGATGAAGCCCTCTTCCAGACTACGTCTGTAATTTCAGCTTGAAGGTCCTCTTCCCAGGCATTCAGCCTCGTCATTGAAATTTCAGATGAATGTGTTAACAAAAAAAAAAATGTAAAAAGTCTGGGATAATACCCTTTCTCCAACTATCCTTTAGAGAAATGTTTCCAAAGCCAAATTACAAGGTTGTGTGCAAACATTTTGATTTAATCAACAGCGTTTGTAGACTGAAGGTACAATATGAGACCAAGGTCAAATTCAATTCTCTGCTCATCCAATCACATTCTTGTATTTGCATATAATAATAATAATCTGTGATCATTATGGATTCCTTTTAAATTCCATAATTTAAATGCTTTATAACAACCACCAACTGCTGTTTTGCATTATCCAACAGTTTTGGTAGCTAATTCATTAAAAAAGAGCAGCAGTCTCATCCCCTCATCCCCTCTGGAGTCCCACCTGCCATGAGTGATTCAGTCTAGAAGGTTTTCTTCCAAAGTTCTGCACTTGATTCCAGTGCTTGCATATTGGTTTGAAGGTACCATCTCCGTCACATAGCTCCACTGGCAACATGTGCTCCATTCTGTCTCTCCTCTGTTTTCTCAGAGTCTCTACTGCTGTTGTAATCCATCAAAGTTAGATGAGAGCTCCGCTCTCATTAAATTTTATACTAGCTGGCGCTGCGCTCATCCCAGTTTCAGCCATAACACTTTGGCTGCTGTTTACCATAGTTCCAGGAACTTAACCTGCTCCACCCTCTAACTTGAAACTTAACTTAATTTGCTTAGATGATTTATCACTTTAACCACTTACATTTACAAGCTGGGACCCTACCATGTTCGCTCAGAAATGTTGTGATGGGATTTTGTTCAGATCAAATGGTTCTACATCAAATTTAAAGTAACCTACACAAAGCTTACGTTTTATTATTCGGCAGCCATAACTTGAAGTCCCCAAAATTCACATTTGAACATTTCTTGAAGTTCATAATTTTACGGTGAGAAGGGTTCTTTAAAAGTCGAAAACATTTAACACACCTGCCCGTCTTCCCAGCAGCGGATGCAAGGTCAACCACAGGGTTAGCTCATTCAATAACCAAAGAAAATGCAACAACCCCGAAAGAGCCAACTCTTCAGGGTGATGACAGTACAATTACAAAGAGATGGAAGAGTATGGCTTGCTTTGAAAAGTTGCTGGAAGCAACAAGTTTCTGTTTTAAAAGAATCTGGGAATGTAGGTTTGCAAATATGAGACTTCAGACGCATAAAAGCAAAGTAAAAAAAAAAAAAACAAGCAATGAACAACGTTATCAGGACAAACTCGGAGCAACTGTCAAGCCAGATGGTGGAACGGTGATGATTTGAGTTTGAGGAACTGGTGTCGAGTCGACCATGAACTCACCTGAACAATAAAAGCATTTTCTAAAGTTAAACGAGGAACAAGTAAAACAAAATAAAACAACAGTCGATTCACGATGAACCGCTGGATAAGGAAAGAATCACGCTGTCGCAATGGTCCAGTCAAAGCCCGGACCTTAAACTGAGTGAAATGCTGCACTGGGACCTCGATAGAGCTGTGCAGAAGCAAGAAGTGAAGCAACATTTCCAACAAGAGGGCGAGTGAGAGACCGACGAAGGGATAAAGAAAATGACTTCTCTAATGTTCTGCTGCTGAAGGTGGTTATAAATGCAACAGAAACATTTTTTGTATAAAGCTTTTCCATTTTGGTATCATCTTTGCCGAATAACTTATGACATGGTGGAATATATTATGTGTTTTTGCATATGTAAGTAAAAAACAAATGTAAAAAGAAATTACAATAACTTAAACGCATGCTTATTTGTATTATGCCTTGATAAACAGAACCATTGAAACAGGGTGTACTTTCTTTTCACAATCCCTATTGGTCAGTGACAGTCACACCCTTGTGCAGCATCAGGTCAAATCAACCTGCCTGATATTTTGTACATCCACCTGGTTCCACGAAAACAGCGTTTACTCGTCAGGGGACGGCACGTTAGGGCGTGGTATGCGGCGCTTTAGTGACTAGATGATGGCAAACGCTCATATGGGCGCTGTGGGTGAAACGGGCGGGGCATCTCTGTGTTCTGACACCTCCTCTAGACGGAGAAGGTCAGAAGCTAGGTCAGTAGCTGGAGCTGTTTGGCACACTCATTTTCCAGTTTTACATTCTCCAGCTTGCTGTGATTTAAAATGTCTAAAAGAGTTTTCATGTGCGAAACAGGTGGGTGGAAGCAAATAACTCCCTCGCTTTGCTAGGTATAAAATTCAAAACAATTATTATCAACTGAGTTAATTATTTATGCGCATAAAACAGAAAACAGCACAGCGTTAAGGTTGTTTTAACCACTGCAAGATGCACAACTGGAATTTAGACAGCAAAGCCCCACTTACCATATTCCTGAAGTGGGCGCTGAGAGTGCCTGTAGTCTGGTGGTACTCCATCACGCAGTTATTGTTAAGAATTTCCCCGCTGCTCTCGCTGGAATAGAAAGACAATTAAGGAGTGAGTAAATTAGCTCTTCTGACTAATGTGGTGGACTCATGTGATGAGAATTGCAGTGCTTCTAATATCCCGTCCCTCTAGCTTCCCAGAATTGTGTTTTTGCTGTATAATTGGAATATCTGACTATCACCGTGACCATCTTATCTGCTTTGGCACGCTTGCACGACTGTCTTCGAGCATGTTGTTTACAGCAGACGATACAGAGCAGATGAGAATCCGACTGTTTGATTGATTCCCCGTTTCTCGCAGCTGGCTGCCAAGCTGGCCCGGAGATCGGAAAGTTCCCCATACGTGAGGGTGAATGTGGAGCGAGGCTGTGAAAGAGGCTAAAAGCGGATTCTGTATGTACGCCACAGATTCCTCCGAGGCATTGTTCAACTTCCAGTCATGTCTCGGAGCTAAGCTGTGAAAGGATGCGTTACCAGAAGTCCTCATTCCCAACAAACTCTCATTCATTGATCTCTATAGGAAAACCTGAAACTCTTAATGAAGCCTCAAGGAAGCCCACCTGTGATAAATGTATGTTACACCTGATTTATGACAGGCAAAAGACACAAAGTAATGTTTTTTTTCCCCCAAAAAATGTTTTGACATTTTCATCGACAGAAAAGAGCTCTGTAAACTTACTTCCGTGTGTTTTCATTTTTCAGCAGGGCCTTGGCTTGCTGCTCACTAATTATGGTGGCTTTGACCTGTGGAGGGTTCATGTGGACGTTTAACTTTCCTCCCACTAGGAGGCGTACTGTGGCGGCAAACTTGGTTTGGGTCTTCAGAACCTGGGGTGGCTGCTTCTCGATGATGAAGGTGCTGGGAACATAGAATAAATGTCACAAAAGGAGGTGAAAGCAGAACAAAGCGCCGTTTCTATGCTGGATTTCTTGTAATACAGGCAACAGCATGTTAAAGTGACATTTACTAGATTTTCAAACACATTTCTGCTGCTAACACGATAAATTCAGCTTATTTTGATCTACTTAAAGGATAATAGCATGCAGTGTTAAGTTTTTGTAAAAAAAATTACACACTTAAGGGTGAATATTTGCACATTCTTCACCTTCTGAATGTTTAAATGTGTTTTTTTTAATCCTCCGTATGAAGACTACTTTGAAACAAGTCTTCTCTTGCAGCTATAATTAATAATTTCTAATGTCTGCCTGCTGAGTGGCAAGTGTCCATCTTATGTAACTCTAATGTTAAAGTTTATCCATGGCCATATGCATAGGTTTATATCCTCCTGAAGTTTTAAAAATGATCCATCTAACGCAGTCGTGCTGACATATCTCGACATCTCTGATTTAAAATTAAAAAAACAGAACCGCAGCTTTCTTTAAGGAAGTTTCGGGCCTTTGCAACTGACCTTTAGCCGAACAATGCAAAATAAAGACAGGTCATGTTAATATTACTGTTTCAGTTAGCCAGCAGTAGCTTCTTTTGAAAAATTTTCTCTCAAGATTATTTATTCATGCAGCAACACACAAACAGAAAGCAAAAAAAGGCAGACCGAATAAGATATAACCCTGCAGGCCCGGGGGGGAGCGTGAGCGAAATAATTTTATCGCTATGAGCCCTAAAGCCTTCTGTTATGCAGGTGAGGTGAGTAGCAATAGGAACACGGCTCTCTCGCTTTTGTCAGTGTTAAACCTCCGAAGGTTTTAGGTGACTCCGAAGAGGACTGTGCCCAAGAAGCAATGCATTACTGTCTGGTCGCAGGCTTGTCTGTAGCCTGTCAGAAAATTGCTGTGACAATGACACGACTCCTCTATGTGTTATCGCTACCTTCGGGGACAATCGTATAAGGCAGTGGCAGAGGGTGCTGTCAAAAACTTTAGCGCACTCTTGCTCGGATACGCTGAAAGGCAAAAGCATCCTGGCAGATGGGCCTTTGGGGACGACAATAATGGAACGAAACAAGTTGCATGTGCCCTTTTTTTTTCCCCCACAATGCCTGCTTTATGTCTCAGCAAACCTCTTTAGGTGGCTTCTCCTTCCTTTCTCCCGCTCAATATACTCTAATGGACCCGTGACGACTATCTCAGACTGTAACAACACTGATCAACTGTGATGTATACAGATAAAGAAGCATTTATAGTGTTGGGGAAAGCTCTTTTCCTCCTTACACATTACTTCCATTTTCTTTTTCTTTTTTTGATCACGCTTAAATATTTCAGATCATTAAAGCTAACTGTTAAATCAGACAAAGGTGAACTGAGTAAATAAAGTCGTTTTCCAATGATGACTTGCAATCCAGCACTGCAAAAATGGAACTTAAAATAAGTAAAAATGTTCTTAGAATTTGTGTATTTGTCCTTGATTTGAGCAGATAAATAAGACTATTTGCTTATGGAATAAGATCTTTGCACTTAAAATAGGAATTACTCATCTCCATCACCTTATTTCAAGTGCAGGATGTCTAATTATCTTATTTTAGGGGTAAAAATACTCATTCCATTGGCAAATAATCTTTTTTACCTGCTCAAATCAAGGACAAATACACTAACTTTAAGAACATTTTACTTATTTTTAGAGTTGTTTTTGCAGTGAGTCCAACCTGGCTGTGTGTGAAAATATAATTTGTGAAATCGTGAATTAAAAGCCGAGTTCAACTTTTTACGAACTGCACCAAGGGTGGATGACTGCCTGAATCAGGAAATCACTTAAACAAAACCTTCTTGAGAACACGAAGCAGGGAAAACGGAAGATCTCAAAAAGGCACACGTCATGCCTCGATCGGAAGAAATTACAAACAACAGATGAAAAAAAAAAATGGTTACTGATGGCTATCAGTTTGTAAAGAGTTAAAAAGCTCTTTCTACTCCAGCAAACCACAATGATAGTCATTATCCACAAATGGAGAAAACAGGGAATGGTGGTGAACCTTCCTATAAGTGGCTGCACAAGCCAAGTGGCTCCAAGAACGCACTGACAACTTATCCAGGAGGTGATAAACGAACAAGATCTAAAGCAGTGCAGAACTCACCATCCCCAGTTAAGGTCAGTGTTTAGGATCCACAGACCAGAACTACTGCGGACCAAAAAAAAACACAAACACCTGTCTCACATCTGATGATCCCCAAGACTTCTCTGATACGGAACTTCGGGAGCTTAGACGACTCGGCGTAAACGACACGTGAATTCTGCTCTTCGCCAGAAAATCCTGAAGAACGTCAGCAGTGACCTTAAATTTAAGTCCAGGGCAATGATCCACAGCACACATGCAATTCCACCTCGGAATAGCTAAAAAAAACAACAATGAAGGCTTTTCAAATGGCCTAATTGAAGTCCAGACTTACATCCGATCGAGAGGCTGGGCCACAACCCTTAAGCAGGCCATTTGATTCTCAAAAAAAACTTTTAACGCGCCTAAATAAAAACATTTCTGCAAAGAGGACTGAGTCAAAATTCCTCTACAGTGATTAAAGTATAAAAAAAAAACGTTACCACAAATCCTTGATGGCAGCTGTTTCCGCCGAGGGTGGAACAACTTACAATTAGGAGCACTAACTTTATTATATAGGGCCAGGCTGCTCACTCAAAAAATTAAACTATGATTCAAAATCTACATTTTGGATTTACTCAGTTCATCGCCCTGCTGTTAAAAAGCGGTTCAGTGAGCTAAAACTTTTAGGTCAAAACAGTGTGAGGGGAAACGTGAAAGCGCCCACACCTGGTGACCAAAGCTGAGATGATATCTGTAATAGTGCTGTTGAGTTCGTTGAGCAGCTCTTCGATAGGTCCAGGAATGGGCAGCTGCTGCCTCAGGTGCTCCGCCCGCCGAATCTGCTGTCTGTTCTGCCAAATCGTCTCAGCCAGCTTCTCACACCTGACGTAAAATAAATTAAATAAATAAAAATAAAAAAATACAAACATTAAAAATATTTTGATTGAAACAACTGAATTATTTGCTAACTGGACCAGAAAGGTGTGTTTAAATTCCACTTACTAAAATGACTGAAATGCATAGGCAGCCCTTTTTCAGTATGAAATAACCAGTAAATAAACAACAAGCATACATGAGATCCCAAGGCAATACGCAAGAAATGACAGCCTGTGGATATACGTTTTATATCCCTTGTATATTTCTTTCATTAAAAGCTTCAGAGATAAGCCAAGCAGAAACCGGCTGGAGGTGAATAAACCCATAATTTCATGCCGTGTGCGGGAGTCTAGTGGCTGGTGTTCTTAGCGGGAGATGGGAAAGAGCTCACCAGGACTGAAGGATGTCCAAGCCCCCCTCGGGTGGGCCCCCGTTGCCTGCCAGCTGTTGCCGTCTCTTCCACTGGATCAACTCGTCATCCAGAATGATGGTCTGCTGCTTTCGCAACAGCTGCAGTGTTTTCTGGTGCTTCTCTGCCAGGTCCTGCACATAAAACAGTCAAAACAAACGCAAACTATCACCGTCTAATGTATTGATCTCTTTGGGTGCGAGGGCTCGCTCACAGTGATGGACTGCCATACCTTAGAGGCATTCCAAAGAAACGATAAATATCAAAACGCATTTGTTTTACAAAGGTGCAACCAAAAAAAGAGCGATACGAAGCGTTTTTGCTGGGGCTTTCTCACCAGGCGGTATTTCTGTAGTGTGTTGGCTTCTCTTGTCAGCCATGCATCCACAGTAGCTCTCTTGCTGAGGAGGGCGGGCTCCCGTAGCTGCCGGTCAGAAGGGGGCAGAGTGGCAAGGCTGGACAGCTGAGCTGGAGAGGGTGTCGACAAGTTAAAGACTGACCAAAAGAGATGAGGAAGAAAGTTCTTAACCTGTGCAAATACAGCACGTTTTCCCCCTGGAGCCGTAATAGTTTACTCAAAGTTCCTTGAGGGTAGTACAGACTTTGAAGACTTCCTTTGTATGCCGAAAGAAAGAAAAAGCTGTTATGAAATATGTTATGAAAGCCCTCCCACCTCCCCTCAATAACTGGCACCAAATAAAACAACACGTTTCCAGTTTTGAGTCGCTTAGGATTATGTCTATTTACTACATGCCAAAACAAAGAGATTTTTTTTGTCTTTCTTACATATATTCCTTAAAGTACTCATCCATTTCCTGCCTAGCAACTGTCAAATAAAGGCCACTACAGCCAAAAAAAATAAAACTGTATGACATTTGTCAAGTGTCTTCCTAGAATTTTGGCCCATTCCTCTTGACAAAACTTGCGTAAATGAATCAAGGCTACGTGTCATCTTGCGTGCAGACACATCTTTTTTCTTTGAGATGGCCCTTCCAAAAAAAATTCCCTTTACTGCCCTTAAAGGTGCATTGCGCAAGTTTTGAAGTCAAACATTATTAATTATCTTTCCCATACGTACCCTTACATGTAAAATTAGTTATGCTCCATTTACCTGTTGCCTTGGTAGGCTCCATTAGCCGGTTCATGAGTGTACGTGCATGTGGCATGCTGCATGCTCTCGTTCACCTGACTAGTTTGTTGCGTCTCCGCCGTCATCGATGCATTAGCGAGGGAACGCGCGCTAACTTCAATATTTATAGCTCTCTTACCTCAGAGGACATGACGCTTCTAAACAAAAGACCTGTGCAGTCGCAGCTGCTCTTCCTCTTCTCCCATGCTTGTGCCCAGCACTGGTGTAATTTCAACGTGTCGCCAGAGGGGGCAGACGCCTGCAAAAATCCTGGATCTTGCGCTATGCTCCTTTAAGCCACGTTGTGACTAATTTGACTGTATGCTTAGGGTCTTTCTCTATTTGGAAGACAAATTTGTGTCAAGATTTTACCTTCCTGGCTGAAGACGTTGCTTCGTTATTTCCGCAAAAATGTTGTTTCCTCATGATACCACCTAATTTGTGAAGTTCACAAACCCCTCAGGCCGTAAGCGTCATTGTTTTGCCTCCAATAGTACTACAACTATGGTTATTATGACCAAAAACTTCACCTTTATCAGACCACAGGACATGTGTCCGACACTTTTTGTCCTTGAGTGCATCAGCAAACTGTAATCTAAATTTTGATTACAGTTTTGATTGATTTTCTGGAGGAACGGCTTCTTCCTCAACTGCTGTTGGGACAAGAGTCGTTTCAGTCACACGTGTTGTAGCGGCAGAGCAGGTGCCCCAGATACGGAGGCAATAAATCCTCGCCAAAAAGTTTCCTTTCCCAAGCTTAGGACCCGTGATACAAATCTACCCCCTTCTCTCGCTTCCCATTTCCGTTCCGATTACTTTAAAAACAGGCCACTAGGGTCACAAATGCTTATAACACTGTGGCATCAGCATCTGGAACTTCTCTAAATCGTTTAATGGCATAGCAATCTTGATGTATGTAAATTGGTATATATCTTACGAAAGGAATAACTTATTTCTCTTTTCATTTTGGCATTTTCTGGTAAACAGAAATAATTTGAACAAATGTTTATAAAAGCTGCTCAGCCAAACAACCAAAACATGTTACACCTTTATGGATTTCTTACTAATTACCAGCCCTGCAGCTGCTCATTACGCATTTTAGCAAGTCAAACAATTCATTTTAGCGCAACAACGTTGACACGCATGCCCACTGGTCTCACCCTGGATGCGAAGGCTTTCCTGGTACTGGATGATAAAGTACTCCTGGTTGTGCTGGAGCTTGCGCAGGTCATTCTCAGTGTCTTGGGTGAGCAGGCGAAGCTCCTCAAAGGCCTGGTTGATCTGTTGGTATTTCTGAGACATGCTGTCCATCATGCCGCCCACGGGAGAGCTTGACTAAACACAATGTGGGAAACGCAGAGATGGAGGAATGAGAAAGCCAAACATTTGTGACTGAAAAAGTAGTTTGGTTTTTTTTGCCCGTCGTATGTTACGCCACTCGGCACGTGGAACACTGGATCGTTTATTACGATCCTTTATACAAATGCGTAGCCGCTGGTGAGTTGTTATTTTAGAGCCCTTGGGGTGGGATGCTGACTTCTCTGTGCTGCTGTTAGGGTATTTGACAACAAACTCCCCCGTGACTAAAAGCAAATAATGTGGCGACACTGAAAACGGAAATGGGATAAAATGCACGTGTAACTCCCTCGCACACTGTGAGTGCACCATGGTGCCACAAAGGTTCAGACTAAACAGCGTGAAATTCGTTCGGTCAAAGTCAATTTCACAAATAGGAAAAACATGTTGCGACTGAAAATCAATGCAGAACAGGACTTACTGGGAGTCAGATGTTTTACGCCCTGCTGGTTTTCATGGTTTTGTAACTTAGTGCCGTGGCGTAAACTGAAAAAAAAAGCGGCTCTTGGTACGCCAGCGTTGCAATGGAGAAATTTAAAAGGGGAGATTGAGCAAAACATTTTACTATAAACCCGAACAGGCGCTAATGTGCCACTGAATCACATTTACAATAATGTAATAAAATCTGGTGACATTTGCTGGACAAACAGCGGGAAAAAAAAGAGAGCCGTTATCCAATTACCCAATTTCCGAATTAAGGACCATTATGTAGTTTAGGCTTCACTTAGTAACGTCAGGCTCCGTCCAGGATGTGGCATTAACATTGGACGGAGGTGTGTGTGTGTCCGTGTGTGCACCGACGGCACGCTGCAAAAGCTATCAGCGTCCAACTTACATTTGTAGCCTCTCTGATGAGCCTCTGCTCTGTGTAGAGGATGTGTTTGATACACCGGACGAGCTCCAGAGGACAGCGGTCATACGTGCTCTGAAAGACAAGGAGAGCATGAGACCCGTTAAGACCCGTTATCTCCTGACGAGCCGAGCAACCGCCGCACACAGGGCACACCAATTTAGCAGCATCAAAGAGGCTCGTTAAGTTCTCCAGCGAACGCCGTAGACATGCCAAAATCAATCAAGACACCGAGACGCCGCACGGCGCACCTCAGTGACGTGAATCACAACTGTCCATAAGGCTAAGAGGAGTCTCTGATTTTTTTTTTCTACTGATTAGTGACATTACATTGTTTTTATTTTTACTCAAAATAAACATCTGAACACACTGCAAAAATGGATCTAAAAATAAGTAAAATATTCTTAAAGTTAGCGTATTTATGCTTGATTTGAGCAGGTAAAGAAGATCATCTGCCAATGGAATGAGTATATTGTCCCCTAAAATAACATAATTAGATGTACTGCACTTGAAATAAGATGATGGAGATTAATTGTTCCTGTTTTAAGTCCAAAAATCTTATACCATTGGCAAATCATCTTAATTACCTGCTCAAATCAAGGACAAATACACTCATTTTAAGAACATTTTACTTATTTCTAGTTCTGTTTTTGCAGTGCATAAACTGATTAAAATCCATTGTATTAAGTATGGGCATGGTGTCATGGTTGAGAGAGCAACACGTTATTCCATATGTGTTTCCGTGCCAGGTTTTAAGCTCGGGATGATGGTAATCACAGGAACATTTCTGTGAGCAGGGAGTTCGGTCATAAATAGCAGTGTTGGTTGGTTACCTTAGAACTCACTTGGGCTGTTCTCTTGTTTTCCTCCATGTGGATACAACCTGTTCTCAAAACACCAAGCGTGCCGTGTGCTCTTTCTAAGAACTACTACGAGGAAGGAAACTGCGCTGAACCCTTGTGCCTTCTAAACACCAAACCCCCTGGTTTATTGTAAGCAACTAAGAGGTTTTGCTGAAAACATAATCTGGCACCTTGTTGGTTTTCATTTTTTATTTAATTTTATTTTTTTATTGACAAGAGATCAGCTATATTTTCATTAACAAAAATACAGTTTGAATTAAATTTGCGCACCATTTTTAATCAAACTCAGAATTCGAGCTTGTTAACGCTCACTCATCTTTCTTTTGAACCATAAATCAAAACTGTATTCAAAGATATTAGAGGTTGGGTAAAGTTTAAGTATGCTCTTCTAAAATTATTATTATCATTATTAATTAATGTTTATTTATAAGTTCCTATTTACAAGGGAGAGCTGTCAATGGATGTTACATATGCACCAATTACTTAGATCAGGTAAGCTCATTCTATTGGCCCGCTGATAAATCATCTGCTTTTTGCCGTTTTCTGAAACTAACACATTCTGTCATGACATCGTAAAATCTAGTAAACTTTAAAGAGACGTGTCTTTGGGGAGACCACTGGCGATGTCTTGACAAAGGTTGCCGCATACTGCGGTATGTCACGGAGCTACAGGTAGACTCCAGAGAACAGTGGTCAGCAGTCTGTGTGCTAATTGTTGAAAGAAAGGAAAAAACTATTAAAACTAAATGGGCAACAGTAAAACGAGCATTCTTGTTTAACAAAGCAGTTAATCATTTTCAAGAGAAGAAAAAAAGTACTTGCATAATTAAGCTTCATTGGAAATCCTTTAATTAGTTAGCTGCACCTTATAAATAGTTTCAGACAGGCATTGAGTCTTGGAACTAAATTATTCAGGTATAGTCATTAAAGGACTATATTTTAATAACTGCCTTTTTATGGCAAAGCGGCAAACAATGTTATTTTTAAAAACTGCTTTGTTGTATAATACTTGATCCATAGGTGTTCTTCCCTCTGGTAGCTGTTTGAAGCCCTAAACATAAAAGTGACACCAGATCTTCACATGTACCTTAATATAAAGACATTAACCAGACTAAACAAACTAAAAAATTTACTTATATTTACCAAACGACAATAATGAGGGACAATTTGTTTAGATTTTTTTTATATATATATTCTAAATATCCACAAATACCCTTAGCGTTAGTATAATTGCCTTTTAAACTGTATGCCTTGGGTCAAACATTTTGTGTCTTCTTCCACAAGCTTGGCACAACAGTTTCCTTGAATTGATGCCCGTTCCCCCAGCTGTACCTAACATGAGTTAGCCAGGTCTGCAGGCCACTTTGCTCTTCCCACAGATTTCTCTATAGGACTGAAATCAGGGCTTTGTAACGATCGCTCCAAACATTCACTTTGAGATGGCTGCCTTTCTACTATGCTCGCTTGTACTTTGTATTTCCATTGTAATTTGTTGCTATAATACGGCGACTTGCACCAGTTAGCAACTACTAAGTATCAGGCAGTCTTTTCTGGACAGTTTTTTTTTTCTTTCAGTTTGGATCAATCCTGGGATTTTTGCTGAGATCCTCGTTGGAATCGCAGCGGCTCTTTGTGGGTGTTTATGAGACACAGAAGGTGGAAACAATCAGGCACACTTCTCAAGGTCCAACAATGGGGACAGTGTGCTCCGCTCCCGTCAATCCACCTGGCAGATGTCCGCTGCCTAGTGAATAAAACCGATGAGCTGTTACTTCTCAGCGCAATAAACGCGATCCTCTGTGGATCTCCGACCCTCCGCTTCACCAGAACCTGCCTCGGATAATGCTGCGCACTTCTGATGGTGGGCTTCCAGCTATGTGGAATGAAACGCAAATGACGGACCGCGTGTTGATGTCAAAGTTTTAAAGAAGACATGTAGCCTTCATTTGGAGTCTTCTTTTTATTAACCACAAAGCCTTTGATTCACTGAGGGAGTTCTCTTCATTTGTTCTGGCTGGCCTTTACATCCAACAACCAGCTTGCAACTGAACAGACATGGAGAACAAACACCCAGAATATCTCATTACTAAGGGTTTCAACAGCACAAACCACTCAAATTAACTTCCAAAATACAAATAGCATATCAAGCATGCAACCAGGGATAAAAAAAAACAAAAAAACAACAATCTGGACCACTTTTATACAGCTTTAAAAGATGCACACCATGAAGCTTCGGGGCTTTCTGATCACCGTCTGCTTAATCTTATTCCATCATACAGGCAAAAAGTCTAAACCTCTAAGCCTGTGGTTAGGACTGTTAGGATGTGGACCGATGAGTCAAAGCAGAGGTTACAGGCCTGCTTTCACTGCGCAGATTGAAACGCGTTTGAAGTATCATCCACTGCATTATTAATCAGGTTTTGTTTTGTATGTGTGTGCAAAGACCGTTCATATGTATAACAACAATAAACCATGGTTTTCTTCATATCTGAGGAAGGTATGTTTGACCAAAGAAGAGTCTTACGGAAGTGGATATTTCTTCTGTAGGTTTGAAAACAACCATTTGCACCTGAAGCCCACATCAGAGGACTACATGCACCTCCCATCAACTGCTCTGGAACTGCCTCCCCTGTCCCCTCTCACCCCCTACCTGCATTGAAGATAACCGAGGAAGATGTCCAACATTAGAGGAGCAGGGAAGCTCCAGGACATGGCGGTATTCATCCTTTCTACCCAAAAGCCTGCACTGCAACAGCTGGAAGCAATTTTCACTCATCCGTCTGGAGCGGTGTGAGGTTTGCCTTCTGTTTCAAACCCTCCACCATCTCCACCACTCCCCAAGAAACGAGCCACCAAGGGGTTAATGACTACAGACCCGTCGCCCTGACGTGCGTGGTCATGAAATCAATCCGTTGAGCGACTGGCGTTGCATCTGAAATCCATCACACCCCCTAAAGGTTGCCTGCCAGGCAAACAGGTCAGCAGATGATACACTCAACTTGGGATTACACTTCATCCTGCACCTCGTCAATCAACCTGGAGCTGGTTTGTGGACTTCAACTTAGCCTTCAATACCACCAACCCAGTCATTCTTCACCAGAGGCTCACCCAGCACACAGCGCCGGCCTCCAGCTGCCAGTGGATCACAAACTTCCAGACTGACTGGCCCCCATGGGGCTTGCTCTCTTCAAAACCCTTCTTGTTCACGTATACACAAATGATTGCACCTCAACGGACCCGCCTGTGAAACTCATCACTGGTCTGAAGCTAGATGTTGGGTAGTCTAAAAAGGCAGACAGAAAAGGTGGATCAGCTGGTGACTGCACCGGTCCACTGCTCAGAACCACCTGGAGCTTAACACGCTCCAAACTGTGGAGGTGATAGTTGACTTCCAGAAAGCGTGACCGAACTGTGGTTTTACCCTGTAGGGCACAACAAGCAGCAATCAGCATTATCTCTGTAGTTTAAGGCTCTGATTCACTTTGTATCATTATGCTAAGTACATTTTATCTGTCTTTATAAAACATGGCTAATACGAACCGTTCTCCACAAAGGTTTTGTCCACTCCTAATTTGTCATTTTTCAGGTCAAAATGTGCTTTAGAAGAAGTCAGACTTAAGTTTAGAAAGTAGTTCTCCTCGCTTGCAATGTTTTTTTTTTCTTAAAGAAAAGAGCACAAGCGGAGGACAAAAGAAGAAGTGGCAGCTCTAAAAATGTCAACAGTAGACGATCGGAACCGAAAGTCACATTTTTAAGAAAATCCAGCCAAGGCCTCACACAAGACCTGAGAGATGCATTGTTCGACTGCTGCTCAACTCCTGTGTGTCAAGTTTTCAGCGCACCCTTCTTAGCATAACCTTGTTGATGCCAAAACATACATTTCATGTCTGTCAGAATAAAACCCAGCTTCAAAATTGCCCTTCGGTAAGTAGTCTGTTATGTATAGACACAATACTGGTGTATTGCCTGACTTTTAAGACTCTATTTATGCCTAACTGGTTTACATATCAGAGGTGATTGCCTTAACAAGCAGAAACAAAATTATCAAGTGAAGAAAACAAAGCAAAAAAAAACTCCCAGAGAGCTACTGAAACAAACTAAAAAAATGTATTACCTTGAGTTGATTAGCGTAGTGACCCAGTTTGATTTTAAGTAGGAAGCCATCCTCTCCAACCTGGTGCTCAGCCTTGTTTTGCAACTCTTGTATCAAGCTGTCCAGCAAACGTTTCGCCTTGAACTCCTCCTGCGGGTTCTCCAGGTCTATGGCATCCCTAATAGCACACGTACACACACACACAAATAAGATGCACAGAGAAGAAATGTGGAATGCATGTGCATGCAGCAATAGTTAAATGACTCCTTAAGCACTGGATGAAAAAAAAAAAAAAAAAAAAAAAAACTCACCAGAGCTGGCTCTCTATCCACTGGGACAGATAATGTCGCACTTCAATGGGGAAGTGCTGGCCATACAGGGACTGCATCTGGTGAAGAGCATCTCCCTGAAGCTGCTGGGCCTGGATCCACACTGCCATCATCAACACCCTGAAGCTGCGAGGGAATCAGCCGGTTAGCACTAAGTTCGGAGCACGGCTTGAACATGAGATCAAACAAAGCAGTTTGTGTGATTTGATTATATCAGAGCGAAGATTAGGAAACTCTCTGTTGACAGTTTGCTGAACTAACTCCGTGACACTAAAAGGACACCTGCAGAAGTCAGCACAGTAAGCATGAAAAAAATGTGTTGGTTTTCTACTTGCTGTCAACGTCTTGTGCAATAAAGATCAATATATTGATTATAAGACAACCTAGAGTTTCTTTCTTTTTTTTTTTTTTTAACCAAACCACAGCACTGAGACTGCATTGACTGAGATTTTAAAATTATATGCTGCATGTCTTTATTAACCTGACTCTCGCCAGATGGATTTTGTTCCGCAGTGCTCCACACGTCCATCTGGGATCGCTCCATTGGAGATGTATTTCAGAAGGTGGGGCCTTTTTAAAAAAATCCTAGCACTACACTTGTCCGTCATCTTTACTGACGTGCTTTAAGTTACAAGCGGGAGAAGGGCGAAAACATGGTTTCCACTAACAAAAGTCGTAAAAACGGTTCTTTGGTGTTCTTTTAAAGAATTAATATTCTGTATATTGGACAACACTGACAAAGTGGCAGCATCAATGTTACCGCTTGCTTCCTTGCTGCAAGCCGCCATTGTTGTCCGAATCCAAACAGTCGCTTCTCCGATACGTCACATCCCGCCCGGCGATCCTGATTGGCTCGTCCATTTTATGTGGTGTTGAAATCCCTCCCTATGGCAGCGATTCCAGATGGATGTGTGAAAACGTGTTTGAGCTCGGCATCCAACTGGCGAGAGTCAGGTTAGGTCTTTATAGCTCTTTTTGCTAAATGTCAGTGCTACCTTTGAAACAGATTACCACGGTATCATTATCGATAAACTGTAATAAGTGGGTGGGATAACGCTCTTACTCGAGAGACTGGGATTACTTTGTATCACTTGGCAATTGTAAATCAGAGCCAACAAAAAGGCACGTGGGGTTTCTCAAGGCCTTCTTCTCAGGCCACTTTAAAAAACATAAAATGTTTTTTTGATGGTCTGTCAGACACCAAATGGTCTAAAATACATTTTAGAGTTGCTGGTCGGGTACAAAGCATCCAGCTCCCCGAGGCCATCTGGGACCTCTTCATTCTGTGTTACCAAAACCAGAACTAAAAGCAGAGGCTACAGTTATTTTCTATGCCCCACTGCTCCAACTTCCTAAAAACCTGAGAAAACTGCAGAAACTGTTGGCTCCTTCAAATCATGACTGAAAACATTATTATTTTCTGCAGGTTTCATTTGAAAGTTAAATATATTTAAAGTTAATTCTTGCAGTGTCTGAGCTAATGTTTAATTGAAATGGGCATCTTATTATTCCTTTGATTTTTAATCTAATGCTTAAATTTGGCTTAGTACTTAAATGCGTTGCTGGTCTGTTATGTGATTTTATTTACCCATAATCTTTTATAAAGCTGTAAAGCACTTTAAATGACCTTGTGCATGAATGGTGCGATACAAATTTCTCTTACCTAAAATAATCTAGGAGTGAGCATCTTGAAATAAGGGTTTGTATCAAACGAGAGCTAAAACGGATATTACACTGCTAAAAAAAAAAACAGTAAAGGAGCACTTTGAAAACACACCAGATCTCGAAAAGAAAAAAAAAAATACATGCTACATATCTGTACTGACATGGAAAGGGTAATGTGTTAGGAACAAAAGGATGCCACGTCATTTGATGAAAATTAAAATGATCAACCAACATTAGGCTATCCAAAGTCAGAGAGAAAGTGAAACTCACAAACTGATGAGGCAAACTGGGTGGATTTGCTAAAATGTCACTGCAGCAACTCAGAGTGTTACTCAGCAGTTTGTATGGCCCATACGTGCCGGCATGCATGCCTGACAATGTCGGCGCATGTTCCTTATGAGATGACAGAATATCCTGGGGTATCTCCTGCCAGATCCTGACCAGAGCATCACTGAGCTAATGGACAATCAGTGGACCAGACTTGGTGGTGTTGGAGAACCTAAAGATGATTTCCCAGAGATGTTCTATTGGATTTAGGTCAGGAGAGCATAGAGGCCAGTCAATGGTGTCAATTCTTTCATCCTCCAGGAACTGCCTGCATACTCTTGCCACATGGGGCCAGGCATTATCGTGCACCAGGAGGAACCCAGGACTCACTGCGACACTGAAGTGTCAAACAGTGGATCTAAGGATTTCATCCTGATACGTAACAGCAGTCAGGGTGCCGTGGTGTATCCTTTATACAGCTTTGTGCCTCCCAACATGGATACCCCCCCCCCTCCAGACCAACACTGACCCAGCATCAAACGGATCACGCTGATCAATGTTGCAGCTGGCATAACCATCTCCACAGCTTCTCCAGAGTCTTTCATGTCTGTCACATGAACTCAGAGTGAACTTGCTCTCGTCTGTGAAAAGAACAGGGCGCCGGTGCCAAACTGGCCGATTCTGGTGTTCTCTGTGAAAATGCCGGTCGGCCTGCAGTCAAATGCAAAACTACCGAAAGGCAGAGAATGGAAAATAAAATGTCTGCAAAACCGTTCCTGTTTTTTTTTTTGTTTTTTTGTTTTTTGCCTCTTCAATACACCTGCTGTTAATTTCATTAACAGCAAAACAGCTGACACAACAACCACCTCTACCACTGAACTAACCAGATCAGGCTTCCAGAAGTTTACCTGACTTTATATGATACCCTGATTAAAAGGTGTTCCTTCATTATTATTTTTTCAGCAGTTTCCATTTCTCTTTCAAACACAATGTTGCGTACTCAAGTGCATCAATATTAGGTGCAGCAGCAGCTGCAAAAACCCCATTACTCATAGGACGGATTCAAAACGCGTTTGTTTTTTTTAAAGATGCCTGCAGAGCTTGGGCGGATCGGGATCACAGATACACATGTTTAAAAAAAAGAAACAAGATGAGCCTCTGTCATTTCTTACATTCTTGTACTCCACAGTCCGAAACTACAAACACAATGTTCATACGCCGTCTTTGAGCTGCTGTTGACCTTTTATGACTGTATCAGAAAGCGGCAGCCTGTCCAGGTCAGACTTTCTCTACCGACCGGCATTATTCTGGACCAGAAGTGCCGCCAGTGAAGTGCAATTATGTTTACTGCAACAGTGTTTTTGAATAACATGTAATGAGATGTACCCAAGACTTGAAGAACCAGCATAAACATCATCAACACATGCTTGGTGTTGATTCATGCTGGTCATGCTTTTGAGTTTCAGCATTCAAATCCCCTGAAAAATATCCAGAAAGGATCAGGCTTGTCGAGCACGAGCTTATAACAGCCACTGTTATATCGTCTTATTTCACGCAGACAGCCTGGCTGCTCCCACGTTCCTTTTAAACTTTATATTCAATGTGACTGCCACGTTCACATTGAATATAAAGTTAAGTATTAAACGTAGTCCTCCTAAACAATAACAAATTTCCTCACGCTCCAATCTGGTAACGCTGTCAGAATACAGCAAAAACAGACAAAAAATGCAGCAAAAAAATAAGAAAAAACAATAAAAAATTATTTGTGAGTATGTTCTTATCTGTGCTGACAAACATAACAAAAAGATTTACCGCTCAAAGTACTACGCATAAAAAAAGTATTAAGTACATAAAAGTATGTTGCAAATGTGTCACAAAGACAGATGCTTGAAGATTAAAATTGAAGAGTACACAGTTTAAGAGGTTAAGAGAACATTCACTTATTCACAATAATAAATGATTTAATCCCTGCCTTCTTCCTTTTCAAAAGTTTTAAAACATATTCAGGCGTGACTTGTCTTTGACTGACCGCAGACTCTCTCTTTGGCTAGTTTTTATCTATAAATGTATTCTTGGGCATCTTCCTATATACTTATGCTCACTTCGGTCTAGAGCTGTAACCCATTATAGCCTGCGCTCTCGGGACATAATTTAATGCAGGTCACAAAGGTCCGAACTGAAATGAGTAAAAAAAAGGCTTTTAAATGTTCAGCTCCTGCAATCAGAAGGATTTAAAGTTATCATCTCTTGTTGCCTTGGACCAATTCAACTCATTTTTAAATGTCAGAGACACTAGATCATTTGGCTTCTGTAACTCCCCTCGGTTATAAGTTTAATGTCTTGGCCAGACCACTCTTGGAAAAAAAAAAAAAAGGTTTTAATTTCAATGAGTTATTATCCGGGTTAAATAAAATCTACAATTATGGCAATGAGCCCGATTTTGACTGAAACCTTGGTGGCTGCTGCTATTTGCAGTCAGTCGAGTGGTTTGGACCACCTGCCTCACAGAAATCTGGTGGGAGCTATTGATCGTTGTGTTTTCTGCCACTTCCAGTCGGCGCAGTCACTCTACCTTTAACTTTAAACGTGTGAAATACGCTTCCAACCGTGTCGCTAGAAAAAAAAGTACTCAAGGCCTTTGCTTCACGTCTGTTTACGTTTCTTAGTATGAGTCAAATAACGTCTTCCCTGAACTTTTTGACAATTATTTTTGACTTAGCGTTATTTGCAACATGCAATTAAAAACGTTACGGGGTAATTTTAGGTGCTGCGTCTGAAGCACACCTGTAGCAGCTGGTGAAGCCCTTGACTGGGTGCATCAGTTGGGCCTGAGACCACACTGGATGTGCAATTATGTGCAAACTAGAGATAGTAGTTCTAGATAAAAAAAAAAAAAAAATGTGAACACAGAACATAGATTTAAGAAGATTAAGAATTTCAAGAACGCCCTTTTCTTGACGAGGCTCACATGGAGATTTGACTACGTTCGCAATGCGGATGACAAAACATCCTGGCGAGCAACAACTTCCTCATATTATCTTCTTTTTCCAACCTAAACAACAGCACCGAACTGAATGGCGTCTCTGAAGGACACCATTTAGCTAGCAATATAGCTAAGTATTTTCACGCTGCGCATGTTGAGGGCTTCAACACGTTCTTCCGTTATCCTTAGGTTGAAAGGAGTTGTGTTGGGTCAATGCCACTTGTTTCCAGTCAACACACCCACTCGGCCTTCTCAAAAGCAGCTCAGTCACTGTCAGTAAAAGGCAGAGAGAAATGAGTATGCGGGAAGTTTGTGGTGTACATTTGTCGTGTTTGTGTGTGCATGAGTGTATTTGTAGGTGTTTGTGGTGTCGGTGGTTCTGCTTGACAATGTGTGCATCTTTTTTTTTTTTTCTATCCGTGCACGCATAATTTACACAAACAGAGCTACACATAGCTTTCTTTACTATAACACAACAGCCAAGCAGAAAGGGAAGTTCGCCCTCCCCACCGAAATGATACTGGGTCTCTCACACGTCTCTTTCACTTTTGTTTCTCAGCAGCGTATTTCCGAAATCCTGACTCCCATTTAGACATTGGTTTCTTTTTCTTCTTCTTTAAACTCGTTTCCTTTTAAGACCACATAGGACGTCGCTAATTAAGAAGTGCCGTTACATAAAACGTTGCGCATGGTTAGCAATAATGCATAAAGAAAAAGAAAAAAAAAATGCCGCTTCGCAGGAGATAACAACAACAAAACTTCATTTGGTAAAGAGTTTCTCATGACTGGAACACATGACTTACAGTCATATGTCAAATGAGTCCTTAACCAGCTGGAAAATCAATTAATTTAATATAAAACTCAAAAATCCTTTCTTCATCTCATGTGACCTCCTGGAAAAGTTGTCATTTAAATGACAACTGGGTCTATTATATGTGCAAATCTGTTTCTACCAAGGGCAAATTTAAGCACCCTCCCCAAGTATCGATAACCTTGGTAAAGATGTGCACAAAAGTCTGGAATTAAATGGTTGTTATAGGGATCTGGTAACAATCAGATGGCCCGCTTTGCTGCACTGCTAGCCTCTTTCTTCACACTTCCACTTCTAAATGTTTTCATCACGTATTACCAGCTATCCATTATTTATACCCGCTTATCCATGCAGGGTCGTGGGGGTGAGGGCGGCTGGTGCCCAACTCCTATGGACATTAGGTGAATTATTGCTAATGGTATTAATATTTATTTTATAGAAACTGTTAGGGGTGTCGAAAGTTTTTAATATTTTTTTTTTACACATCCTTACCATGGGTGTTTGCAGGTCACGTTAGATTCTAACTCTGGCATTGCTCATACTTTAAAATCTGTATACCGTGACCTTGAAAGTGCCCTTATTGATCACTAAAGAGCAGAGATCTTTGTGCTGGTGAAGAAGTCAGGATTTCCATAAGCAGCTCACTTCTTACTCACTCTTTTTGTTTGTTTTTTAGGAAAGATGGGATTCTCATAAAGGGGGTTGCTTTTTCCTAACTACAACAACTAGATGAAGTTGAAGATGGTGATCCCCCTAAACAGAACCTGTCTGACAGCACGAGGTGGGCCAGAAGGTTGAAATATGCAACATACAAAGCCCCTGTCTAAAGATAGTATTTGAGAACAGTTAAGAAACAAAACAGACGAATCTGAAAATATTCACACAGCTGTTTCCACATCTTTGGGACACCGGTGAGCCACAGTAAGAGCCAACAGTAGTGATTCTTCCCAGGAGTGGCTGATCTCCAAGGATGCATCAACATCTCATCCAGGAGGTAATAAAAGAGCCCCTCTATCCAAAAAAATAACATTTTGGAATGGCCTAGTTAAAGTCCCTACATGCATGTGGCTGAGAGCCTGGTGAAAACCCTGCAGTGGAGCTGAATCCAAACAATTCTGCAGACTGGGCTGAAGTTCCTCCACAGTGACATAAATGATTACCAGTTATCACAAACACTTCAGAGCAGCAATTGCCACAAATGTTAGCACAGCCAATTATTAGGTTTAGGGTGCAATTATATACTTTTCTTTGTTACTTAGGATTTGGTTAATTAGAATTTATTTAACTTAAATCAAATATTAATTTAGAATCTGTATTTTGCATTAACTGTAGTTATCTTTGTCTGATCTCAACATTTGTTTGGCTGATTTGAAACATGTAAATGTGTTGTTGGTCCTCCCCCCCCCACCACCACCACCCCCATATTGTTGAAATTAATAAAAACCAAGCAAGAAGACATAATCGCACATTCCCCAAAACAAAGAAGAATGAAATTCAAATGTGCAACATCGACATATTATCTTTGACGGAATCGGGCAGCAGCACATGAGCTATCAGCTGATTGGAGGAAGCACCCAACAGGAAGAGCATACAACCTTTCTGCCAGCTCTGTCTGTGACACCGACTGTGTGTAGCTTTGTCTCTGCACCATCCGCGCATCGCATGCCCACAAAGAACCGCCGGGAGTCGGGGCTAAAAACTTTTGTCGGGCTTCTTTAAAAGTCTGTCTGACACTTTAACAGCTGTTAAAGGCGCAGACTGGGGCTGCTCACCATAAACACTTCCATTCTCACCTCTAAGAGGAAAGTAACATCTTTCCCAGTAACTGATTCACCGTTTCCACGAGTTCCAAAATAGCCTGGAATGAACCTGCGACGGCTAACTTCTCTACCTTTTTTGCTTCTCAAAACCTGCGACGGATAACTTGTGCAATATGGCATGGATCAAGAGAGACAAGCTTACCTTCAGGTCTGTGCTACTATCTAACAGCAGGAAGCTGTAAAGTGGAGCGGCACTAACCTGAGACAGACAGAAAGTGAGAGAGCGAGAGAGACAGAGAACCAGAGAAAGAACGACAGAAGAGATAGAGACCAAATGGAGGAAGTGAGTCAACCATGGGTGCTTCTGAGGAAGCTGTCTATTTCTCACAGGGAAGACAGCTTCGACAAAAGGCCTGGGGAGGTTAAGAAAAGGATGAAAGGGAAAGTCCAATGAACAGATTTGGTAGTTCTCCTTGTCTTGACAATTAGTTAAAATAATTTAGGGGGGGGGATCCTTTCCAAAGACAAATGCATGATGATTCAAGATGTTAGTGATGTTAGACTATCTCTGATTAGAAGAATAAAACGATGCCCAGAATAATTACTTGAAAATGGAATATACAGCAACACTTCAACCTCAGGAATGCTTACAATTTCTGTAAAGATACCTTTGTTCACAAAAAAAACCTGTATTTCATAATTGATCTAAAACATTTACATCAATTCAGATATTTATTTATCTTACAAGGGTTCTTACAATGAAGAGAAGTGTGCGGAACGCATTGTGAAAACGTTATGCTTTCCCACTGATCAGAATAGTACATGCTGCCAGTGTCATGGCAGTGACGCCGCCCATGGTGGGGTTGGTTGGCGGCAGAGAGGTGGGTGCTGAAACTCAAGCAAGGCAGTGCTATTTGTTTAGGAGCATTTTATTGAGCTGCAACACGTGTTGATTTAGTCATTCAATTACTCATGTCATTTTTGTGAGTCTCCTTTTTGGGCGCTACTTGAGTCCCTCGCTACCACCACTGATCCCCCCACCCTCCTACATGTGACAACAGCATCATAAAACTCCTGAAATCCTGTGTTGGGTTTTGGTTTTAATATCCAACACAAAGTTTATTCACATGGATTACGAGAATGAAACATGACAGACAAGCCATCTATCCATCAGCAAGTCCTGTTTAATAACAGTCGACGTTCGAATCACATCCATTCAGTTTATCCAGTTAATTCCAATACAAATAAATCTATAAGCATAGATTCAGTCAAAAATCTCATTGCCAATTGCAAAAGAGTGTTTGTGGGAAGCCCAGCAGCCTGCACGGCGTTGCTGACTTTGCAGCAATTCCTCATCATCCTGGGTAAGCACGTGGTGACAGTGGAAAGCAATCACTCTTTTCAACAGAATGGAAGAAACCTCCAGTACTTCAATATGTTGTCAAATGTCATCACTGGTTGGTAGTTGAGAGGAGAGGTCAAGAAAAATATGTTTTTTGTTTGTTTGTTTTTTTACGGGGGAAAAAATAAACCAAAATTAGTCAATGGTTGTGACAGATAAACCAGGAAGCACTGGGCTCGGTGTAACAAAAATTACACCAAGAGATTACACCAAGTCAACAGCAACAATAGCTATGCCAGCGATTCTGTGCAAGACAGACACATAGCTAGAAGCATGGGCAGGTATCCTGTTTAATAAATACACATTCATCATAAAAAACATTAATCACACAGAAAAAAAATGTCTTTTGATTACAAAAAAATGGTATTTTCAATGAGGACATTTTAGCTCCCAACATGCTGAGACAGAATAGAGAAAAATGTAACTTTGGCGTAAACGCTCGTGGATGTCTAAAATACAGAATTTCAATAGAAATGTCAGTTGAAACCAGTATTTTCTCTTTACAAATGTTTCAACAGATCCGAACGCATTAATACCAGGGTTAGGATTTTTAGCTGTACTAACTTGTCTATAACCAAACGTGTGGCACTATGAAGAAGCCGTAACGATTCGAGGGAGCAGCGCTATCTAACCTACAACCAGACAGAAGGTCGAGTCTCTTATTGTGGAAGACAAAAAAAGGATTAGACTTGAAATTTGGGCTCGTCATAACTCAGCCAGCTCTCATTCCTGGCTGGACTCTAAAGAGACAGAACATAAGGAGAACACATGCTGATAAAGAAACTCCAGATAAACATATGAGCATCATCATTTTTTTTTTTTCGTTTTGACTGTTGGATAATTTCTTCTAAAAACCACTGTGAGCCTATTTCAGTTAACTCAGCTGAAAACTGGCGTTCTTGTAAAGCAGTTGTTTTAAATGTTTATTTTTAGACATCTGTAAAAGATGTCTAGAATCTATAAAGGCCTTAATGGAGCTAAGAACAGAATAAAAAAGTTAACCAGTAGTTCAGGTGAATTGAATTACTACCACTTTGGTAATGCAGGTTTTGGAAGAAAAAGAAAAAGTGTTTGCCACCTTGAAGAGTTCTTCTGTTTTTGTCTTTGTGTCACATTAAATTATTGCAAATTATCAAGCAAACTTTAATATCAGATAAAGATAATTTGGATGAATACTAAGCTTAGCTTTCAAAAGATTACTTAATTTAATTTGTGTGTGTGTGGCAACAATGGCCATCAAGCTTCTGTGTTGACTAGCAATAAGGAGGAATTTCGGCCGACTCGTTTTTGCAGACTTATTTTAATTCAGCCACATTGGAGGACGTTTTTTTCTTTAGCACACAACTTCTTAGTAAACTTTAAGTCTGTGTTTTGTCTAAGCGATCACATTGCTTTTTTTTTTTTTTTTTTTTTGGAGCTATTCAGTGGTGGAGTTGCTGCTCTATTTTGTCCTCCATTGTCCTGCTTTTACAATCCAAGCGGATGTGAGCTTAAGACCATAAAGTGATGGATAGAGGGATTTAATCAAAATGCATTGATCAGTCCGTTATGGCAGGCCACCCAGGTCCCGTAGAAGCCAAGCAGCCCTAGAACAATACACTGTTACATAGTAAAAGAAGACGATATTCATAACAACTGTCAAACATATTGATGTTTGATTGTTATGTTTCTTTTTTGGCACATGGGAGATGAGCCTTTGTACTCTTTTAGGTTAGCAGTGGTGTTGGCTTAGGAGCTCTTCCAAAGATGCTCACTCTTTTGATTAATGTTCAGCCTTCAACACCAACTTTTACTGATCCAAGCGAGGTCTTCCGCACTTTAGATGTTGTTCTTGATTATTTTATAACCACCTGGAAAAGCTGCTAACTGGACTCTTGGATTAATCTTGCCGGTGCTGGGCACTTCTGGGAAAAGTTCACCACTGTTCCATTTTATTTTATTTATTTATTTATTTATTTATTTTTCAATTTGGGGAAAATGGTTTTCACTGTAATTCATTGGAGTCCCAAAACCTCTGAAATGTTCCCCAGGCCACAGACCGGTACCGAGCTGTGGGTCATTTGGTACTGTGCTGCTCAGAAAGAATAAATAACTTACTTTATTTATGATTAGTTCATTATCTGAGTCTGAGCAATGTTTTTTTTTTTCTGAACATTGTTTTATTTTGAAAAAAATGTCCTTTCAATCCCTTACCTTGAGCAATAATAGATTTGTGTGAGTAAACTTGCTCAATCAAAACAGTTAAAAGCATATTTTCCCTAGGCCATGGCACTCATAATCAATTATCTCTACAGCTGTATCAAAAACAGCTGCAAAGAGGTTTTTTTTTAGGCTGTTAGGGCAATTACCATCTAAAATTGATGATCGCTAATGTGTTTCTCTTCCCGTAACAAAACCTACAAAGAACAATTAGCTCAGTTTTAAAGCAGAATGGTGCTAAACGAGGGGAAAAGCCTCTTAATATACTGACAAAGTTACAATCGCAGCAAATTATTCACTTCATTATTGCACTGTCTCTGAGATTTTAGAAGGCTGAAAAACAATATGTCAGAAATGAAGACAAAAGCCCTGCTTTAAGTACTGCGTTCGTGATCATTTTGAGTTTCAGCATTAATGTCAAATAGCTGCTCCAGGCTTTTGATTGCAATGATTTTTATAATTTTACATAATCTTGAAACGGGAATAACATGCCATGGTGTGCGCAGGTTGCTAAATTACTCTACTGGTGGCATGGCTGCAATTTACCCATGTTCCTATTAGGCACTATGAGCCGGAAACCAGTATTTGTGTAAATGAAAAAAAAAAAAAAAACTTTAATCAAAATATGAGGAGCTCTTTTCTAAAACACTTTGAACTCAGCACTGCACCTTTCCAGGCGCCCTGCATGCTCACACCGAGTCAGAGGCAAACCTAGGAAAGTTAAAAACACACATGCACATAAGATTACTTCACCTTTTACTTTGGCTAACCCATCAAAGCTCTCCAGCAGTCCTTTTATCCTTTACAACCTTTCTTTTTTAAAAGAATGAGAATGACCTTGGCAGGTACTTCAAACGCATTCTAACGCTGAAGCACATTTCTAGTTGTCTAGCATGAATTACCTGCACACAGGTCTGCCAACAATTTCGTTTTCCTCATCCTTCTCACTGTTTTTCTCCTCGTCTTTCACACACCAACAACATATGCTGCCACAGTACCTATTCGTTATCCTCGTAACACCAGAAGCTCATTTCACTTAGCTTGTGAAGTAAAGAAAATTCAATTTGACTTCACGTGTTTCTCTCCTAGATTTTCTTGTAGCAACACATTACATCCCTGGACTTCAGGTTAAAGCCAATATTCCTCTTTCTCTCCACACGGTGCTGGCAAAGATGCAGGGGACAACTTATTCGGATTTTCTCGGTGGCCGATGCACAAAACCACGGCATATTTATGAGCAAGGGAATTGCTGGATGACAAAGTAAGAGAGTTGTGTCCCAACTTGCATTACGCAAGAGCAAAAAAAACAAACTAATCTAAACTCCGTCCTCAAGCAGCTGCAGAGGCTTTTTGTACCGACTCAGACAACCAAAACACACGGCCGCTTACTGAATTCTGACTTCTTCTGATTACCCAGGGTTTCCCAAAGTCAGGTGACCTTTGCGGTTTAAGATAGCCTTCAAGTGTGACTCATTGAAGGCCCAGACAGAGATATAACAGTAGTAAAAAAAAAGGTCAAATGCCAATAAGAGACAGGCTTCTAATAAAGGTTTCAGCTGTTAGCTCTATTTAAGAACCATCTACACTAAGAGCAGTCAGCATAAATAAATTACAGGGAATTACACAAGTGTGAATGTCCCTGTCTAATTGTCATGTTTTTGTGATGTGGAAAGTAGATAATACATCATTTCAGGACTCTTTTTTAGCTTTACTGTGACACATGTCCAGTAAAATTCAAGTAACAGGTTTAACCTGCTTGATGGAAACATTTTGAATTAAAAATCTCCAATAGCCTCATTGTATAAGCATGCATACTTTCTGACACATTCATTGTTTTATGCACTGTTTGTTCTGGTTTCAAGATTTACTCCTGTACTCCTAACATGAATCATATAAAATGTGATTAACCTTAAATAAAACTTATATATTGCAGTGGGGTCTTCCTAATGCTCATTTGAATTATTTGACTAAAGCTACAGTTTGCAGAAAGGTTAAAGAGGATAAAACTAATGTTATTGTACACTGATATCAGTCTGGAGAGGGGCATAAAAACTTTAATGTATTCAAATGCATAACAAGATAGTGAAAGCAGTCATCAGCAATTGGAGAAAATACAGGAGAGCATTGATGCTGCGAATTCAGGCTGCAATAGGTTCTCAAAAACACTGAAGGAGCTGCAAGAATTTTTGGGACACAATTTTAAAAGATATGTCGATACCATAATCCATCTGGATCACCAAAGGAACGTAACACCCACAGTGAAACGCAGTGGTATTTGAATCATGGCTTGAGGTTGGCTTTCTCAGACGGAACAGGGAGGTTTGTCAGGATGGATAAAATACGACCAATTCCAAAATACCATTTTTTACCCAAAAACCTTCAGATGTCTGGCTGAAGATAAAGAGTGGTTTGGTTTTAAAGAACCACAGAGAGTCCAAGCATATATCCAAATAGATAATACAATACAACCTTGGAAGAATTTTACGTTTTCTAACTGCCTGGCCAAAATTTGGAACTAAATACTACAGAAAACTGTTATAATCTGATGCCGACACGATTCTTCCTAACTTATTAAACCTTTGCAGGGCAGAGCTGGCAAGTATATAATAATGTTTTGAGCTAAAAAGCACATTTCAACAAAGTATTAGTTTAAGGACATGTCCTCTTATACAACAAGGTTGTTGCAGCTTATTTCATAAATACATTTTCCCCAATAAATCTGGCTTTCTTTTGGATTTTACAGGGTATGGGTCACATCAAAGGTCGAAAGGGTTTTAAATGTTTTATAACGGGCTCATCTTTTACACATCTTAAATACCCTGACTTTTAACAGGGGGGTATGTGTACTTTTGAGAACCCCCATCCATAGTTTATGGTAATACAGTAGCTTGCTCTGCAACAAATACGCAGTAAACGGTACATCCCTCCCTTGTTCTAGTTACATTAACTTGTGTGCTGATGTGAAAGCAATCACAACCACCCGTTCAGGAAACATGACAGTGTCCTTGAATTGTAGTCTATGCAGTCCTTTTTTAAGCTTCCCACAATGAGAGCACAGGATTAGCAGTGTGCAACACGTGTATTTTAAAGCCCAGCCGGCAGGTTTTGGGGTCACAGAATATCTTGGCACAGTCACTTACCTGACTTTTTTTTTTTTCTTTTCTTTTTTTTTTTTTTCAAAACATAAACCCATGTCACCCACTCTTTCCTCTGAGGAAAACTGCCATTCATCAGTGCAAACACTTCCTGTTAGGAAACCGAAGTGCCACCCACCCATTCAAAGCAATCTTGCCATGTGTACAACAAAAAAGGAAGGATGTTACATGAAGCGACAAGTAGCTTTCAGTTTGATGTTGTGATTGATTAACAACACAACTATAGGAAAAAAAAGCTCAGGGCTTTCGAAGAGATGTATTTGTTTGACTTGCGTTCGTGCAGAGTTGAAGTGTCTACCCGTAAATTAAGTCTTTTTTGGCATGACTTTCATAAAGTTAGAAGTTTTAGTCTGTTAAAGCAATAGCATTATGCTATTCAGGTGCTGGTAACTTTCTTCGTCTTGGTCTTTACATGTTTCATATATACTGTGCTGCATGTACAACTGTCGTTTATGCAAGACTGCACGGTAAATATAACTTCAGTTTTTTCAGCTTTACCCCTTCCTTACCTTATGGTCTATAATGTTCACCATCCATGATTTCCTCTGTCCATAAAAGCCTCATGGTTCCTGTTCTGAAGCATTAAACACCCTGGCTGGTTATGGAGATATTAATATTTAGGTGATGTCTAGTTGAATCAGGCAATGGGTTCAATAATTTAATTTCTGGCCGCACCACATAGACAGAGTTTAGTTCGTAGGGTCCTTTTCCATGTGTTTATGCTGTTCTGTTCTCACACCTTCACCAAGCAATTCTAGATTTCTCGTATAGTTACCAGCTAGTTACACGATACCTGTCTGACAACATCCCTTCTTCCTCAATTATTCATTTTGGCTGGAGCGCCAGATCCAGGTAACTTCATCTTGAGAATGATGACGACTACCTCGTCCACGTGCCCTTCCAAGGTGCAAGATAGGGTGTTGCTTGTTACCCACATCCGGGCCTTCAAAAATTATTTCTAAGTGTTTGCTACAATTGCTTGGCATTATGTGAAACCTCTAAGTACTGCCCGCACAGTTCACTGAATTTCACAAGTTTAATTAAGTAATTGATCTGTAGAGTCAAAGTGAGAACAGATCTCACTCCCAGGATTGGACATAGAAACAATCATGTAGTGGTTAAACTATTTAACAAATAATTTTTACCATTACCCTTTAATTTATACCTAGCTAGATGAGTATACTCCTGTCTTAGCTAGCTGACAGTCAAAAGATAAAAACTATACCGCTGTTTTCATCTTGTGTATAATTAGTGAGAAAATTACATTGATAAACATGCGACAGATTTTCTAACTTTCTATAAACAAGTACGCAACCGTTTATTATACGACACAAATAGCAGCATGATTATATATTTTTACAAACAAGTCTTTTAGTCTCTTACTCTACCTGCAATCATGTATTAATAAATGTGTTGTCCTTGCACTTTAGCACTTCATAGCCCCAAAAAGCCCCCCTTCCCCCTGCCAATTCAAATAAATTACATTTGATTTAATTGGATTTTAATCTCAAAATGCTTAGATCTTTGTTATGGCAACTGGACCAACAAGCTTTCTCCAATTAACCTCAGTTACGCAGCTGGAAGCCAGGGAATTTTCAGATTTCCCTCAACTTAGGGAGTCAGTTAGCTTAAGCCCCTTTAAAGAGATTTTAGCTGTGATCTAATGTGTTCTGTAGACCTCTGTGCATTACGCAAGGTTCAATATGAGATGGGGAGCTGAACCCAAACGGCTGATGTTACAACTCTGAGCCAAGTGACTTTATCTATATAGCGAAAACATAAATACCATATTATGTAACATATCTAATTTCCAAGTAGGTTTGAAGTAGGGATGCTACAGACATTGCTCTGTTACAACCAGTCCGGCTACTGACTTTTCATGAGTTTCATCCTGTTGGCTTCACTCATTTTAATAGGAGTGAAGGTTGAGGTATTAAAGGGTTGAGATATTAAAAGGTTGAGGTATTAACATGTAAAAGGCCAAAGCATCTTAAAGAGGTGTTCTGCAGGTTGATCGTAGAATTATCGTCAGAAAATACCTTGAGATAAAAAGTCGCTAACAAAAATCCAGAGCACTGTTTGCCCCTCTCCCATCAGCTAAACGCTTCAAAAGCCTCAAAGCCAAAACAAATAAACTTAGAAACAGCTTCTTCCCAAGAGCTGTGAGGGCAATCGTCCCCTCATGGGAGACTGCAGTCCAACTCTTTAAAATCACCCAGCTGTTACTAGCCCATCATACATTACAATTCACCCTAATGCTATCGCCGAATTGCACACTATCATCTCAGAATATCTACATGCGCATTTCTGTAAATGAAGCCTCAAACCATCATTGTACAATAAGCTCCTTATTACCTCATAATCTGTTATCTGTGACTCATAAAGGACAACTAGTACATACAAACTTTTGAATCTTCATCCTTTTGTTTTTTAATCTCTCTTGAACGCTACAATGGGAAAAAAAAACACTTTAACCCTTCATTATCAGTTTGTTTGTTTGTTTGCCTGTATTATGTGTACTCTAAACCGGAGTGGCCAAAAAGAAATTTCAATAAAGAATCTTTGAATCAACTGCAGTGGCTGCACAGCATTCTCTGGAAGTTGCTTCTGAGCCAGGAGGAATCACACAGGATAAGCTTTACACTGCCAGATATTTTGGAAAACATGCAATTCTAAGTTTAACGTCAATTACTGGACTAATGATCAGCGGAGATCACAGGGACCCCCTCCGGTTTGATTACCGGGTAAACCGGTCGGTAGACAATGCCGTGAACCTGGGACTACACTTCATTTCGCAACACCTTGGCCAACCAGGGACACACGCCTGGATCCAGTTTGTGGACCTAACCTCGGTCTTCAAAGCCATCAACTCAGACATCCTCCACCAGAAGCTCACCCAGCTCACAGGGCCGCCCTCCACCTGTCAGTGGAAGACCAGCTTCCTTAATCACCAGCAACAAGAGGTGAGGCTCTTGTAGCTATCATAAAAACCAGTTTATTTGCCAAGTTTGAGCAAATAAACTGGAATACAAGGAATTTGACGTTGCTCTCATCAAGGATATTTAAAGCACAAATATTTCAAAAAAGATAATTGGGAACATTTTGTAAATATGTATAGATACATGTTTCGACAAAACAGGAAGACGTGGTTGGATTGTTGCAGATAAGCACGGTATTGATTTGGGTACACTGACGGTTAAGTATCCATGAGTATCCAACAGCCTGGGGGAAGAGACTGTCTGTGCCGGCTGGTTTTTGTAAATAGTGATCTGCAGCTCCAACCTGAAGTTAAAAGTCTAAAGATTTTGAGTGCAGGATGTGTGGGGTCTGCAGAGGCGTTAGCTGGCCTTTTTCTGACCCTAGACCTGTAGAAAACGTACCGTCCTATAAAGCTTCCCATCATTTGCACCTTTCAACTCGTTGAGGAGGCCAATGGCGAGAAATCTTTCACTGTATTCTGCTTTACTACAGAAAAAGCAAAAAAACAAAAAAAAAAAAAAAAACAAGCTTAATCTTGACAAGTTCCACGAGTTTGAAACTATTCTTAATTAAAGCTGCTGTCACAGTTTCCTATAATGCAGTGTATGCTATGTTTGGGAAAAGGTATTACCAGGGTCTAAAAGAGAAGAAAATGGAGGAGATTTTGTGAAACATCAAGTCCTAATGGTGAGAATTAGGTTTCGACATGTTGGGGGGGTGGATCTGTGATCGCTAGTTTTAGCCGGCCATCGAACTATGTAGAGTACAGTGTCTAATGCAACATGAGACAATGTAGGAGTGCTCTTTTCCTGTTGCATCATATTTTCCTGTGCCATTGAAACAAAAGGCAGATACACAATAGCATGACGGGGATTTAAGACACAGCTTAAGCCTCATAACAGTCTTAAAGAATCTGCAGTTGATCTGAAAAGGGGTAAAAAACAAAAAAAAAATCTGATAAGAACAAGATCATGACGTAATATACTAAACTGTTACAAAACCGTTAACAATATTCTACTGACGATCGCACAACTGTGACTCTGTGTGCAACGGGAAACACAGTGAAATCAATGTAATGGGACAACGGGACTTGGTGGATTCGGTGTCACACAGAAACACATGACAAACATTTGTGCCAGAGGCTGTGAGGAAGGGACAGATGACTACATGAGGATCTTTGTGCTTTCCAACCTGCCTGGAGGTTATGTTGCTGTGCTCTAACCCACATCCCATCACGCTGTCAACATGAGGAAGATCACTCATTAGCTCAGCCGTGTGCTCGCGTGTGCGTGCCTGCAAATGTTGCATTCGTAAATATATTTCTATCGTGATGGCACATGTTGTTTTTGCATCGCATTTAAATGTGGGAAAAACTTTCATTAAACGGGCCTCGCAGGACTAAATGCACACACAAAAAGGGAACACATCTGATGGCTTAATCACATTAAGAGCAAAGCATCTCTGTCCTGCAGGCTCTTCCTATCAGCCTCTGTGTCAGCTTTTGCTGCGATTTCTCCACGCAAAGGGCTAAACAAGAAACGGAGTTGAACACTGTCACCATCGCACTGTCACATTAGCAAAATGAGGTTATTTTTGAACAGTCAACAAAACAAAATGATCCAGCGGTGTGCTTAAAAAAATAAAAAAACAGTAGTCAAACTGTTCACCAAACAGAAGCCATGTAAAAATAAACTGGGCACCTTGTCTTTACAGGTTATGTGGCTATTCCTGTAATTAAAATAAGCCTTTGGGAGAGGTGAAACAGAAATAAAACATCTAATTAAAATATACTGCGCACTAAAGGTGATATGACAAACTTCAACTATAATGCATTTAGGAAAGAGAAAAATTAAACGCTGTAGATAAGGTAAATGTCATTGCACAGGGACATCTGTATGCCAGAACAATAACAGGGCATTGTGCGTATTCTAAATAAAGAACTCTTAAAAGACCAAACAGCTGCCAGTTGTGGCAGAAACAATGTTAAGACAATATACTCTCTTAGTTAATGATGTCAGAAGAACAACAGAGAAAAAAAAAACATACTTTTGTGGATGTGGACAGGCTATTTAATGGATGTAAAGTGAGATCAATAGAATGACTGATATGTCCTAGATCACCCCTTCTTTGTTCTTGCTTCTCTCTCTAGTCTGCAAAATGTTCCTGCATGTTTCCCTTATTGGTGAAACACAAAATGTTTCCAGTTATTTTTGGAGTGTACTTGCTCATTTTATGTCCACTGACCTCACAATCGCCTAGATCAGTAGGTTCTCAATAGTTTTTTTTTTTTAAAACCAATACCATTTCAGTAAACAGTATAAAGGCAGAAAGAAATACAACAGGACAAAAGAGAAAAAAAATGGCACTCCTAATAAGATTGCACAATATGCTACAAGTTTATTGTCATCGCAATACCGCTGTACGCAATATCAACATTGCAAAGACCTGCTAGTACTGCACCAAGTAGACTGCCAGTTGCATTCCGCTTTTTATACCAGTAATTAGGGCTAGACGATAATTCAATAACTATATACATCGATCGATAGACATATATCAATGAAAGAAAAAAGGGTCTATAAAAAGTTCAATAGAATAATAGTTTTCCTTCCTTTTGTATTCTAGCCATCTAGGTTAATATTACAGTCACTACATCCTCCCAGCCAATCACACACAGACCCAGGAATTAAGCCCCGCCCACTTGAAAGAGCTCAGAGAGTAGGTGTTCTTTTTTTAAAATTTGGGAGTTTTGGTAAACAACTCAAGTTTTATATTCCGTTCCAGTTTGTCAGGCTCCGGCCGGGTCAAGCTACACAATTCCAACCGTAGCAAACAGGAAAAAGAACGGCTACAACCTCCACTTTGTCAAAGTTAAATAGTGTAAATAGAGATTGTTAATTAATCGTAATTAATTTTTTTTAATAATCACAATAAAATTAACAGTTTTATTTAAATATCGGATGAAAACCACCCTTTTTGCGCCAAATAAGGAAGCAGATTTCTCATTTCAACATTTAATTTGAAGCGTGGTAATCCTCTCCAAACAGCTTTGCATTCTGCTCGTAATGACGGTGATCGCACAGGCTCCCCTCGGGCTCCAAGAAACTTTGGAGCGGAGCTAGACGGAGTAACCGTGGATGTAGTATGCTGGAAAGGAGCGGACACGTACGGGTGCGGAGGCTGTGCAATTACGAGGTGATTCTCCTCTATTGGTAATCCGTGTGTATTTGACAGATTGTGCATTCTTTGTGGACTGACAAGTTTAACTTTTCAAGTTTCAAGTCACAAACAGAAACAGAAAAAGACTCCAGAAGTTGACTTCTAAAGTTGGAGATTTCTCTTCAGCCTCTAATTCCTTTATGACTGCTACATGCTTAAAACAGCAAAAGCTGGTACATTTTTTTTTTTTTTAACCAACAACACAAACATGGTTAAGCTGAGTTTTATGCACCGGTAATTCCCACAACGTTGTTTTGACTTCAGTGGTAATGAAGCCGCACAAGTTGTTTCTGGTTTCTGTTGCCCACTTCAATAAATATTGGGAATTTTTTTCGACACCTCTTCTTTTCTGGCCAGTTGTAAGCCTACTTGTAATGCAGAATAAGAACCTGGGCTATATATAATCAACAGCAGGTATTTTTATATCTGTTATTTGGCCTTTGAAAAGTCCTATTGCGTACAGTTCAATGTAAACAGTGACATGGCGACCAGTCATTAAAAATTTCATTATTTAAATCAAATTCCACAAAGAATTTGACGCATTGAAACGACAAAATTATAGAATTCAACTTTGTATGAAATGACGTGCAGAAATACAAAAGCACTGGTTGACTCACAGATCATGATAAGTTGTCCTTTTGTCAAACTAACTGGATCTAACACAAAGACTTATATCCTGAACAGTGAACTATGCCTTTTTTTTTGTGAACCTCCTTCTCCTTTGCACACAGAGACACCCCGCCGCGTCAGACAAAATGTCATTCTATAAAGATAAAAACAAGTGTGGCCCCAGGTGACAAGTTTCCCGCAGTGCTGAACTGGAAGTCTGGGGACACTTTCTACTGGCTATGATTATGAGCAACAGCACATAAAGGCAAAGGATCATCTCTTAAAAGATATAATACACCCCCTGCCACCCAAATGATAAAAACCTTGTGCAGGGTATTTCGTACATATTGCCCCATGGCAACAAATGGCGAACTGCTGAAAATATGTTTAGAAACTGCAAACATTGCTTATACACAACACTTCTCAACTTCTAGCTCTACATTCAAATGAAAAAGATCTATTAACCTTAACCTGCTTATTAATTACTCATAAACATAGATGACTTCTGATTTGCTTGTTTTACAGAAAATTGCTCTAAAGAGAGTATTTATAAGAAGCCAAAAGGGAAAAAATAAAACACCATAATGAAAGTCAGTTATGCTGACTGACTGTGGAAGTACAGCAAATGTAATCTTAATTGAAAACCTTGTAGCCTATTAATCAAAATGTGTCATGTGAGCCTGAAGATGTTTATTCTCAATATTTAAGAAATTCAAGTTGTCAAAGCAATTATCTTCTTCGCTTTGATGATTTAAATCAAATGTGCTGGAGCGTGCTAAGTATCGCACTAGAAGTTCATGTGAATAAGAAAGAAGAATACAGTAAATATTGCCTAAAAAAAAACACTTATTTGGGCGTGCCGATGGCCCAGGGGCAGAAAAACGTGACTCATGTACAGCTTTAGATTTGAATATTATTTTCATTGAACAAAAAACTTATTTCTGATAAATGATGAGACAGGCATCTCTCAAAAGCGAGTATCTATATTGAAGGTAACACAATTTATCTATTTTTCTTTACATTTCATAAAATAACATGTTGAAAATGATGTATACCCTTCTAAATAATCATATGAATAAAGCTTTATTGACATTATCACTGATATTTTGACAATTTACTTTTGACCATGATCATCTTCATTTTGAACTACCTCCGCAGATTATCAGATTCCAGTTGGGACACATGCTGGGCTACTCCAAAAATGTAATATTACTTCCAGTCAAAAGAAAACATTTGCAAAACTTAAAAGGTCACTTTTAAATCTGCCAGAGTATAAATACTTTGTTAAAATGATAACTTTTCAGTTAAGACTTTTTCCAGTCAAAAGAAAACATTTGCAAAACTTAAAAGGTCACTTTTAAATCTGACAGAGTATAAATACTTTGTTAAAATGATAACTTTTCAGTTAAGACTTTTTCACAACGAACATTCTATCTCCCTCCTTTAGACATTTAAAAATGACTGTTTTCTCTCTTTTTATGTCTAAAAATATTTTTTTTTGCCATGTAATAACACTTTGAGAAAATATATTTCAGTAAATTCTTCGTAATTTCTGGTGGCTCGCACTTGAGTGACCTGCAGTTGGAGCGCTGCTGTTTTTAAGGACATGTAGGCCCATCCTCATAGGCGCATTCCAAGTCAGATACAAATCAATGACCCACCAGTCACTGTCCTGGGTCATTAGAAGCTATTGCTTGGTGTGAGTGGAGTACTTGGTAACCTGAATCATGATGAGACTGCTGATGTAATCGATTTGGAGGACTGAGCTGTAAACAACGGAGAGTTGGAAGCTCTCTCTGTACAAAATGTGGACACCATTGTCGTTAAAAGTGTAGCCTTTATTCTTCATGTGCAGGTGAACTGCTGAATCTTGCCCTGAGCTGCTGGCCCCCCTGAGCTGTGCCATTACGTAGTTGTTTGGTTCCTCCGATATAGGAGTCCTCGCAGTCCTTGCTGCATTGGACCGCATACACAACGCCGCTCGGCTGTGGTTTGGACGTTCTGTCCAGTTTTTGTCCAAGTGTTATTAGGTTTGAAATTTACTGGTATGTTGTATTTCGAGCAGATTCCCCTGAGTTTCTCAGAAATTCCTGACACATATACGTAGAATGACAATGCTTTTGCGTCTCTCTGTTTTCTCCTCTGTTAGACGTAGTGTTGTTTTTTTCTGCCAGGCTTGTTGGCCAATTGGACAAATGCCCAGTTTGGATAACCACAAGCTTGGACTGATTTCCTGATATGCTTGTGTTTTTTTTGTTTCTCCTCTGTGGCATAGGGAATGTTGTCCGCCCGATAACTCAGAGTTTGGTTCCAGTGGGTGATGGGAATCAAAATGCAGATATTGATCTGTGTGTGTGGGCTTCCGGTAAACCTCCCTTGACCCGAAATGTTGAGACTCCCAGATCCACAATTCTGTCTAATATGAAGAGTTATCGTGCTGTTGTGTCCTTTAGCAATGGGGGAAGCAGCAATGTTATTTGAAGGACTTCGATGTCTCTGTCTTAAGTAATTACTTAAAAAATATTGAATTTCTGAAAAGTCTGGAAGGAACCCATACAGAGTAAGGCCAAAATACCAAGATCTGCTGATACACAGGAGCAATTTAAGACTACAACCAATCTAACTAAAACAAATCCTCCGTGTGGGTTGGAAACCACGTAATGAGTTTGTTTTTCAAGGGACATCTCAATAAGTTTATTAGTGATTATTTTCTTATTATTTTATTACCAATTGGTTTATCTGCCAAGTTATCCTGTAGTACACATTAGAAAGCCCCCAAGTGGTCACAATGGCCAGTTTTCCATTGTTTCAAATGCACCATTGAACCTCTGTCGACACCACCGACATGCAGTCCTTGAAAGGCATTGGGAATTTAATTTAAAACACTCTGACTTTATTTCTGGTGTCCTGCACGTGAACAGTTTGTGTCATTGAAGCGTATGCACTTTGATGATAAAATCCTTTAATGGATTATCTATACAAGGACAAATCTCATTCTTCCATAGACGATGAGGAATGTTGACCCCTACGTGACAGTTCTGTAAAAACTATAATTTAAAATAAAAGAATTAAAATAACTATAAATTGTGCAATAGTGAGATTTCAGTTTCTTCGGTTTAGCTTCGGGCAGCCTTCTAAATGGTACTGCTGCAAAAGATTTTTTGACTTGAAAAGGAATATTGTTCCATTTCAAATAACCCTCAATGACAAGGTTATCTCTCATGGGTTGGTTATGATTGGGGGGATGTAATTCTTCATTTACTATATGTTTTTCGCCCCCCCCCCCCCCCAACCCCCTCGTACGTACAAGGGCAGCTATATCACAGAAGCAAACAGGAAATAATTTCTATTTGTAAATGGCTTAATGTTAAGTCATGGCCCCAGTGCAGAACAGAGGATGCAGATGGGTTTTTCTGTACAGAATCGTGAGTGCTGCATAGTCAGAAACAATCACACACAAAATCTAAATGGGTTTGTTATAGACTCGTAAGCCTGAAGTTGTATACATGTATTACAAAATTGACGATTCACTGCTCAAAGCATTTTATTCTTCCTTCTCCTTGTAACTAAATATGATGCCAAAGCTTCTTTATGACAGGCTAATAAATTTTTATTTACAGTTAAAAAAAAAAAACAGCTTGACAAACTCACAATCTTTCTGAGTCTCTCAGCAATCAGGTTATGTGTCAGTGAGGTGTGTTCGATTCTACCCAGTGATGAGCATTATTCCACTGATGGGACCAGCACATACCATTTCTATGTGCAACAGGTCAGGTGATGGTACTGTATTTATTAGCCTAAAGATAGTGGATTGTTTGGTTCAGCTGCTCGGGACCATTTTTTATTGTAGTCAGAGCGGTGACGGGATGTGATGTCCATTCCTTGGCATGAGACCAAAATAATGAGCTGCTGCTGCTGCTGTAGGTGTTAAAGTCTGCTAACATGTGGAGAACAGCCAGAAGAAAGCACGTGACCGTCTTTTTGGACGAGATAAACACAAAGGCGAAGTTCTGAGAAATTTTTTTTGAGGAACTTGGATGCCTGTGTCTTGAGCAATTATTTCAAAATGATTTAATTCTTGAAGTCTGGATGGTTACCAACCAGAGTCAACCCAAATTACCAAGAGATGCAGACACATAGGGTCATTTAAGACCACAACCAATCTAATTAACACAAACCACCGCACCCCATGTGGGTTGGAAACCACATAATGAGTTGTTGTTTTTTTCAAGGGACATCTCAATAAGTTCCTTAGTGACAAGAAAAACAAAACTGTGCTACGTGTTAAGCTGACAGTACAACGTGGATGTTGGAGAGAAAAACAACAAAAAGAAAAGGTCAGTAAAGCTCATCTGCACCAGTGAAGTTGTCAACCTCCTGGACAACATAAGATAACGCTAGCTGTTTCGGTTCAATTTGCATGTTATTTAAGCCATTACAAGGCCTTCGTTGGGCAGTACTATAAAGCTTGCTACTCCACATTACTCCAGACATTTTGAATTGAGAAAGCTTCCTGGAGAGGAAGCGAAATGTCTTTAAACTTCCGAAAAAAGTCCAGTGGTTTTGTTTTTTTACTTTTTTGGAATGACCATGACCGGGATGACTGAGGATCTTCACCAGCATAACGGCAGCTGTAATTAGCTTGACGGACACCCCAATGACGGCATTCTGCACCATGCAAAGCTCCGTGGCATTGCTGAATAAATAAATAATGAAGCAACAAATCGACAAACCAGTGCAACTGTGACATTGTGATCTGCGGTGAGAGCAGGGACCAAGTGGAGGAAAATCTAGAAATGGAGGTTTGCCCTGGAAAGGAGAGGAATGAAGGAGAGACAGAATATACTTGTGTGAATGAGAGGGACCTGATCGGAGCATTTAGGTTGCATTGAGTAGAGATAAAGAAGGTGGAGGATTACGATTACGTAGGGCCAACAGTCCAGAACAATGGCGAGTGCGGAAAAGAGGTGAAGTAACATGTCCAAGCAGGGTGGAACGGGTGGAGAAAAGTGTTGATTGTGTTGTGACATAACAGTCTACTCGAGAAAGTGAAGAAGTGTAGAAGTGAGCCCAGCGATGGTGTATTGGTTTATAGACAGTGGCACTGAGGAAGAGACAGGAGGCAGAGCTAGGGGTAGCAGAGATGAAGATGCTGAGGTTCTCTTTGGGAGTGACAAGGATGGATAGGATCAGGAGTGGGTACATTAGAGAGAAAGATCTTGTTAGATGTACTGGAGATAAAGCCAGAGAGGTAGTTATTTGCACATGACAGCACCCAATGCTTCTAAATATTGACCCATTTTTGCCTGGTTTCTTGGCTCTCTATCCTTTTCCCATTTGTTCAATACATTCTATTACACATACTATGACTCAATTTATTATGTCCAAGATGGCTTGGACATGTACAGAGAAGGGATAATGAGTACATTGGTAAAAGGATGCTAAGGCTAGAACTGCCGTGCAGGAGGCCTTGAGGAAGAGCAAAAAGAAGATGTATTGATAAATACAAAGAGGACAAGAAGGTAGACAGTGTGAGAGAAAAAGATGCAGAAGATAGACTTATATGGAAACATGACTCGCTGTGGTGACCCCTGAAAGGGAAAAGCCAAATAACAAAGAAGTTTACACTGACTAAGTTACTATTTAAAGTGCAATGTGTGGTGTAAACCTCAAAATGTCCCTCTACAGATTTCTAAGTAAGATTTATCTTCTGAAATGATGAATGAAAAAGCATGAAAGCACGTTGTAATTCAGTCTCTTAATATATGAGCAAATGGTCTTTATTTATCGTTAAGTCCCTGAACACACAACCTACCAGGTATTTTTGAATTACCAGCACTCTGAGTGAAAACAATCTGTAACCTATGTAAGAAAACTAGTTTCTAAAATATTTTTGAAGACTGAATTTAGTAAAATTATACAGGAGTGGAATCTGAAAATACATAAAATGATTAAAATTTTCACAGAAAATGTGAGACTATTGTTGGAAAATAGCACATTATTTTAACTAAAAGTGTTGTATTGTGTTGTATTCTTGAAATAACAGCCAATTACTGAGTTTGTTTATATGCATTTGTTACAGATGCAAAGCAGGTGAAGGAACGTATTAGGGCTTAGCAAGAAAATCCCCTGTTTATTACCTGTTATCACACTAAAAATGGACAAGACAGCTTGTTTAGGAAAAAGAATGAGAAGCATAATTAGTGACAGGATCTTGCCAAATGGTTATGCTGCTAGGTTTTCAAGAAATTGACAATACATTTTACCTTTCCACATGACATATCTTAACTTATGTATTAATTCACTATTTATTTAAGTATTTAAAAGTTGCTCTTCCAATTGATGCACTTCTCTGGTTTTGCATGTCATAATAATTTTCTTAATACAGGTTTTAAATCTACTGGTAGAAGGATACATTACATCATATATTCAAGCTATGTCCACCGTGCACTAACATAATCTACATCAGGTAACCTGAACGGCTGAAAAATAATTAAGAATTCACCACAATGACAACGGATCAAGCTTCATTGTGTTCCCCTGGTGCTGAGGATTATGCCCCGTGTCACATTTCTGCATGTGTGCCTTAAAATCTATATTATTTCATGCATGAATATTATGGATGCATGTTGCTCCCAACCAGCGAGCCAGCGGATGGCATTACATAATCTCTGACCCAGAGCGAGAGATAAATGTGAACCAGGCCCCGCAGCTCACGTACGGGGGCAGCGGGAAGACCAGCTTGTTGAAGGCGAGCCACTTTTGAAGCCGAACCCTGCAGCCAGAAAACAAATGAGCCAAGGCAGACAGCAGAGGGGACCAGCCAACCAGTTGTCACCGTCCTGCAGTGTGATCTAATGAGCACATCAGCGAAAAAGTCGTCTGGTAAAAACAAGCAGGTAAAAGCCCAGACTATGACCTTCTACATGGACAAACAGTGTGAGATGTTTACCAAAGAACTTCAGCCAGCCCTCCATTTCTGTATGTTTAGCCTTAAATTATTCCCTCCAGCTCATTGAAGACAGAAAGGTCGGCGTTGTTATTCATGCCGACTTCTTAAGAGACATTACAACCGACATTTCAATTCCTCAGAGGTATTCTGCCTGCTCTTTTATCAACTAGACTACTTTTAGTGTTGAAACGGCCAAATATTTAGACTCAAAATATAATATCTATGCAACTTATGTGGATATATATTGCAAAAAATACATAGCAATCTGATAAATATTTTCATTGTCAAACTTGTAGGCCCATGTCATGTTTATATCTACTTTATATCACATACATACATAGATGCATAAACTACCAGTCAAAACTATGGACCTGCCTTTTCATTCAGTGGTTTTATTTGTACTCCCTCTGGGAACTCCTTCCAGGCAGCTGCGAAACCATAACTTAACCTTGAGACGATCATCAGGAGAAGAGTGACCAAAGCGGTAATCAAAGGGGGGTATGTTTATTATTTCACAATTTTGTGTTGAATACATAATTCTGTATACTTTTGAGTTCTTGTTTTGATGTCTTCGCCATGTATCTGCAATATAGAAAGTCATAAAAATAAAGAAAAGCCATTGAATGACAAATGCGAGTCCAAACCTTTGACTGATAGAGGATATAAAAGTTTTTCCTCAGTAAATACATTTCTAATATGTCTATGTCATTCATACCCGATGTCAGTAACAAAGAAATCAATAAAAATTATATAATAAATTGAGTCACGGTATGTGTCATAAAGAGAACTGACACAGGGAATATCTATTGAACAAAAGGGGAAAAGGATGTGTAAAAAAGGTAAAAAGCCTAAAGATAGAAAGCTAAAAATAGGTCATTATTTAGAAAGAATTAGATGCTGCTACGTGCAAATTAAAATCAGCTGATTTAACTTTAACTGATGGCTTACAAAAAAGAGTTTTTGATTACCAAAATATTGGTAATCAAAAACGATGGTAGAAGCAAAGAGAACTATCATATAAAAGTATTTTACATAACATACTAATGGCAATAACAATACAGCTGCCTTTCTAAACGTGTCAATGTCCAGTGGGTAATGCAGAGCCATAATCCAGAAGTGGAATGAAAGTATTAGACTAAGGGTGTTTTTGTGCCTTTATTAGATTACACTGAAGGGGCAAAAAATACATTTAAATGGTTCTTGTGATCTCGTTTTTTTTTCTATACACATTTGAGAGCCACTGTACTGCCTTTTGTGTGTTGCACAAGATGCATGCATTGTTGTGAAACCGTGCAACATCTTAACAGATGATTACACAATCCAATGAGAAACAATTCATTTGAATTTTATTTTTATTCCATCTGTTGACATTTTAAAAAGAAACTGGAATCCTATAAGACATGACCGAAGTATCGCAGGCATTTTTTACATCCTTTTGGTGGCTTATTTCAAGAATAAGTTGTCTTTCGACTTTGTGAGCTCACATCAAATAATTCAAATACAAGCTCTTGACAACAAATCTTTATCGTGTTAGAATTAACCAGCAGATGACCCATTCATTCTAACAACATACTCCAGGATGGTAAAATCTGGAGAGCATAATGCTTAATGCTGAAAATGAAAAAAGGCTTTCCAAAATAATCAACTAGAGGCAAGAGGCTTAACCCAAATACACCATGAATTGGACACAAAGACCGAGCAGTAGATTCGGATGAACAAGTCCACTTCATGTGACAGCTCAGGCCACTTGGACTTCTTGTCCTAATATCACACTGCTGAGGATTAAGATACAGCTCCACATCAAATGTTGCTTTTATTTATGTACATGTAAAAAAGCTTTAAAAAAAGTATTTGCCAGTAGCATTGCTTCTCACCGAGAACTGTGTGGGCTATATCCATTTTAAACCAGAGAACTGTCCAGTAGCTACCAATGAATTGTACATAATAGCATTGATAGAGAACTGCCAGCTGTTTTTCCCACAAGTTATTGCCATCAGTTCAAATCCCTCCTGTCTAAATCACACACACACACACACACACACACACACACACACACACACACACACACACACACACACACACACACACACACACACACACACACACACACACACATACATACATACATACATACATACATACATACATACATACATACATACATACATACATACATACATACATACATAGATAGATAGATAGATAGATAGATAGATGCAAATATCTATGTATCTATCAATCTATCTATGTATGTATCTATCTATCTATGCATCGATCTATCTATCTATCGATATATCTATATATATATATATATATATAGATATATAGATAGATCGATAGATAGATAGATCGATGCATAGATAGATAGATACATACATAGATAGATACATACATAGATAGATACATACATAGATAGATAGATTGATAGATACATAGATAAACAGTATTTAGACAACTTCCTCCAATGATCCCAGTGTCCCTCCAATGGCGATACTAATCTCCTAACACTAACCATAACTCATATCCTTCTGCCTTTCAATCTCAGCATGTTTTTTTTCCCCGTTAACAGATAAATTATTGTTGTTGTCAGTACGATGGATGACTATATGGATGAATATCTATATGCAAACCACTTTCAAATGCATGCATGTCTTCATGCTGTATTTAAATACCTTTTCTGGGCAAGGGGGGGTTGATATTAGTTGAATCTATGTAAGCAGCACAGAAGAGCAAATAAAAAGGTCCGAACGAGGCCCCTCGACCACCTGTCACTTTTCCAGGCCTTCTACCAGGGGCCCCCGGGTGGAATACGGAAACAAATTGGCAAATGGCACACATAAACCCAGACAAAGCCCTTACAGTTCAGCCGTTTCATCGGAGAACAACACGATGCATCGAAGGACGATTGTTTTTCTTTGTTAAAAATGTTGCCATATTCCCTCCTACACGACTTGTGGGAAGGGAATATGGGGGTTGGATGAGATGCGATGAGATTGTAATCCCGCAAGGGCTCTGTTTACATATTGCTGAAGAAACCCAAACAAAGAAGCTCTGCTGCGGTATATACGACATAAAGTTACATGAAGCATTTAGAGTTTTAGAAGCAAGACCAGGGGCATAAAAACGTGTTTGATAAAATGCACCAAATCTGACAGAATAAAACTTTGATCAAAGTAAGAGTGGTTTTAGTGTTTTACGTTCAATGATCAATAACTTTTCTCCAGTTCTCTCAACATAAACAAATTTATTTTGATCTGTCCCTTTCTGTCTCATTAGGTGTGGCAATGTCTTATTAATTGTATCTTTTTTTTCTTCTTAACTAGCCCGAATAAGTCTTAACTGCCTACTTTTATGGGTTGTATTTTCTTTATTATACAGTTACACTTAATAGATAACGTTTTAGTACAAACAGTAACTCAGGCTGGCTTAGATTTTACCTTTCATGTAAATGGTAAAGCTATTTCTACAGGACATATGGTCCCTATAGTTCTCTGTCACTTTAAGATAAACAAATAAAACTTTGAGGAATTTGTTTAAACAGTTCATGATTGATTGTGTTTGTCTGTTCGTCTATCTTTAGGAGTGGAGTCTTACTTTGGTTACTTTGTGCTAACGAAAGCAGGAAACAGAGTCTGGAAGATATGCATCAAACCTTTATTTGCACTAAACTTGGCAATCTTTGTCAATGTAAATTGGTTGCAATTGTGAAGTTAAATCTCTAACTTTTAATAACTAACCGAGTTCCAGGTTATGAAGTGTGCATTTATTTTTTTAGGGGATGGGTTAGAGCACAACAACACAACTAAAATGTTTATTTTTTAACAATTGTTTGTCTTAATGTTTCAATATTTAAAGAAATAGTCGAACATTAAATTGGTTTACACAATCTTTACCTTTAGTTTGCCCTAGAAAAGCAATCCACAACTGAGTCACAAAGCTGTAACTTTGCTTCTTCAAGCGAAGTCCTTGAACCTGGACAAATAGTGGCTATAGGTTTAAGAAACGGCGAATACTGGATTTGGCTATTAGACGTACAGCAAGAAATCAGCTGGTGTCTGGAATCGGTCCATTTTCAGCTGGCTGAAACAGGACCGGGGGCCAGACAACCTAAACCTCAAAAAAAAATTTCAAATCAATGACATGCCAAAGCGCTAGCAAGTTCTGGTCCTACCAGCCTTCTGGGTGGGGGTTGTCATTGAGGGAAGAGCATGCAGTATCAAGGTGCTTAAATGAGACGGAAAGTGCAAACAGCTAAAATGCTATAGGAGATTTATATGACAAATGTGCAGCTCATTTAGGCTGAAGGGAGCCAGAGAGAGCAAGATTTCATTCAATAAATGGAAGGCTAAACATATTACAGTCAAAGATGCTCTGTTTCATCTTTCTGAGCTTTCAAACAGACTTTTTGAAACTACATTTCTATTTCGTTTTCTTTACTGAATACGACTGTATGGCTACCAGAGAGCACCCGGCTGTCAGTGGATCCAAAAAGTCACTGCTCTGCATGTGTAAGAGGATCTTGCCGCATACCCCTGCCCGCTTTGGACTCTGCCTTCGGGTTGTGCAGGGAGATGGGAGGAGACGGCTTACGCGCTGCACGAGTTCAACTATGACGGGAACGTTGGGATTCAGGCAGTCCGATCAACGCACTTCATCAGATGACACAAAACGCGCAGCTAAACTGGCGCCTGCCACAACGACCATTCAAAGTGGCCAAAAACATTTAATGAGAAAAAAAAAAGTTTAATCGACAATTTCTTTCTTTTTCCATTAGCGAGATAATTTGCAGTCAATCAGCCATATTCTTTTAGCCTCTGTGGATTTGGACTTGTGTCGTTCTCTGTGCGAGCCGGGAGGTTTGTGTGCAGGAGCAGTGTGTTTGTGTAGGGAAAAGGGGGAGGGTTACCGGTAAGACAAATAAGGGGTATGTATTGTTTCAACATCTTCAAACTAGTCTAGCAAGATCAGTGAAACGCAGCACCTGAATGAAAGAGCGCGCTAGCTGTATTAATAGCACACATTCTGCACCCTTTTGGCTATGTTCCCAACTTTAATTTAAAATAGCTGGCCATTTAAAAGCCCTCTCCTCCCATCTGTAAACCCCAAACGCATGCAGGTTTTGTGAGCGCTGCCCTTTGATCTCCCTCACTTGTCATGTGTCAGGGGTCAGAGAGTTGCAGATTTTCAAGCACACTATCTAAGCCCGTCACCAGAGCTCATGGACCCATCCCCCTCTGCATGGCTGCTCCCCTCAACATGCCCCCCACCCACCCACCCCCACCCCCCACAACCGCTTTCATGGCAAGCTCAGTGCTGTCAGTAAAGGTCAACTGCACCTTTACCCCACCGAGGTCTTTGCCCCCACAGCACCAGCACTATTTCGTGGCAGATATGGATGTTTGTAAGAACAAACAGAGCCCGGAGCACCACTGTACTGTGACATAATATTTATTTATCAATTTGTTCCCTTTACAGAAAGCTGCGCACAGAGTAAATACAATCAATAAGGATGTCTTTGCAGAAAAGCGTTTTGCTAACACACGTTTACTATATTTGACTAATTAAGGATTATTTCATTGTTTTGTAAAGCGAAACTTTGGGCCCCCAATGAAATTAGTATTTAGTCTGTAGTCAGGCCAAATTAATTCATACCCCAGGTAGATGTAGGGTAAACTTCTTCTTTCAGCTTTTCCCTTTCAGGGGTTGCAACAGTCATTCATCTGTCCCCATTTAACCCTATATTCTGCACCCTCTTTCCCCCACGCCAACTACCGTATTTTTCGGACTATAAAATCCTTAAATCTTCGCAGAAATTGATGGCGCGCCTTATAATCCACTGCACCTTATATATGATTAAAGTTGTGCTTACTGACTGATTTTATGCCGTACAATGCGCTCAAAAATCTGTTAAAATGTGTAAGTACGAATTTGGTAGGCAACGAAGCCGCTCAGATCAATGGATATTCTGAGCATTACGGTACACTGTGTCACTACCTGATCGGACCCCTGAGCCGTCTATAAGACTGCCTGACTGTAATGTCTAAACTAGAAGTGCATTTGTGTAAAGGCCCCCCCACATACAGGAGCGTAGTTCACTCCACGGAGGTCCGCGCGTATTCGAGGCGAACTTTGCACATACAGGTACGCGTCACACTTTAAACTGCGCACTTTAAAAGTCTTTACATTGAACTTTTTTATTTGTGACACCAAGCTTGATACGCTGAGCTGCTCCAAGCAGGCGGTTGTAAGGACGCGCGGCATCAGCGTCCCTCTCTGTTCTCACTGACAGGTGGGAGCCTGCTGGAAAAGAAACGGTGCTCAGCTAGCAATTCACGCATTTTTTCACATTTGTGCGAATTTGCAACAAGAAATGTAGGCAACAGTACGCTCGACTATAAAGGGTAAAATGTAACCAAATGCTATTTGTAAAATGGCAACAATAAACCTAGTTAGTTTATTATATATATATAAAAGTTACGTTTATTTTGGCCTTATGTTAGAAACAGAGCAGTGTAGTCCAAATACTCTGTCCTCCTGAAAGAGACGGGTAGAGAGCTGTGTACGCGAAGGGGCGGAGTGATATAACACACTTGGGAAGAATGTTTAGCGTGCCTTATAATCTGGTGCGCCTTATGGTCTGAAAAATACGGTACTTTAATGTCCTACCTTCAGGCTTAGATTAAATTCATCTTTGAGCTTCATCAGCATTTTTCTTCGGACTGGAAGTTATATTATGGTTTTGGTAAAGCCCAGTCAGAGTCCTGACTTGAATGTGAGAAAGAATCTGTGGGGGGAGCAAGGGTGACGCTAAGGAGGCCTTCTGACCTCAAAGACTGGAGTTCATCACCAAAGAGAAATGCTCAAAATACCAGGGGAAACATGCAAAGCTGGTCAGCAATTCTGATGGTTTACAGTAATGCCAATAGGGATCTTACTATTGATTATCAAGGATGTTATAAATATATTAGACACACCATTTTGAATAAAATTTCATTGTCTTTCATGAGATCCTGAAATTTATCTATATTTTCGAGGGGTATCAATAATTTCGGGCTAAACGGCTTATCCCTTCTAGAGCTTTCCTTCCTTTCCATCTATTGAAGTGAAAGGAATAATCTATTAAAGCATAAATACTTACTATTTAAGATGCAATCTTCAAATATTATATATATTTTTTATTGATTCATTTATTTTTGTTTGTTGCATAAAGTAGCAGCTTTTGTACCACACTGACCATAAGCATCAAGTCCTAATGGGCCAAATAAAAGTATTTACTTTAGTAAAAAAACACAACAAATCTTTTATTTTTACCTTCTCAACAAAAAAACTAAACAGAAAATATTGCAATGAAATGAAGACATCTCATTTTTTTCTAAGGAAAAAACAGATCTCTAAATTATTCTGTATCTAAAACAAAAAGGACTTTGCATGTATGCTTTGATAAAAGCAAGGCATACAATGTCTTAAATTGTTTGCAGTTTTTTATGTCTAGAGACTTTTTTGTGTATGTATTGTCAGCAAAATGCCAGGTTTATCGAACGGCTGCGCCCAAGCCTGCTCTTGATAAGTCACCAGATATATAAAATAGGAAGATAACAGAAAAATACTTCAGAATATTTAAATTAATCTGCTGGAAGACCTTGTATAAGTGTTTCACCCTAAAAATAATCTCTCTCTATCAACACAAATTGTCCTCGGTCTGACTTTTGGACAACAATACGGCTCTGTTGCAATTCTTTGCGCTTACAGATCTATGAACGCTCTGATTAGTGTTTGCTTGACCCGTTCATACCTCTCCAATTCAGCCACGCTGTAAAGGAAGGCCGCTGTTATGAGTTCTGCAAATTTTATTTATTTAGCTCTAGGATAATAACATTATTATATTGCTGAAATATCTAAATCTTATGTTAAGGGTGTACTCAATACCGGAAGGCCTTTTCTAATTAGCTCCCCTGACAAATGTAAGAGGATAACCCTTGCAAACTCCCACACTGCTTGTGGTTTAACAAAGTTATGTATAAGGATTTAGCCTGAAAGCTTGCCACAAAGAAAGAAAAAAAACTGTGTATTCAGAAAATGAAAAAGCTTGATAGTCACCATATCTCCAGGCATCTGCACATGAAACCTAACTAATTATCAGTTGATAGACGGTAAAATACAGTAGCTGTTCTCCAAAACAGGCATTTCTCAAGAGAAAGAATAAAAACAAAAATTGTCCCTATTCACTAGATTGCTTTTTAAAAGACAAAGCACATCAAAGAGCTTTTCCCGGAACAATGCCCAACTTTACCAACGAGGGCCTAACAGAGAGCTCTCATCTCTGCCATACTGAGTGATTACAGTAGCGGCACAGGGATAATCTGAGTGTGACGGGGTGACAGCCAGTGTTACCTTCTCGCCCTCGTTTCTCTTTTTTTCTCCAAATTTACTAAAATGTAGCATCAAATGTTTTCAGTATTTTCTGACTTAACTTTAGGAAACAGCTCAAAACCATAACTGACTTATTAAAGCACAATAATCCAATATCTAATTCCAGTTTAAGGTTGCTGTTTGGATGCACCTTAAACCGTGGTCAAGAGAATAGAGAACAGGCTCTGGGTGATTAAGACACCCCTTTGCCTGTCCATACTACCATACCAGGGCCCACTTTTACACTCTATAATCATTTATTCGGGAGGTCAGCTTCCCCACCCATCTTAGATTTTGGTATTTACCAGGAATTTAAAATGCTGAACGTTGGTCTTCATCAGGGAATTTCAAATTCAGTGCAGGAAAATTTTTATTTTAGTATAATCTCCATTTAAACAATCAGATTTCAGTCAAGTACGCTAAAATAAATCAGTTATGCCAAATAACATGCACACAGCAACACTGCCACGCCCCTTAAACACATTGCAAATCTCCACCCTGGACATGTCTGAGTCAATGAACTGCCTAAAGTGAAGCAATAGGCAGAATTTACAGAATTTTCAAGGACTGTTTCTGGATATTTACAGGAAATCTCTCTGTACGACCATTGTTGTGAGCAGTAAGGGCTTGGTAAGCCTCCCATGGCAAGTAGCTCCCTTTCTTAGACGATAAAATAAAAGGGCATAAAAAGCAACAACAACTGCTAAAGAACATAATGGTGGAATGGGTGAATTGACTAGCCCCCATTGCAGAAAAGGTATTAGTGTCTGTTATTTAGAGCAAAATATACTCTGTTTTATAATTGATTAGCTTGATTAAACATGAAACTTTCTTCAAGCTCCGTCACTGCTAGGAAATAAGGTCCAGCAAAAAGAAACGGAGGGAAAGAAAGTCAGAGAACTGCTATTATTTCAGGGTAGTACATAGTGAGGGAATAAAACTGCTTTAAACGACAAATTACTTACCCTGAAACACAGTTGTATTCCAAAATAACATTTGGTTTTTATAAGCTCATCCTCAAAGGTATATGTGTGGTTACGGTAGCCAAATAGGAAAGGCCAGATCCTGTTTACTTTGCTAAAAATGTATTTATCCTTTTTTTAAACTGGAATTTCACACAAACAAACCTTCTTTAATAATTTGTATTCTCGTGATGTGTTTTTATAAATATTCATAGTCATAGCTTATCATATGTGCATTGTTGTGTGTTGCCCTATATAAATCAAAGATGAGGGACAGTGGAATATGTAATAATAAGAAATAAAAAAAAGGTTGAGGGAACAAAATACATCACTGACAAAGGCATGCTATTTTCTTTTTAAAAATGGTGCCTGTGACTGGTGCAGAAAGGAAAATGAAGTAAAACGGATCGAAGACTACAAAACAGACAACAGTAGATGGAATCTAATTGTCGAAGGTGTAAAACAGATTAGAATCCCAAATGTTTTGTTGTTGTTTTTGTTGTGTAGGTAGAGGCTGAAAAAAAGGACCTTATGCTGATGTAATTAATGCTAGGTCACTATCTATTTTTAAAACTTCTCCATTATGGATGAGGGGATTCTTTTTATTGTAGCGACGGAAAGTGGATGCTAAGCAAACATTGACAGACCATTCAACGAATGCACACAAAGTGTATGCACAACTGGACAAATAACACAAGGAAAGGGGAAGTAAATCTATATTTTTGCTAGTAAAATACCTGAACTCGGTGACAGAATCCAATAAGACGATAAACAGCACTTCATTAAATTATCTTCTAAAACTGTAATTAAATCAATACGTTGCTCTTTATAAAAAGCCAGAGTATTGTTTTATTTTTTTAGCGACAAAAAAAAACCATCTGCTGCTTCCATTGTGCACGGTTCATCCAAGAACATCTTTAGGCACCAGCTGCAATAGGCACAGATGAGCTCACAAGATCAATACAGCGTAATAGCGCCACAAATCCAAACACTGACTTTGAATTATGTTGTGCAAGTGTCTCTACAAACATTAAAAAAAAAAAGCTAGAAAGAGCATGTACTTCCCTATTTCCCTGGCGTACAAAACGAACTTGCAGAGAATGCTGCGGCATTCACATGCATGTGTAAAATGATAACAGGGAAAGGGAAAGAGAGGGAGGCGGGATTAGTTTGACAAAGCCAGTATTTATATCATTCAGCCTTAATCCGTGAGCTTTTAATCCGTCGTGCAAACAAATACAAATAAATCATAGCACTAAAAGAGGAAAGAAACATTTTTTTTTTCTTTTTTTAAATATCATCTCAACTATGATTTAAAAAAAAAAAATACAGACTTCAACTCTCTCTTTGAAGGCCAGTGGTCCCTCCGGAGCTTCGAGTGGTTCATATAAAACAAAGATTTCACAAAAAAATGAGAAGATTAAGAAGGCTAAACTTATCTGTCCACTCGCTTTTTGAACGCTTTTTACAGAACATTCGGTTCTATTTTTCTCCTTTTGACAAACCTCCAATTTAAACCCAAAAAGCACGTGTATTCTCTTGCAGGAGAGATCTATTCATTGGTTCTATCCCATTTGGTGTAAGCCCCTAATAGGCTTGAACGTGGCCGTGGCAGCAGGGAGAGCTTGACGCTCATCCTGATCAATTAAAAACACCACAAACGCGACGCTGGGAATCGCGCTGAAAACTATTTTAGATACAACTCTTCAGCTCAAACAACAAACAACGACCTTGTGCTTCTTAAAGAGGAAAGTTCCAGCTTTTTACCATTTGCAACTAATATATAAAAACATTAACCGCAGCAACTAGGACAAAAATACGATTTCTCCCCGTGCCACACTATTGTCACCAGCAAATTCTCTTGACGCTGTTTAGACGGCGCAGACAAAGGGTGTCATTTCAGGACCTGCTCGACGACCCTTTTGGGATCAGAAACGGTCAAACAGCATTACGAGAGATAACGAAGCATTGGTTTCTTTAAGAGCGGGCCCTGCTGCCTGCTTCGCCTCTACCTGAGCTGGCAGATGAAGTGACATCGCCTCGGGTTACATTACGCTATCAGGGTAGAAACCTCATTGAAGCGACAAGCGCTGGGTGTGAAAACGGCTGAAGGTGGGGATGGCAAGACTGGATTACAAATTGGCTTTAAAGTTACACCACATCTGCCTCCTTTGAAAACAGACAGGGGCAGTGGATTCCCATCACACTCCAGTTAACCTGAGAGATGAGACACAGCGCCTCGCAAAAGCAGTCCTCCCCCTTAAAACGTTTTCAGATTTTATAATATCACAATCACAAACTTCAGTATATGTTTCTAGTTTTGCTGTGGACTCAAATAGATTTAGGTCTGCTCTTTGATTGGGCCATTTTATGCACATGGATATCTGTAGATGTAATTGCAGTTCTGGCTGAATATTTAGGGCAGTTGTTCTGCTGGAAACTAAAAAAACTTCCAACTCCCCATCGACACTCCAGAGATTCCCTGACCCTGCTGGGAAAAAGGCCTTCCCGCAGCATGATGTTGCCATGATGTTTGACTCTGGGTGGCTGGTTCAGTGCTAGTTCTCCTCCATACAACGTTTTTTTTTTTTTTTTTAGATCTGGCACAAAATTCAAAGCAGGTTCTTCTGCGTTTCTACAGTCTCCCCTGCGAGCCTTGCAGCAAACGCATCGGCGTCTTCGAACACTAACTTTTCTCCTTGCACCTTTTCCATAAAGGTCAAATTCACGGAAATGTGTGACTAATATTTCCAATGTTGATAGATGCTCCTACCTGAGCCGTGGATCTCTGCAGCTCCTCCAGAGTTGTCACAGGCCTCTCGGCTGCTTTAATGCTCTCCTCGCGTGTTCTTTAAGTTGAGGTAGAGAGTCGTGTTTTCAGCTGTGCCGTATTCTCTGCATTTGTGAAATGCTCAAAGCGTGAGGAGTTGTTTTCTAACTGGTAACCAGTCACTTGGAAAGTAAAAATTAAACCTGATATTTTTTTTCCCAATCAGTAAACCACACATAAGTGTTAACGAGCTACACTGACAACACTGTTCAGTGTGGAAGCGGTTACTGCAAGAGGAGGACTCAAAGTTGTTTTTTTGTTTGTTTAACTGTGCTTATTGTTATTAAAAGACGCTGACCACAGGTTATGATATAGACTCAATGTCGTTTCTTTCTTCGTTTTAAATCTGGAAAACCCTGTTTAACCTTGACAGCTCTCTATAACACACACAGCCTCTGGTCCTAAGATGAAATAACCGATGTCTGTTCAGGTCTTCTAGCAGGAAGCTTAGAAAAATATATTTCTAAAGTGGTCAGCTGGACTTTTTCCAAGATGAATGGGAATCAGCTAACACTGATGTCAGCAGATCAAAGCTGTGCAAAAACCAGATGCTGGAATCACCAACAAATCTCTACAAAAAGTATTAGAAGTTTTATAGCAGTCCGAAGTTAGCCATACAGCTGAAGATGCCCCATCTAACCAATGAATAAAAAAGAAATTTTACTTTATGGTGCATCTTTGCATAATAAACACATCAAATCAAAAGTAGGCCAGTGGGTCACCTACACATATATATAGTGTTACTGTTAGAATCCAGAAAAATTAAATGTGGCTGCATACGCTCACCAGTTTTTTTAAATACTGAAACACGAACACTTTATGTCCTGTGTTTTACTTCTGTCCACCAGGCTGGATGTCTATCTTTACAAACAGAACAAGCATAAATGCATCGCTTTTCAACGACATGGACCACTGCACATTGTCTCTGGTTTTTGAAGGGTCACTACCTCCCCCACCATTTATTAAAATCTCAACATTATTATTTTTCAGGGCACATTTGAACTTATTCCTTTATATGCATGAGAGATGAAATATGACTCAGCCCTTTATGCTTTAATAAATTACTCTGTAGGTTGTCTAGTGTTACCCTCTTAATGCATTTAGGACAAATACCTTGTTGGTAAATAAACTTTAAATTGATTAATCTAATAATCTGTTTAATCAAACGTGCAGGTGGGCCATTGTAAATACAAATAACAAGAAAGCGCCATCCCTGGGGAGGTTAGGAAGAAAAGAAACGACCACATGAGGTTCCTGTGAAATTGCAGACCAGAGCTGCGCAAACTTGAAAAAGAATATTAGCCCAGACCTTATTTATCCACTTTAACGCTATTATGAACAAACCGTTGCCCAGCATCTCCTTACAAAGCACTAAATCAAAGGGAGTGAAAGGTAGAATTCATTTTTTTGCCACATTCAACGTAAAAAGGACGTCTTTGAGGGATGATAGTCACCCTCCGCAGCAACCCAGACCTGAACCCAATGCACTGCAGGGAATTTAGTGAAAATAAGCCGCAGGTAGTCACAGCGGATGGACACTGAATTAGGGAGGAGACGCTGAGACAGGTGAGGGCAAAATCTCATAGACATCATGAACAATTATTTGACTAATGGAAACGAAGGAGGCGTTTCATGCAGAGCTGGAAGGGCGCAATGGACAGTAGTGGCAACAATCAGAAACCTTATTTGACAGAGGGATCAGAGGGATCCTGGCCTAGACCCGACTGAAAGCTCTTGGTCACATGACCAGTGGATTAGTATTAGCCCAACTGAAAGGGGGAGGACGTTAGTGTGCACGGCACCACATGCTTCCTGATCGCTTCCTCTCAAGTGTCTTTCCCTTTCTGTTTCAGTCTGCAAAGGTCTTATTCTTGTCGCTCCGCAAGACCGTACAGCCCACGGCTCCATTGCGTTGTTGTTTTTTTAAGCCTTCCCACAGGAAACCCTTTGGTAAGAAGTCCGTCCGCTCTTTTAAAAAGGAGGTCGGAGAGACGAGAAGCACCACAGTAAAAAAAAATAATAAAAAATACCATTAATGATTCTGACACATGACTCACAGCTCAGTCAGATCAAAACCTCTGCCCTAATCTACCGACTTCAAACCGCTCATAATGTCAAGAAAAAGGAAGCTTATTTGTGACACGCTTCACACAAAAGCCAGAATACACATATTTTGCAACGTTTAGGTGAAGAAAATAAAACCATTCACACGTATGACCGCAGTAGAGGCATCACAACAGCTTAAAGCCCAATAAAATAAACCCGTCAACACCTCATATTTCTGACAGCACTCTTATTATGCTTTCCTTCACGGTGAACATCTCTACATAATGTGACAGCCCCTTTTAGCCCCTTTTTGGGCTGTACTGCCTGCAATGTTTGCCTGGCAGAGGTGAGTTTTCAAAAAGCGAGAAGCAGTCAGAAACTAAAGGGCTCGCCATGCTGTGAGTCCACGCAACTGCGGGCTTGTCCGTCTCTTTCTTGCTGCCATTCCTCCTTCATCTGGATGTTGCTGGCAGGGACAAAATGTGCCAGTCAACTCAGGTCAGTCAGGGCGAGCCATGTTCCCATATCAACCTTTTTTTCTTTTAAGCAGAGACCAATGAAAACCCTACGTCCCATCGCACTGTGTACTGCAGCAAAAGGGGAAAACGGTGCTTGCCAACAGGGTTAAATGCTACCGGAGGCAGAGAACATCATTTCCAAGAGATTGCAGTCACAGTGCAAAGAGTAAATTAAAACGTATCTATTTAGATAGAGGCACAGAAAAAAAAAAAAAAAAAAAACATGACATAACTTGAAATGCCTTTGAAAGCGGTGCAAACCAAAAGAGACATATAAACAGGTCAAATTCAGCAACTCAAATTGCCATAGTGATCAATTCTGTGTGGTCTAAAACAAAATGCTTTTACTGGTGTACTGAGAGGGAATCCCATTGTGAAGGCATTGAGGGAGAAGTGGGCAGAAAGCTAAATTTTTTTTCCATGACTCTTAACTACTTGGACGTGCGAAGCAATGCCATCCCGATCGTAGCAGTGCCAAAAAATAAATTCTGTGCCACAAAAAAACCAAAAAAAACCAATCTGAAATAAAACAAGCACATGTGCTCTCTCGCAAGAGCGCAAGGTTTCCTTGTGAATGACACAGAAACTTTAAAAGCATGTGTGACATTTAAAAATTGTGAGCTGGCACCAGAGCCAAGGTCTTCATTCAACAGTCGCACTTTGCAGCTTTGACAGCCTGCTTTGTGCAGACTCTGACGAGACACCCTTTCATACTTTTTTACGCTCGCCACCTTTTCTATGAAAAAGTGCAAACAGACAAGGAGGGATCTCTGTTGCAATGCCATGCAAACGGCAGTTAGAGCTGAAGATGATTTATGCTCTGACAACGGTACCACAAGCTTTTGTTGCTTCTGTCTGACACTTCAAGAGGTTTGATAATTGAGGTTATAGACAATATATAAGAAAAAAATATTCAAGACTTGGTTTAAAATAGGCACAAGCAGGGACTGAGGTTCCCAAGATATGATAACCTTGTGTCGACGTATCACAGTTTTACAGAAAAAAATCATATTTTTTTTCATAGTAGGGTGGTAGTCTTGTTATAGGAAGGATGCAGGTTCAATTCCAGCTTCCCCCTGCTGCCTGTCAAAAACAAATCATTGAGCAAGACATGCCCACTTATAGTATACTGTATTTGTGTCAATGCGTGAATATCTGGGAGTGCTGATGGGGGAACAGTAGAAGAGCTTTGAGTGGCCAATATGACTAAATCCCATCTCTGTTTGCTGTTAGTATATCAACATTATCAATAAAAGTATCCAGTATTCAAGGAAATTTGCTTACGAAACAAAAATATCTCTTTTCGTTCCCACTCCTTAACAGACGTACTCCTTGGAGCTTGCAAACTGTAGTCTACGTTTAAAACAGCGTTTCAGAAGCGGTGCTCGCTTTGTGTCCATTGCATGAGGAGCCATGTTTTTCCTGCAACAGGAAATATTTCAAATCAGCTTAATTCGTTCTCTTGACGGTGGCAAACAGCAACACGTGGGGGAGGGGTGTTCTGGGGAGCTCTCAGGTCACTTTATCAGGCATTAGGACAATTAAACCGTAGGAAAACAAAGCTGTTTTGTAAAACAGTAACTTTTCCACACACTGTTATACACTGACAACAGCTTATAGTAATTGTTAGTATCAAAAATATAGAGCGTTAGAAATGTGTGAGGAGTGAAAGTTTATTTCTCATGTGACAGTTATTGTAAAATTCTTATATATAAAAACAAAGTAGCATTCAAGCAGTACAGAGAAGAAACAACAGGCTGGAACCAAGAAAGTTACTTTTGAAGCGCGCCCTTGACGCCACAGTTCACATTAGTCCACCGCACATGGGGCAGCTTTATGTTCATATTTCATCTTCAGACCTGACGGCCCCTATAATGGAGGCTACAGGCTGCTGGAGCTGTGAGGCAGGGCTGGGGGTGGGGGGGCTTGCCCGTTAATAAAAACTTCTGGGTAATTATTAGAAAAATAAACCATAACCTAGTCAGCCGGACAAGAGCGCGACGTTTGTTTCTATCTGACATTAAAGCGTCACCAGAGTGATAGATGTCAGCTGATAGTAAACTTGCTGGCTGCGCCGTCACGCCGCCAGCCCGTGAGAATATACAGACAGGACACGACACCGGGATCCAGCTCTCAGGAGAACCTGCCTGTTGATTCGGAGAGCGCAGAGCAGCAGAAGTGGCCCGTAAACAAACCCGAGCGCCGCCCGCTCGGCGCGCAAGGGGAGGCTGCTGCGCCGCGTCTCCAGGCGGAGGGGCGCGCAGCCGCGCTCGCAGTTTGTTTACAAAGCGCTGTCAGAATCTCATTTCGCAACGCAGAGCGTCAAAAAAAAAGAGGGGCACACGCAGCGAGGACGGTCCATCTCCTCCTCAGAGAAAGGTGGAAAACGCTTTCAGCCGGGGGCTCTGGCGATAAGTAAATAAAGCCCGGTGGCACTCACCTCTTTGGAGCGGCGAAAAGTTGTTGTCCTTTTTCATAAAACGAGGAGGGAGAGTCTACAGCGACGCGATCAGCCTCCGGCAGGATTCTCTCCGTTAGTCAGTTCCCAACAGTTCGCCGTACAGTTCACGGCTCGCCGTCTCTCTCTCCGTCTCTCTCTCTCTCTCTCTCTCTGACAACACCGCCCACTTCCGGCGGTTCCTGTGCGTCTGACGGTTTCTACGGATCGCTGATGACTGACTCTCGAGCAGCGGCGGCCTGGTGTTAGTTATTAACCTCGGGTCAGCACATAATAAAACGGTCACTTATTATAAGAGCGCTCCATCTTTAAAACGCAGCGAGATAAACCTGTGCGACCGTGGGGTTTTGCTTTTTAAACTTTGCCCCATGCTACACGTGACTAAATATCGAGCTCATTAAATGTAAAGTTGGAATGTCTGCATTATAAATACACAATTCAGCAAAAACAGCAACAGCAAAATGAGAATATTATTATGATAGAATATTAATACTAATTAATATTCTACCGTAATAATAATCATTTGTGTGGTCTGTTACAAGAAAAAGGAAAAAAATTCAGTATTCATTATCTCGAAACTCATCCCCTGAAGACAGTGTACGACAGCGCCCCCTGCTGTTGACCGTTAGGCTATCAATGAAGCCAATAATTGAAGCAAATGCCGCTTTTGTGTTTGTGTCCTGCTTTTATATGTAATAATATGCAATTATGTTGTTTTTAATTTGTTTGGGGTTTTTTTTAGGCTCGTTTGTTTTCTATGAACCCAGGGGGAGCAATGAGTGTTTTAGTGAACGAGTGATTAACTCAGGCTGTGATTGTTTTTCAGAAATCTTATTTTGGTAAATTAGAGACAGCATCAAACTGTGAAGAGAAAATAGGGGAGGGGGGGGGGGGCAACCAAAATAAAATTAACTGAGCTACAGCGCCTGTTTAAAAGAAGTAGGAAGAAGGTCACAAGTGAGGGTTATTGAGAGATAAACACGTCTTTTCAGTTTAACTGCATGATTTCATTCCAAAAAGGTTCATGGTGTTGACATTCTTTCAATGTGTGCATGAAACCTGAAAAAAGTGGAAGGTGTATAAAACCTCCGCAGCGGCAGATAAACAGATGAACATTTAATACAGGAAGCTGAAATCAGCAAAGAAAAGACAAAAGACATGGATGATTCAACAGTTGTTCTTCTACTCTATGGTATTGTTTTCAGGTAATAGCCTTTTGGAAAATACTTCAATGAAGTCATGGATACAATTAAACTGTGTGGCCATTAGTCATTGTTCAGAGACACATCAAGAGAAATAGTAACACATTTTGTACTTGCAGCTACTAGTAAAGAAGAGCCCAAAGAACAGATATGGGCTGAATTTTCTCTTTTTTTTCTACGTGAATCACGCAGCTAAAAGTAAAATAATAATAATAATAATAATAATAATAATAATAATAATAATAATAATTCAAGAATCAAAAAGAATCTTAAATTAAAACAATTATATATATATATATATATATATATATATATATATATATATATATATATATATATATATATATATATACATATATATACATTTAATGTATATATATATATATATATATATATATACATTAAATGTATATATGTATATATATATATATATATATATATATATATTGAACTGAAAACCACCTAAACACCCTAAAGTTGAAGAAACTCAAATATGTTGTTTAAAACTTTTAAAACCGAGAATTTAAAAGATGTAACACAACCAATGAGATAAAGAGCTGTCAAAAATCTGTTTCTGTAAGCTGTCAGCATAGGAGTTCAATTTTAACCGATTGATTTCTCATATTATAAATCTTAACAACATTACATTCTGCATTTGGTAGGGATTTTCCACACGGGGCCAAAAAAATTAAATAAAAAAAAAGCTCAGGGTTTGTTTCTGTTGACAGTAACTGCTGTGACATCAGGCTACATTACATCATCACCGAAACCTATATTAAAAGTGATGATTTTTGGTAGCAGTCATGCTCTCTCAGTCACACACACAACACCCCCCCAGCACAGATGCAGCCTAATTCTCCAGTTTGATTGGCTGCGGGCCAAAAGTGAGAGGTGACAGTTGTTTCCTCAAACAGCTGAGTCAGCAGCCGCTGACGGTAATAGCTGTGCATCTCGACAGCCCATCGCCTCCTCGCAGCAGTCTGTATTTATTTCCTATACCCAAAACAGGATGCACATGAGCCAGTGTGAGAGAAAGGGAGAGGATTGGTGACACAAAAGCTGCCTTCTTCCTCTTTGTTTACCAGTTTCACCTCGGTGCTCGAGTTTTACTGATGGGACTCATAGGTACACCAGCAGGCCCAAAGCTGCTGATCGCATCATTTCTGTGTTAAAGATGCAGATAAAGAGGTGCAGCACATGAGCACGTACACACACACACACACACACACACACACAGAACTGGGAGTTTCCAGTTAGGGAAGTCCACTGAAAATGTGAGATTTACCATCAAAGGTTGAGAGAAACTCTCACAGCGAAAGTAGGAAGTACAGAGACAGCTCATTTCAGAGGTGATTGAATTCCTATAACGCAACTGATGCGGGCCAGAGTGCGTTTGATCTTCACTGGCCACGGCCTAAAACAAGATTTCCAAGGAGTTAAGCAGTCCTGTTCGAATGGGTTGCACTAGATTTTAAGGTTTACTCCAAGCAGAAGGTTACAATAAAACACTGATATGTGAAAACATCACATATAGTTTTCCATGTAGATGTAGATTTCCATATGTTTGAAGAGCTTTTGTCCACACTTTCCGGATGGGAAGCGAAACGTCTCCAAACTTCGGAAAAAAAGTCCAGTTGTTTAGTTTTTTACCTTTTTTTGGAATATAACTTGGTCAAATTTCGCCAGGTGAGGTCGGATGAACTTAGTATTCCATGTGCGGTTTGAAAGTACAACCAAACCAGCGGTTTTAAAACATTTTTGCAACAAGAACCACCTGGATAAATGCAGTTATACCTGCGCTACCATACTAATGGAAAGGTTTGGCCAGCTGGCCGGCAGTGCACAGCAACAGGTGAAGGGGTGAGACACTCCTGCATTCTGGGGGAACTATTTCTTTGATTTGGATGCACACTTGAATTAACTGTAAAAAAAATTCTTTATTCTTCAAATGAATGCTTTGGGTCAAAACTGACTCATACTGGCCACCGCTATTTAATTCCACATGACAAATCCCTTTATTTCAGCTAAACAACGGTAACCAGAGCATGATGCAGCCACCACCGTGTTTTACTGGGGGATACGGTGTTCCTTTGCTGATGTGCAGTGCAGCTTTTGTGCCAGTCTTACCGTTTGAAATTGCGGTTCTGTCAGCACATAACCCCAGTTCTAAAGTCCTTACACTGGCTCCCTGTATCTCAGAGAATAGACTTTAAAATACTTCTGTTAGTCTATAAATCCTTAAATGGCTTAGCTCCTAAATACATCACAGACTTGTTATCAGCGTATAAACCATCCAGACCACTCAGGTCTTCTGACTCCAGCCTGCTCTGCATACCTAGAACCAGAACCAAACATGGAGAAGCAGCATTTAGTTCCTATGCTCCAATTATCTGGAACAAACTTCCAGAAAACTGTAAAAGTGCGGAAAGCCTGAGTTCTTTTAAATCAAGATTAAAAACACATTTGTTTAAAATTGCCTTCAATTGTCCTAGTTAACTGAATCACCACTTTTTTGTTCTATTTTCTATCTATATTTTATTCCTACTTGCTTTTATTCTGTTTTATTTTGCTATATTTTAATCATGTAAAGCACTTTGCATTGTCTTTGTACTGAATTGTGCTATATAAATAAATTTGCCTTGCCTTGCCTTGCCATTCCTCTACAGTGGTTGGGAGATTTTAACCAGGTTCAACAAACCTTTGTCTTTCGACCCCACTGCTCGGTCAACAGGAGGCTGGCGTCACATATAAAACACATTCCGTAGTAACACAATTTAACTCCGCCCAGGAGATCATCCACCTTCTTACCTCCCTGAAGGACCTGTTCAGTGTCCTAAGAGGGCGTACTGGGTTTCTAAGGGAACGTACGCAGCCAGGACACCAGGTCTTTCAGGGACAGTTTTTTTATATTCATTAACATCCGTCTTCAATGTGGGCTGTGTGCAACACAGCAAAAACAGAACTAAAAATAAGTAAAAAGTTCTTAAAATTAGTGTCTTTTTCCTTGATTTGAGCAGGTAAATAAGATGATCTGCCAATAGAAAAAGATTTTTGCACTTAAAATAGGAACAATTCATCTCCATGATCTTATTTCAAGTGCAGGATGTCTAATTATCTTATTTTAGGGGTCAAAATCATCTTATTTACCTGCTCAAATCTAGGACAGAAACACTAATTTTAAGCACGTTTTACTTATTTTTAGATCCGTTTTTGCAGTGAATACACCAGTGCAATTGTTTCTGTTCAGATTTATGGACATAATTTTTTTTTTTCTCTGCGCCTTACATTTATCAGTAGACCAATGTCGTTGCACTACCACTCATCGTAGGTTGGTTCAGTGTCAAAGATTTATATTATCTCTCTCGTCTTTCATCAGTTTGAAGAATGTCAAGTTTTAGAAATGTCCCCTTTCCTCCAAGATTTCCCAAATTATCGATGGCTAAATGCTAGAATTACATAAAAATGCGATACGACAAATGTATATTTATACGAAGGTTCATAAACTTCTATTTGCCATTGACTCGACATTTTATGACTCTAGAGTGAGTAAAAACAGCCGACATCCTCCTGAACATTTAAGGAATCTATCTTGCTTAATTCAAATGCAACGTTTTTGTCCCACATTTCTTACACTTTAAATTCAATTTTTAAAAAAACTACAGTACATGAAAAAAGGCATTGAAAAAAGAAATTTTCTAAATATATTTAGAAAATCTGAAGAGAATTATTTTCTAGCTTTGTTTATAAAACTATATTCCGCACGTAGAGTAAAATACAATAAAAGTCCTTCAGACTTCATTGCCTCTCTGTGACCAATGACTTCTGTATGATGGGTCATATCCTAAATATTTTACACATTTACTTAGTTGAGTTAAATGCTGTTAATAAATCTGGAGTCATTGCTCATTTCCTTTTAGTTCAGCAAGCTTTCTGAAAGGTTTTGAATATTTTCTGATTTAATTTTCTTCTCATTACCTGCTCAGTCCTGCTTATCTGAGCGCTTTCAGTGGACGTTCAGCAGAAGTATCGACTTGTGTCGATGAGGTACGTCCTGACTCCAGTGTCAGGCCTTAGATTTTTTTTTTTTTTTTTTTTTTTTTTAGGCAGTTATCTTCCTGTATCTTAAATCAAGAGTTTTCAGCTGATGGACGCGGTTGATCGTTTAGACGTTTGGTCTTCCACTTCCAAAGATGTAAATAAAATAAAAATAAAAAATTAGGTTTGCAGACTTCAACTCGTGAGAAACACGTTTCAGCAGACACACTCTAAAGCCGTATGAACACTTGTGTCTGTTAAGCGAAAAATAAAAAATAAAAAAAACTATGATAGTAATAAAGACTTGAAACATTTATTCTAGGCTTCCCTTGGCAACTGAACCAATCGCTGATTTAACGCTAAATAAACAGGTCAAGCATACATGTTTGAGCTGTTTGTTTTTTCCATTTAGAAGTTTTATTCTTGAAGCAATGAAATAAAAAAAAAAATGTTTATAGTAAATGATGTAGTAAAAGCACTGAGACCTTGAAAACAGTAAAAGCATATTCCATACTGTTCTGTACTTCTTGTACTAAGACCGGTTGTTGCATCAGCTGGAAAATAAAGGGCTTCATTTAAGCGACACCAAAGCAAACAGACATAAATAGGCCTTTTTTTTTCAGATTAGATTTACATTTACACATGACAGGCCAGAGAATAATATACAAAACACTGCTCCCGGTGCGTGCTGTGTGAAACATATTTAATTGGTAATAAATGATACATTTCATGACTGATCATACCAGTTGCAGAACAGAAACAATAAAATGTGGATTGGAAATGCCAACTCAATTAACATTATCACATCTTTCAGCATTTTAATGAAAATGCTGCGTCATCCTTAAATACACATTTTACATTTAGCACTATAAGGGGAACAAAGCTGAGAATAATTTCTGAATCAGAAATATTATAAATATTTCCTTTCCTCCCCCCGTGTATAACAATTATAAACAATTATAAAATCTCAGATGCCTCAAATAAATGCCAGGAATATTTCATTATGCATTATACACCAGTTGTTATAAAAAAAACAACTGGTGTTTGGAAGGAGAAGCCAATTTGACATCATTCATTGTAGGGTCATTTTAAAGAAGATTTAAAAAAAAAAAAATGGCATTTGATCCAGTACAACTTAAAAACAGCACATAGCTTATACAAAAACTTATACTATACGCATTTACCTTTTCCACAAAAACATAAACCATTTAAAATGTTAATAAACAAGACAGTATTCTCAAAAAAATATATTTCCCTATGTATGTAGGCATTTAGTTTAACAAAATAAAGAAGGAAAATAAATGCTGAATAAAAATAAAAACAACAGGTTCACACAAACAGAACGACCCAAATGTATAGGGAGCTGTTTTTGTTTTTAAAAAGACCATACATTAAAAAAAAATTAATAAAAATCTTTTCTTTAAAAGGTGATGGAGAGTAATTTTACACAGGAGCGAGAAAAACTATACAGGCAGACGGTGTGTACAGAGAGAAATAAATCATTAGTAGATCCACACACATAAGAGGTCAAATCCCAACAAAAGGGAGACAACAAGAGTGCGATGTTTGTTTTCACATGGGAGATGCTACGTCCATGTTCAGCGTGATCGAGTCTGCAAAGAGAAGAGAAACTAGCAATCAATGCTGATGCCATGCGATGCGATTTATTAAATAAAGCTCGCCTTAAGTCGGCGTCGGACGGCAAACCCACCCAAATGTCCTTGATTAGCGTCTGCTTCGACGGGCATCAGAGAGTCGAGGGATTCGAGGGTGTGAGGCGACATGACGAACAGTTCGCTGGTGTTCCCAGAGTTTGTGCTGTAAAAAACACACACATACGAGAAAAGCAACGAATTAAAAAAAATTATAAATAAATGCAGGACAACGCAATGTAATTAGATTCATATCAAACATGTCGTGCTATGCCAAACGCTGTTGGCACCTTTGATATAACTGTGCTTACTTCTCCGTCATCCCACTTCCCCACAAGTGCCCTACGACAACCGAACGGGATTTGATTTAACATTTTATCAGCCTGTAAATCGGTTGCAACATGCATTACTGGGGCCGTTATTAATACAGTAAATAAATAATCCCATCCCTAGGTTCAACTGCAGATGAACAGGCAGACAATTTAAAGAGTTAATTAATGCCGTCGCTGATAGCGGGGGTGTCCGAAGTTCCCTCCGAATGATTTGGAGCATCGCGACATCAGTTTCCAGAGTGGCACAAATCTGGCTCGTCTAGATCAAGGTATTCACTGATCAATGAAGATGAGCTAAAAATGGAAAATGCAGGGTTCTGTATAAAGTATTTGTTGTTCACTAACCAATTTCTGCTGCTTTTATTTTACTTTAGTTGTAAAGAAGGATCACCCAACATCCAGTGACTTTAAATCAAAAGTAAAAGGACAAAAGAATTGGTAAAAAAAACAAAAAAAAAAAAAAAAAAAAAACATTGGCCGCACAAATTCATTAAAAATAGCCAATAAAGAAAAAGGGGAACTATATCCCAATTATTGCTGGGAAGAGAATTTCTTTTTTTTCAAATCTAAATAGTAGAAAGTTATTGACCGTCAAAAATCTTAGGCTTGTCTTTTGATGAGGCTAAAACAAGAGACTCTTTTCGTTTCAGGTCTCTGAATCACAGACGGCTCTGTAACTGCGTGTTTAGTCCCTCAGAAAAACACATCTCATTTAAAAACAATAGTTTTTGCGTTTTTAATTTAAAAAAATATATATATTTTATGTAGCCTGTCAATACACTCAACTCGTTCCGTGTGGCAAAACATTTGGACTTAAAGCGTTTAGGAGCGCAAAGGCAAATCCGACACAAAAGTCCAGCTGAATGGATGTAAATTGGAGCGTCTCTGTAGTCAACGGCAGCAGCGTGTGACCAGCGAGGGGATCGAACGGGTCACTCAGCCTCGTATTCAAACTTAAATGCTATTCGTTGTCATAGTTTCCCTTTTGTCTGACTGACAGGGCGTTCTCGTTCTGATTACGTTTCAGAAGAAACGACTATCTTCAAACTTAATACTGTTACTATCTGGAATCGGTACGCCCTCCTCGAACAATGACACCCACAGCGGCTGGCTTTGAATGGAGGGTTATGACAAAACACACGAGAAGCAGGAGAATGAACAAAAGTGAATGGTGAATGGTAAGGACATGCTACTGTATAATCAATCAGGTTAGTGCAAAAGGAGAGCTAAACTCTGAGTTGGGAGCAGAGTCTGTGAGCTGGACACAAACATGGAAATTATGCAGATGTGATTATGGGACTGCTATTTGTTAAGCACATCTGTCAAACAAAAAATGAATAATAATTAAAAAAAAATAAATAGAAGGTAATGCACACACATCTCTACATGCGACCCCGCCCCCCCCAATGAGGCCTACCCTGGGAATCCGTTCCCAAGCAGCTCACTGTCTTGCAAGTCCATGAACACGGAGGGACACCTACGGAGACAGGTCAGGATCTGACTGAGAAAACCTCAAAACCTACAATGCACCACAGTGAACATGGCCCTTTACGTCCCGACTCTTAGCCCCTTCTCATTTATTCTTACTTCAAGCGTATAAATTACCAATTTATATGCTTGTCAGTGATCGCCAATTCTAAATAGCTAATATTCTAAATTTGCATTGCCACCGAATCCTTTTGTTTGCTTTAAGGACTGATTATTCTTTTTTTATTATCTTTTTTTTTGTTTTTTTAGGTAAAAATTAAGAACAATACTTTCTCAGTAAAGCTCCGACTTTTGAAGTGTTGTTCCTTCCTGTTCAAACACTGTTAGTTGATTTCCCAAGAAGCCAGAAAAAAACTTTCATGAGTTCTCTGCGCTGCAGGCAGTCAGTCTTTGACGCTTTCTAGTCTTGCAAAGGTTTTAACCCTTCTTAAACTTTTATACATTATGTCACATTTCAACTACAAACCTCAATATGCTGTATTGGGGTTTCATGTGATAGACAAACACAAAGTAGCACAGAACTGTGAGGTGGAAGGAAAAGGATACATGTTTTAAACCTTTTTTTTTAAACAAATAAAAGTCACAAAAAGGACGCAATTCATTTGTATTCAGACCTTTTAAACTGAATATCCATAAATAAGATCAAGTGCAACCTATGGCCTCCAGAAGTCAACCATTTAGTAAATTAAGTTCAGATGTGTGTAATTAAACTTTCAGCATCAATCTAATAGTATTTCTAGCTGTTCGGTGATGTTCGTTAGAGAACATCAGTGAACAAAAAGCATCATGGAAGCCATGAAACACAGCTGAGCTGAGGAAATGTTTGGTGTAAGGTTATAAAAAAAAAAAAAAAAAAAAAAAAGAAAACGCCCAACCTTTCAACAATTTATGACTAAATAATCCATACGTCATCCAAAAATGGAAAGCGTGGTGCGTAACGGCGACCCTACCAAGGCATGGCCATCCATCCAAACTGATTGGCTGGAGGAAGGAGAGAAGTAAACATGTGGAAGAAGGTGATCGAGTCAGAGAAGATAAAACTTTAACTCTTTGGGCTAGATGTCAAACTATGTGGCAGAAAACACCGTGCATCACAGTGAACACACCATCTCCAGGGTGAAACGGAGTGGTGGAAGCATCGTGTTGTGGGGACGCCCTTCTTCAACACAGAAGCCGGTCAGATTAGACGAGAAGAGCTAATTACAGGCCGATCGTGGCCCGTTACAGGCTCCAAACGACCGGGGAAGCCAAGAACTACAACACACGGATTAAGATCGAAGCAAATGTTTTTGTTAAAATGTTCCAGTCGGAGTCCAGACCTGGCAAGACTTGACGCTCACAGATACTCTCCATTTATTCTGAGCGCAGGATGAACTGCTTTGCAGAGAAAGGACAAAAAGCTACGCAACAAAAGCCCTGCGACTGTAGCAGCAGTCAAAGCCATTCAACGAAGTATTGACTCAGGTGGACTGACTACAACTAAATGCCAAACATTTCAGATTGTCATTTAGAAAAAAATAAAAAAAAGAAATAAAAAGCTTTTTTTTCTTCTTTCATCTGACCATAATGTGCTACTTTGTGTTCCTCTGAAGCTTGTGTGTGTGGGATACAATCTTCAAGTATCAAAGCTTTTCTGTAATTTTTTACAGCGTTTAGTCTGAGCAAAGTTAGGGATTCAACAATGACAGAGTGAAATTACTTGTTGTAATTTCTTCGCAGGATTGTTACTATTAGCCCAATGTGAGGCATCTGAAGTCTCTGTACACAGCAGAAACATCCAGACCGAGGCAGAAGACAACGTCCATGTTCAGGACGGAGGCGCCAAATGTTACGGCCTAAACGCGGGGGAAGCCTGACGGATACTCACGGGGTCACGCAGATGAACTTTGTCTTCAAGTACGGCTGGATGGCTGGAAGAGAAAGACGAGACATGGGGAAAAAATATCCGAGCAGAAAAAAACGAGGTAGAATTAAAATCAATCAGTCGTTAACAGCTGCGTAGGGGAATAAGGCGGCGACTTACTGCTCGTCGAGTCTCCTGCCGCCTCGGGCTCATGAGCCGCCTCTGGCCTGCAGTATTTCCCGAAGGCCTCCTCCTTCGGGATGTCCGGATGGAGGTAGACGAGAGGCGAGACCAGGATGTTGGTGGCATCCATGATCTTGTAGCTCATGATGATGTCGGCAAACGACATGCTGCTGAGCTGCTGCTTGGTGTACGGCTCCACCGACTGGATCTGGGTCTTTCCTACAAAATAAAAAAAATAAAAAAAATAAAGATTAATGACAGCAAAATCCGATTATTCTAAAGACATTACAGGAACAGCATAGAGCAGGGGTGTCAAACATACGGCCCGCGGGCCGGATCCGGCACGCCGAACAATTTAGTCCGGCCCTGTGGCTAAATGCATTATCATTATAAAAAAAAAAAATATTTTTTTTTTTTACAGTGTCCTGTCTGGCAATAAGAATTGTTGTCTTAATGCCAAAAAAAAAGCTCATCAGATTTGACTTTCACAAGTAGAGCAGTACTGCTTTTGCCATAGTGCTCTGCTTAATTTATGAATGTGAATAGTTTTATTATGATTCATGCGGGGAATATCTCAAATGATATGGACACTACAATGGGACAGTAGGAGAGGAAAGGAAGAACAAGAAGAAAAAAAAAACAAAAGGTGAAAGAAAGAGGAGATAAAAGGAAGAGAATGATAAAACAATTATTGAAAAAAACATGTACTTCGTTTAATTGAAAATATGCAGTTCCTATATTGTCCACGAGGGGCGCTGTGTTTTAATTAGCAGATTAAGCTTCAGGTGTGGAAAATTTTAAATCATTTCTTAATTTTTATCTGTTTGATGTATTTTGACATGCAGAACAGTGTTTTTAAGTTCCAAAAAATGTGAATAAATGTTTTTCAACATTGTATAATCACTGTGATCAGTTCTTATGCCTAATGCACAAGTAAATGTTTAACTGAGTAAAAGTATTGTTGAAATTGCACATACTTTTCTTAAAAACGCTGAGGTTATTCATAATATATTGTGTAAAAGTGAAATTAATTTAATATAAAAAACCAACAAGTCCACATTTATTAGTTCTATTTAATCTTGCAATGAGTTTACTCGTGGATCAGATTAAGCTGAATGCGGCCCCTAAACCAAAATGAGTTGGACACCCCTGGCATAGAGACTCACCTCCGATGTCTTTCTCCACCCATGTAAATGTGATGCCGCCCTCTTTGCTGCTCTCGCTGAAGCGCAGAAGAAACGTGCCAGGAGGCTTGGGGCTCAGAATGGCTCTCTCCCTCTCCTTACTGATAAAACCCATGATGTATCTGGTAACAGACAAACGAAACGTCACAGTTGCGCGTCTGAACGGCCTCCACACGACAACAGGAAGGGAGCGAGCGGCTCCAGACGCGGGCCGGAGACTGGAGTCTAAACAAAAGGGCCGACGTCTCACCCCTCGTTCCACAGAGCGAGGATGTACTTCTTCACCAGGTCAATGATGTTGTCCAGCCACACCCAGAAGGAGAAGCCTTTGCCAGCCATGTTTTCCTGTAAAAGAGGAAAGGGAGGGAATAAAATAAAATTATTCCCACGAAGCGAAACCATACGAAGAAGGCAGACCGATCCATTTATAGTGGTCAAGCGTAGTACCTTACAGAACTTGGCCCATGTTATTTGGCATCCAGAATAGTTCACACAAGGCCCTATAAAAAAAAAAAGTAAAATAATATAGGCATTTAGGCATGCTGAAGATTGTCAGAGACTTTCTAAGGACTTTTTTTTTATTATTATTGTTTTACCAAGTAATTTCTCAGCCAGCGTGGTGAGCTGCTCAATGGTCAGGCCTCTCTTGGTGGTTGAAGAGAACTGCCAGCTCAGCACCTCAGCCACCTGGTCCCAGGTTCCCACTGGAGGCTTGGTGAAGAAGTTCACGTTCTGTTTAAAGCAAACAGAGACAACAGTCTCACAACGGTCTGCCGCCAGCAGGGATCCGACCTTTTTTCCCCACAAGAGGGCGCCGTCTCACCTTCGGGTGATTAGTGAGCATGTTGTACCACAGGATGGAAGCCCAGGCGTTGGGCATCTGGCAGATGTTTGAAATGACGACCACTGGCAGGGAGTGAGTCTGCAAATTAATAATAATAATAATAATCATGAGATGTGTCCTCTGTTGATGGGAGTCAAGCAACACCCCTCACTTCAGACCATCTTCAATGATACAATAACCAGACAGTCCCAGAAAATCATGTCAGACCCCACTCATATTCTTTATACAGAATATCAGTTCCTTCCATCAGGTCGACGTCTTAGAGTCCCTGCCTGTAGATTAAACCGCTATAAGAACTCATTTGTTCCGCTTTCCATTAAAGCAACAAATAGCATTAAGCAGTAAATTGTGGAATAGGCAATAGTATTCAACATTTAAACTGACACATGCTCTTTTATTTTTATTTATTTTTTTTCAGTATCTCTTAAAACAGATTTTTTTAAAGAATGGTTTTTATACATGTTTATTTATTTATTATCATCATTATTATTATTTTTTTCTCTTCTTTCAATTTTTTATTGTGAATATAATGTAACATGCTCCTTTATGTATCTATTTATTGTCTTATAATGGAATTTTTATAGTAGTGTTATGTGTGAATGCAGTGTGACACATAGTTTGGACTATGTAGCAGCCAGAGTCTGTAACCCAAATAAAATTTCCTTTGGGACAATAAAGTTAATCTATCTATCTATCTATCTATCATTCGACCCATCCCTTAGGCAGCAGTGGGCTGCCACTGTGTGGCGTCTGGGAGCAATCTGGCAGCGAGCTCAGGGAGTTGCAGTTTGCGGGACTGAAACCAGGGAACTTGGCGTAAGTGCCCTGCTCCAACCACTAGGACGCCACTCCCCAAGAGGCAGCCTTATGATCAGTTTCATTTTGCTAAAAGCATTTGAATCGTCTTTCATTAAAGCTCTAACATCGATCATATTTACAGCATGGCACACAGATACCATTGGCCTATTCACGCTAACAGATGTTTGGCACCCCAGAGACTTTCTGCTGCATCTGCACCTCCCATCCACAGGCAAACTTGAGTTTTTAAACCAGAAAATATGATTATTTGTTTTACGACGATCCTCTTCTGATCCTATAATATGGATAACTCCGTTCTTTCACGTTAAACGAGTCGATCCTGAGATCACGGGGCATCTGTGCTTTTATGGCATCCAACAGCGATGGCTTAAAACTTAAAACGGGATTCACCTGAGCAATATGTACAAGACACACGAGGCCTATGTCACGCAGGCCTAATGCCTTCACTGTGCGCCATTCTCAACAGGTTATTATCTGGGTTGGCATAAACTCACTCAACTCGTTCTTAGATGAGTGTGCTCTGTACACACCTGTGGATTCTGCATCCAATCCCATATCACCTGTTATAGTTCATAGTGGTTACAGATCATGACTGCAATATTGGTGGGTTGACTTCAACTTATTATAGCACAAAATCCGGTATAATGGTTGAAAGTCCTTGCAATGGATAAGAGGCCTGGGTCTACTGAAAGACTTTCCAGACCTACTACGCGACTGGCCGGTCCTGAAAACAGACCGCCGGCAGAGTGAACGTTTCTCTGCTTCACCTAAATCAGATCTAGGCAATAAATATTGTACACTGCAAAAAAACGGAACTAGAAATAAGTAAAATGTTCTTAAAATGAGTGTATTTGTCCTTGATTTGAGCAGGTAAATAAGATTATTTGCCAATGGAATAAGATTTTTGCACTTAAAATAAGAACAATTCATCTCCATCATCTTATTTAAAGTGAAGGATATTTAATTATCAAGGATAAATACACTAACTTTAAGAACATTTCACTTATTTTTAGACCCGTTTTTGCAGTGTAACAAGAGGCAGGAGTAGCCGTCAGAAACGCATGAGAAAAAGCTCTGGGAAATTCAAACAGAAAATCCATTACAGGCCATAAGACGTCTTGGTTACTTTAATAAACGCGTGACGTAATTATTCCAGCCATAGCTGTAGTTAACGCCATCGCTGTGATCATTTTAGATTTCTACACTTGTGACATCAGTTCCATAATACAGCTTTAATATAGTGCTAACAGTGCAATTTCTGCCTTTTCTAAACCTTCTTGAACTCACTGCGGCACATAGACATTTAAATTTCTGTATCTGGGATGAAAATATTCCCAAATGATCCTAAATGTAAGACGCCAGAGTTGTTACATTTAAAATGAGCACGTTAACACAGAGCAAAGAGTAAAAAAAAAATCAGATTCAGGCTCAGCAACACTTGTTGGCTGTCCTTCCTTCAGTGCTGTCAGTGAGGTCAAAACCGCAATGATTGTTGATGTTGACTTAAAATAACTGCACATGTGCTACAGTTTTCAAGGTCGCTCAATATTCTCGTAACCTACTATGAATCAGGCGTCAAAACTTATATGTTATATCTTATATTACTCTTTGGGTTTTACCACTAGTGAGGCTTAGTTTTCATTTTAAATTGGTTTTATTGTTTCTTTTAAGCATTTTCATGCATTATCTTTTTAGCTTAGTTTTAGCTTGTAGCAACGTACAGTCCTTTGTTTCAGCTGTTGGTTGTTTTTAAACGCTTTATAAATAAAGATGGCATGGTATATGTTAGTTCACTTAAAAGAGACCAAGACCTTGAAGCAAACTGGAGCTACTCACCTCCAGATCGATCTTTAGACCCTGGTGATAGACTTCTGTCTCAAACGTGATTAGATGGAGTTCCTCTGTTACAATAAGGGAGGCCTAGAGAAAAGATAATTTGAAGCTGTAATTATGTGGGAAATAAACGATATTACTTCAACCAACTGCACAAAAACTTCACCGAGAGTAATTTTGATGAATGCCCCTAAATATGAGCCTTACGTCGCTATTGGTCCGGCCGCCGTTGCCGCACCTCTGTTCTCGCAGGGTCTGCAACACACAGGAAGTCAGCTCTCCACATCAGATCACTTTCCCATCATTTAATTATATAATCACTCGTAAAAAGGATTGCTTCCATAACGTACCAAGTGTTTAAACTCTGCTGATAGGCTACCGTTGTTGGATTCCTCCATGTTCATGACTTTTGTGTTGGTACCGAGGATGTTAAACTTTCGAGACCTGGAAAAAAAAAAAAAAAAAAATTACTAAGCCTCTGATGTTGCTGAATGAAGAAAAAAATTCTCAATGCTCAGGTTTAAAGAGGCGCTGATAAAAAAAAAAAAGCTTACCCTCTAATCGCAGCGACGTCACCAGATTCTCTGGAAACAAAAACATAAAAAAACGTTTCAGTTAGTAAATCAGATTCATCTTTATGTGGCCATGATTGTGTTCATGATCAAGGAATTTATTTCAGCAAAATACCTTCGATAAAGAACTAATACGCAGAGTACAATAAGCAGGATGTGGGTAGAAAAATTCAATGAATAGCCAAACAACTCACTTGTCAATGCAAACTTTAATCTTGAGCTGGTAATTGAGCTCAGCAAACTTTACAAGCAACCTTGAAAAACACAAGAAAAAAAATTAGAATAGATTTACTGTCACGTTAGGGGTTGAATGATTTTCTTTCTACGCATCACACAAAACGGCCTCACCAGAGGATATAGAAGCGTGATTTTTGTTTGAGGCTCTGAATCTCACCTGACTTTTGTTGTGAACTGCACTCCTGTCTTGATGACCAGCGGTCTGTCTGGGTGCATGGGCATACAAGGCTGTCTTTCAACGACAAAAGCGCTGAAAATAAAGAAAGCGGCAGGTTTTTAGGCATCTATCCAGGAAATACACACACTGTAGTCCTTATTGGTGACTGCTTAAATAAAATAAACCACCTCTTCATGAGGTTTCTGAACAGGTCCACGATCTTCTCCTCCAAAGCCGGCCGGTGCTGAATGATGGGGTCGCCCTTGTAGGACACTTTCTGTTGAAGCTCCTCCAGTTTCTTAATCTGTTGACGGATCTGGAGCTGGGACTCAGCCAAGGATGTGATCCTGATTAGGAAAGAAGTACAGGTCAAACATCCGATTGGGCAAATACTGATAAATGGCCGTGTTGCATCAGACATCATTTGTCTCGAGTTATTTAGGGTGAAGGGAACACTGCAAATACGGAACTGGAAATAAGTAAAATTTACTTAAAATAAGTGTATTTGTCGTTGATTTGAGCAGGTAAAAAAGACTATTTGCCAATGGAATAAGATTTTTGCACTTAGAATAGGAACAACTCATCTCCATCATCTTATTTCAAGTGCAGGATGTCTAATTATCTTATTTTAGGGGTCAAAAAACTCATTCCATTGGCAGATAATCTTATTTACCTGCCCAAATCAAGGATAAATACACTAACTTTAAGAACATTTTACTTATTTTAAGTTACGTTTTTGCAGTGAAGTCATCGAAGAGGTTGAGTCTAAAGTCGCACTGCGTGATTTATTCTGTTTACACAGACAGACACCCAATGTGTGAGGACTTTACGAGGAACAACGCTGCATGTCCTATTAAAGTCGGGTACCATGTTTCAAGGCGATCGAGGCAAATGTTAGGGGGGCCTCCGATGCAGGCGATTTGCTGTCTTCTCTTCCAGTCTGCCAGTTCCTCGTCAGTTAGATTCTTCTGCACGTAATCCATGGCCGTCAGAAGGCCTCCCATCTCTGTCACGATTTGCTATAAATTACACAAAGCACACATGAAACAAGAGCTTGAACAGACACCCACAATCTGCAGTCCAGACAGGTAATGACTGATGAATTAGACAACCCCTGCAAGCTGAAAGCATTCTTGACCAAACGCTTAAATAACAAATATTAGCAAACATATTTTGGTTTTCAACCCTGAAAGTAAGTGGAAAATTGCACCTACCCTCCTGAGCTGGTCCAGGGCGCTAAGCATTTGCTCGAGCTGAGCCATCTTCTGTCTTGTGGCAGCTGCCTGGCTGTTTCCATTGAGGTCCTGTGACAGCTCTGGAGACGGGGCGAACACGTGGGCCATCAGATAAACAGTTACACGTATCAATACCTAGCAATTTCTCGACTAAAGCTAAAAAAAAAAAAAAAATAATATGGAAATTTGAAGACATACCTCCTTGGCTTTTCAAGGTTTTGTAGTTAAAGTCAAAATCATCTTGCAGGTTTTCAAGCATTTTCATCTTCTGTTCCATATCCTGCAGAAAATGAAAAAAGAAAATTGTACAAACACATTCTACCAAACAGCTTTAAGTAGTTTTAAAGCTATTTTATTTTTTTTTTTAGATATTTAATGATGAAGACTTTATAATAATAAGGGTGTTTTCACACCAGGGCAGTGTGGGCGACTCGGTTCCATTGGGTGGTGAATGTTAAAAAAAATAAATTCACACCTCCATCGGTTTGGTTAAATTTTACATTGACATTTTGAAAGAAAGCAAAACCGGTTGGAGAATAGCGAACAGTTACAACAGCTGCTGGTTCCACAGTGCCACAGCAAGAACCTGCCTTGTATGAGCAGCAAGTGCCAAGCCATTCCAACATTTAATCTACAAAAATGCACCATTTTTTAATTTGAATTCATATTCTCGATGCCTGAAATAGGATTTTCTCCTTACAAATACTAAATGTTCATTCTAAACAGGAAAAATGTCTTTGTTGACAGGCGCAGCAGCAAACCAGACACACAGGGAATGGAAAATGTGACATCGTTGTCCTAGTGAGAATGAAGTTAGAGATGACACGCATGTTGACCGTGGAAAGGAAGAAATTTAATTTTGGACATCTGAAATGTCAACTTTTTTTTTTTTTTTTTTTTAAGAAATGAATGATATATGGATATTTTGTTTTAAAAACAAAACGGCTTGACAATTAAATGCTATATTTGCTTGCCATAAGCAAGGCAACTAGCTGTCCAGCGTCCCGCAGCAGTACAGGGAAAACAGTCAAAGATGGAGATACTTCAACATGCTGCTGAGGTTATAGAGACGCCGAGAGAGGATTTAACAGCCTTGAGTTTGCTCGTGTCCGTAAATCACAGACGTAACTCATTTTGGATCACTTACTATCCTCTGGGTGATGGCGCGTTTGCGTTCTCTCTGCAAAGTGAATTTAACTTTCTGGCAGACAAGAGTTTACTTCCTTGGTCCGAGCATTTAGATCTGCTCTAACAAAGCAGTCTATCCGAGAGAACGGACCGAAACAGCTAAAAGGGTGAAAGCAACCTCACCTGCACACGCTTCCTGATGTCTTGGAGATTGTGCTCTAGTATTTGCTGCTTCTCTGTCACCACTGTTCCGGTGGGATGGGCCGCTTGACCATCCTGCCAGAAAAATAAAAACTGAATCGTGACAAAAGGCGTATTTGTGTCAAAGCTTCGTCCTTTAAAACGGAACGGCGTAAAAATCTTACAGCTGGCTGCGGCTTTGCGTACCTGTGCAGTAGAGGTGGCAGTCTGCAACAGCCTTTGCTCCTCCCACAAACAGCGGGCAACGATGCGGGCGATTTCCATTGGCTTCTCCAGATATTTGCTTTGCAGGTGCTGTTTGATTCGGCGGAGGTTGTGCTGGTAGAGGACATTGTTCTCCTGCAGGAAGCGGCTGTACTGCTGGTCTATTTCTCCGAGGAGGTTGTGGAACACCAGCGTGGCGTGCGACTCCTTGTTGGCAGCGTAAGCCCTGGTTTGAACAGAAAAATAATAACAAGACATCAAAAATAAGGACACTGTATTGGTTCCTAAAAAAAATAAATAAATCTACTTCTGGTGAAACCAAAATAGTTTTATAAAGATGTGCAAACCGTACTGACACAAAACACAAAAGAAAAAAAAAAAAAAAAAACCTTCAGTCTGTTTTCATGTATTGTATTACAGATACTTTGTAGATTTTATGAGCAGCTTTCTGTGCTGTTGGGGACGGGGAAAAACTGTAATGCGTCTGATTAGGAAAAATTATATATTTTTATGATTTCTCACCAGTCCTGACTCTCAATCCACGGGGCGAGGAACTGCCGCAGCTCCATCGGGAAGCTGTCGCTGTACAGATGGTAGAGTTGTTCCAGATACCTGGTCTCCAGCTGCTGTAACTGGTTCCACTGGGCCATCCTGACGCACGCCGCTTCTGTTTTACACACACACACACACACACAAAAGAGCAGCGGCAGCGGTGAAGCAGGACGGCCAAAACCGACTCACTTCCCTCCCCCCGACGACAAGAAACAAGAGCGTTATTAAAATCAAAACCTGCCGCAGATGTCTGAACAGAGTATCTCTCCCATTGATCGGCAGGAAACGGCTTGAACACCGCGTCTGCTCTGAAAGTGATGACAGGCCGATGCGGGGCCTCCTCTCAGCACAGTCACTTCCTGTGCACCGAAAAAGCCGAGCTTCCAACGAGAAGCACGGGCCGCGTGGATCAGCTGTTCGCTCCTCCGAGCAGAGAAGAGTTAAAGATCTCTGACCAAGGGCTCGACGCTTGCTGGAAATAACGAGAAAAGCCATGCTTCCTTTTCTCGGTTTTCTAAAAACTGAGAACCATAGAATCGTTTTCTTTTACCTGATAAAAGGGGTGTCTTTAAAAAAAATTGTTTTTTTTTTTTTGTTTTTTTTGAGCAAGCAACCCGAGCCACGTTGTCTCACTCATTGTCAAGTACCTGCAGACAAAGACGCGTTACACACGTGATTCGCTAAGCAGGTTTTCTACAAGGCTTCTCATTTCCCCAGAAACAGGCCATACTTCTCCCCGAGGGAACACCAGAGATTCAACAAGGACAACAAAAAGGGGTCTCCTGTAATAAATACACAATTAAAACCTTTGCTGACTGCTGGTATAAGACGGGTACTGCTACATTAACGTTCACGAATAACCAGTTTTTCAGGATCCACTTTTGGTCTCTGACCTGTTGCGGTATTAGCGCAATAAGTCTAACTCAGGAGTACTTCACAGTGCTATTGATGTAAAGGTACTAAGACATTATTTCTAAATGGAATATAGAATAAAAAGGTCAGAGCTGACATTTCCGGCACCTTTAGAGAATTAATAGCAAACGACTCAGTGAAATATACTGCATGGGAGTTTTAATTGAACTAGCCATCTTGCGTGTGGATTACCTAAGAGCAACTTTGTATTAAAGTGCGACTTCCAGTTTCTTTATTGGTGTTCAAAGAGAACAAAAGCCTTCCAAGAACATTCACAGTTACATTTGTGTGAAGGTTTTTTATGGGGGGGGGGGGTTTAACCATCCAGGCACACAGGAGGATATCACCAAGACTTTCATATGACCTCTGTTCCTCTTTCACCAGCAAATAAAAAAGATGCTTCACTCACGATGTGAATTTCTGGGCAAGTGAAACCCTCCCCGAGAGCATCGCTTCAAAGAAACGTTACCTCACGACCAAAACAACCGCGGGTCCTTAAACGTCCCGAAATTCCAAACAACATCCCCCACTTATGTGTTATCATTGCGTACCATCAGTAAAGTACCAGATTAACCTCCTAACATTAACGTAACCTCTGCCGATTATTATTATTTATTTTTTTAACCCCCCGTTTCCAGGATTTTATTGCCTTTTTCAACCCGCTCGAAATTTACAGACGTGTGTGGGGAGGGTCTCCTAAGGATGATAAATAATTCAGTGTGTAGTTACAGAGAGACAACAGTGTTTCACCAATGCCCGTCTGGGCCAGAAGGTGAAAGAAAACCCACAAAAGGCCAATTTGTCTGGCAAGACGAAGCACGAATGAAGCCCCCACAAGTCTGAACGGTGCCACACACACGTCCAATGACAGACAGCTGTAGAAAAAAAAAAAGATTTTATGTCACTCAAACTAATGTACAAAAGGAATTCATCAACATGAATCAGCAAAACTAAAGTCAGGCGGCGTTATCTGGTCGTCTAATGTCTGGTAACAGCCTGCCTCTTACCGGCAAAAGCACAATGTGATTCCTTAAAACACCAGCGATATTCCAGGAAGTACTTCCTTGAACAAAGAAAACAGTGACCATGCCTAGTGTTCTGTTTCTGACAGACAGTAAACACCCGAGAAACGAAAAAGGCCCTATGGCATTGTGGTTCTTTAACTCTCCAACGAGCTGACTTCACTGGGGACTTTTTCATTCTAGAGCAACAACACCGATCCATGGACAGAGAGGAATAGTACAGTTTGTAAAATGCATACAGATTTGTACAAAAGGGACTGAATCGTGATGTTAGTGACAGACTAGCCCACAGAAGGCATGGAGAGATGGGCGTGACAACTGGAAGCAAACGATATACAACGAGAATAGCTCAGTAGGGTCAAAATATCATTGTTGGTGGGGACTTTTCTCTCAAGACCTAGCCGATAAAAAAAAAAAAGTATCGATGTTGATAAATAGGGCGATTCAAAACACGTGCCAGGAGACCCAAACATAAAAGAGAACACGTGTAAAGGCCGGCTGATTTGATTTTAAGGTTGGTGGGTTGAAAAGAGAAAGCTGTCAGTCGACAAGGAACGTTGCAACAGTTTAACAACTTATGTAACACTGCGGATGCAGGAGGACTCTCCACGCCGAATAACCGATGACCTAGTTGCCGTGCAGTAGTTTAGCAGGGTTGGGATAGAGCTAGCAGAGCACTCTATTACGAAATAGCTGGGACTAGCCCACCAAAGCGAAGATTTCAGAAAAGTAGAAAGAAGGGGAAAAAAAAAGATTATTTAATGAAAACCAAATGCAGAAGTCGATTTACGGTCTCCTACCTAGGTCGCTGTCACTTCTGTGGAAAGTTTCCCCGACGATAAACCGTTAGCTTTCAACGAAACACACTGACGGCGGCAGTCAGTTTAGTCTTTTGTGTAAACCCGAACTAGCATAAACGAGAGCTGGAACTCAGAAGAAGGCTATCGATAATGCTTTTCTCCCCCCCAACACGAGAAAAACTCCTCTCCGACGCAACTCCTGAGCGCCCAGCCCATCAGACAGATTGCTGTCGAGCCAGCCAAAGGGTTCACGGTTTAGTCGTGACTGACGTCCACAACAGCCAATGGCGTCTGGCAGCTTCTGCCGCAACCAATAGGAAGTCCGCTTTTGCGGAGAAGAGGCGTAGCCCGTCAGCACGGTAGGTTGAGGTCGTTCTGTTTACTGCTGTCGCAACTGAGCTCTTCTGCCGGAGTCACCCTCCCCACGCTGAAGACCATATTTAGGCCTAAACGTTCGACCGTCTCGGAGGGAGGCTGAGCCATTAAGCGGAACAGCAGGCCTGGAAGTCATCTGAGTTACTGGCAATGCTGTCGTCATAGAGGTTAATAACACAAGTGCTTTTCTCTATTGACCTCGGAGAGTTAAAATTAATTAACATAATTGTCATTACGTCTTCTGAGTATGCGGATAGAATGGACAATTAAACACGCGTGGAGAATTTAACAGATTTTAAGGTTAACTGGCAAATAAAGGAGCAGATGGATAAATATTAGGCATTAATAATGCGCACCAGCTATTGACTCGCACAATAGGCTAGTGGCCGTGTGTCAAAAACATGTATTTAGCTATAGTATGTGTCTCACTATGCAGCATAAGTGGCTTCTAACAGTGTCAGACCACATTCACAGTTAGAAATTCCAAAAATGTAATTGTGTCAAATGCACAAATATATTCCCAATCCAAATGTTGGGGCACATTATTTGGATATTGTTTTGTCATAAATTGAGAATAAAGCTCTAAAACAATGACAATAAAGTTTGTCTAAGTCTAGAAATAATGCGAATATCTAATTTTACACAATCATAAATTATTATTTTTCCCATTTATAACAAATCCTTTATGGTGCTTTGCTATATTAGGTTTGCTACTGACGATATCACACACGTGTATTCATTGTTTCTCTTTTTCTCTCTGTTCTCTTCCCTCCTCGGTGTTTAGAGAGCACTCTCCTTAATTGAATTTCTCCACCCATTGATTATTTCAACAGTGCTTCTTGCCACATGGGCTTTTGTGCCGCTACAACAGACCAAGGTCAGACAAGTCTGCAGGGAGGATAAAAAAGAAGAAGCACATCTCTTGTTCTTGTCTGGTACTTTGTGTGCTTTTCTTTCATGATCTAATGTGGCAGGGCCTGAACACTGTCGTCGTCAGTTAGCATCAAGTTACGAACATATTTCAATTACAGCAGCACCCTTTTATTGTACTCGGGCCATTTTTACTGTCAAAAACTGACAGCTTTATTTTAAGATTCATGAGCAGATAGCATTTTTTTCGTCTGAGCAGACGTTCTTTTCATTATTCAGCGGATCTGCACATTGTTACAGCTGGTGTTTGAAAAAGATTTTGGACATGCATTATTCTGTTGACATCAATCGCAGTCGGATGCCTTCCTTAGGTTTCAATGAAGTTCTTATTTTATTCCGCTGAATTTAGAATGGTGGACACATTTTAACATCTTTAGATGGTCGCTATTGTTTCTTTAGGCCATTCTCTTTCTGTCTGTAATCAAGGACTTGCAGCAGTATTTATACGTTTTGTGACCATGGAGACAGCTGTTTTTCTCTCTTTGTGCAGATGTGGGCTCAGACGAACCTGGTGAGTATATATCTACAACAAATGCAACATGTTGAACACACAATAAACAATACATACATACATATTTGACCACAAGGGGTTCTCTGAAAAATTGTAATCCTCACTTTAACTGTTGTATTTCAGTAGAGCAGACAAGGACACATAATAGAGATAGTAATACAGTATGTTAGAAACCATTTTTATAGTCAAAGGTAAGAAAATATTCATAATCTTACTTACATGGGACTGAATTGTTGGCAGACTATCAACAAAATAGAAAAAGAAATAGCAGATAGATTGTCCAGTGGCTGAATACAGTTTCCAATAGCAGCTTTCGCTTATTATGCCTACTAACGTAAAAAAATAAATAAAAAAATCCCATTTTTCAAAATCCTTATCATTTATTAGGCATCTATTGCCAGACATTTTTGTTTCAGTTTTAACAAAACTAGTGAGCAATAAGAGTTAATAGGTTTAATTATTTTAAAAGCTTTTGTCCAAGTACGCTTCTTTTGCCTTGTTGGTTATTTTTTTTCTTCTAAAAGAACAAACATCAACATTATTGATCTTTTGTGCACTTTACATCACCTCCGACTACTTTCCTTTGCTAAACACCGTGGCAGTTCTCGCATTAATGGCACACTGGTCAAGCTTCTCCTTCAGCGACTCCACATGCACCCTGTCACTGAAAAGGTCCATTCTGCAAGAAAAACCTTTTAGTAAGTGCATTGCTGTGAAAATTAATTTAGATTTTTTTTTTTCCGTTTCTTTCTATTCTTTCACACTTAGATGTTTCATATCGTTCAACAACTATTAATATAGCGATAATAATAACTTGTGCCACCCATGGCTGCAACGACTGCCAGTAAGCGTTTGCAACAAGTGGCAATGGCTCTTTTACATCACTGGATGATTTCTGAACATTTCTCCAGAACTCTTGAACGGCTGTGGACTTGATGGACTTGTAGGTGGGCTTTGGATCATTGTCCTATTGCGTGCCCCAGCCATGCTTGAGCTTAACCCTTTATAGGGCACTCAATGAAATACTTTAAAATTAAAAAATTCAAACTTAGAGTGTTATTGGACAACATAATAAGACTTCATTACATTTGTTACATTTTTCAATTTTTTTTATTTTCATGTCGAAAATCGAGGTCAATGAAGTTACCATATTTGGTAACTTGCCCTTAAGTGGTAAAAAAATCAAGGCCAATGAAGTGATCAAATTTGGTTTATTGCCTCTAAATGGGAAAACAAATTACAATACGTATACATAGACAAAATACAGGAAAAACACATATAATGTATTTGAACATTTTAACATCACTTTCAGAACATAAAAGTGCTAACAGAAAAACGTGCTGATAACAGAATTGCTCAACAAACCCTCTGAGGAATACAAGTGTCTGTGTTTGTCTCTGTAGCTCCCTTCCCCCTGACAGCCAGTATCCCATCATCACTGGTGACGTAGTCACAGGTACCACAAGTGACAGCCTTTTTCTCCATATCCTTGATTGTCCTTAGTGGAGGTTTTCCAATTCTGTTGTCCCTGGCGGTCCCTGTGTACCTACAGTTGTGGTCTCGGAGGTAACGCACTAGCTCCAGGCTGGTGAAAAAGTTATCAGCATAGATGGCTGTGGTTGTGGGAAAGGTCATGGTACTGGCAAGGACAGATACAATCTGGCTGGTTGCACCTAAGCCTTCTTGTTCAGGTTTTAGGGGAACATCATGGGCCTCCAGGGTAGTCTTGCCCTGGTATAGCACAATGTCATGTATGAAGCCATCCTCAGATGCCCTGGCAAACAACTTGAAACCCCACTTGTCTGGCTTGCTTTTAATATATTGCCTCAGGTTGCCAGCTTTCTTCCCTTTGTAGGCAACCATCACTTCATCTACAGACTGTTTTGGGGTCTGTGACTAACGTCTAAAGGCAGTATTTATGAATCTGAACAGTGGTCGAATTTTGAAGAAGCGGTCACTGGTACCACAGATCATGGAGTTGTCATTGAAGTGGATAACCCTTTTCAGCAGCCTGAACCTCTTTGAGGACATTAGTTGGGCAACTTGAGGGACCCTGGTCTCTATGGCCCAGTAGTCATCAACAGACGGGAGCTCCACAATACCCATATAGATGAGGATGGCGACAAAAGTAAGTATTTCATTCTCATTGGTCGTGAAAGTGGTGTTGATGTCCTTCTGAGCAGCATATAAGTTGGTTTGGTACGTGATATGCCTGATGATTTGGTCGTCAAAGTACCTTGTAAAGTACTGAAAAGGGACATCAATGTAGTCAGGGGTGGAGTGCTGGTATTCAGGCAGGGCTGTGTTGTTCAGGTCAACTTTGTGCCAGGTTGTTGGCCTGGCTGCTGACTTACTGAGTTTGCTGGGCCTCTTGGGTTGTGGTGCTGGCTGCTCATTATCATCATCATCATTGTCTTCACTGTAACTGTCGCTGCCACTGTCCTGGATCACCTCCACTGCAGGCTGCAAGCGTTTCCTTTTGGTGGTGGGGCCCATGTTGCTTGGGCCTGGAATGTCCTGGTTGTGGGTGGGTGGGACGAAGTCAGGGTCTGACACATCATCATCTTCATCCTCGTCATCATCATCATCATCATCACTAATGTCAGGGTGGACCGGCACAACCGCAGTCTCCCTCCTCTTGCCATAAAAGGTTGATGGAAGCTAAAAATTAAACATATGCAATAAAACAACTGTCATAACATCATAAACTGACAAAAATCATTCATAATTACTATTCATAAACTAAAAACACAGTGTTGAAATTTCCCAGAATCACTGTATAGTGTTATAAAAAACTTTTGCAACCCTAAACATAATATGCTAAGTTGTATTGCTTAATTTGTAAAGAAAATGCACTGAGTATGGTTTGTTAGATGCATTGGGCATATGTCCAAAAACGGACATACCAAGTAAAATCTAGTTTTTAGTGAAAAGGGCATATGATCAAATATGGTGCCTGCATTTTTCATGCTGTATTTTCAATAATTTCAATAAGTCCTCAGCAAACAACTTGTATGTCAATACTAAACACAACTATTCAACAATAAAATGTATGAGTTTCATCAACTTACCATGGTTATTTTTGATGTTTCCTTTGAAAATGTCCAGTGAACCGAGCTGCAAAAGTGAATTTTTCTGACTTTGGAGACAAAGAGAAATTTGACGTGACCGCGGTCTCTACTTATTAGTCCAACTGCGCAACAATGTAACTTATAATGTAGGGTGATCTTTGCTGATTGGCTGGATAAAGATTCCATGATTCTTGAACTCACTGAGACGGGGGATGGGCACGATAACCAACATGTGTGGAAATTACCAAAAACAGTCACTTGCCCGATAAAGGGTTAAGGTCATGAATAGATACACATGTCATTTTAATTCCTTCTAGATTCTAGATGTCAATAACTTTGGTTCTTATCAAGTCGTGAATTTATTTAGATCGGGGCATGATATAGTCACCAGTTCTAATCAAGAGATGTTTTTTTTTTCATACAAGTTATGCAGTAATCAGTCTAAAGATTTTGTTAACTGTTAATTGATGTTTTCACAAGGGAGGCCATTTCTTTTTGATACAGGAACGCTTTGATTTGAATAGCTTTGGTACTTTAAGAAATGGAATTATCACCTGAAAACTGATTTTTGAATTTACTCAAGTTATTTTTGCCTGAGAGTAAAAAACAATTTAATGATGGAAAACATTTAAACGTGACAACAAAGTGAAGACTGATGAAAGCTGCAAGGGGGCAAATGCTTTTTAACAACACTGCACCTTACCAGGAACTAAACCAGGAACCCAGCAAGAAGGTCCTGGGTTCGAGTCCTACCCTTGCCCTGGGTCTTTCTGCATGGAGTTTGCATGTTCTCCCTGTGCATGCGTGGGTTCTCTCCGGATACTCCGGCTTCCTCCCACAGTCCAAAAATCATGACTGTTAGGTTAATTGGCCTCTATAAATTCTCCTTAGGTGTGAGTGTGTGCGAGAGTGGTTGTTTGTCCTGTTTTTCTCTGCTGCCCTACGATTGACTGGCAACCTGTCCAGGGTGTACCCCGCCTCTCGCCCATTGACAGCTGGAGATAGGCACCAGCACCCCTCGCGACCCCTCAAGAGATAGGCGTGTTAGATAATGGATGGATGGATGGATGAATGGATGGATTAAGTTAAGCAGGCAGGTTGGTAAATCAAAACTGTTTTAGACAAAACTAAGAACCCCCCTTTTTCCCCTGTTTTTTACTGGTAGATAAATAATATGGTAAAAATCATTTAAAATATCTATTAATAGTAAATTATTTACAAATCAGAAAATTTAAAGGGGCCTAGTCATGTATTTTGACCATAAAAAGAAAACACAAAAAAAAGCGTATTCATCTTCAAATAAAACAATATACGACAAGTGCTCGTCCTGATAGTGTTTACTTAGTCCCTTGTGAGCCTGAAAAGAGCTCAGACATAAACATTGTCCATCTTCGGGCAGTACTGTGGAGCAATCAGAAAGCAAGTTGGCGGCAACTGACCGTCCTGCAATGCCTCACAGTAAAGTGACGGCTTGGCTCGGTCGAAGGCCGCATCAATCTACAGGGTTAGGCCTTCTTTACCCCTTTCTTTTCACACGTCCGGTGGGTGGATGTTGCTTACTTTCTTGGCTCCAACACATACATATATAGATAGTTGCTCATTGAATGCTGAACCGCAGGTCGACATCGTCACCATATTGGAGGTGGCATACTGGAACAATTCAGAGATGCCTAAATCTAGCACAAGAAAGATGCCTCATTCATGTGCTGCATGGATTTGTACCAACCGATTCAAAGTACAAACTAGATCTACTGGCACTACCCTTCACAGGTAAGAACACATGCTCATGATTGTGTTTATTTATTATAACATCCTTATAACATTGTATATGTGTCTGTGGGCCCCATTGCTTCTCCTTGTTTACTCATTGCGTGTATGCTCAATATCGTACATCTGGTCACATGGTCTTGATTTGGTAAAAATACACAAAAGCACGTGGTTTACTAACAAATAGACCAAAAATAAGGTGTATATCACTGAAATGAAATATAATAAGCCAACAGGGCGCGATAATTTAATCGACAAACCATTGTATGCAACCAGAGAGAGCTGCTGGCATAGAAATTCATAAAGTCATGCACATCTAGGCACCTTTAAAGCAACTGTAATCAACATAGAATAATTCAGACCAGATTTCACCATTTTATATATTTTGCTTTTTGTCTAAATATAAAGTGATCCTAATGCCAAGAAAGACTGTTGTGTTTTCATGAATAGAATGATAAATGTGGTTGATGGTCAAATGCAATCCAGACTCCTCAAAAAACACAGAAATAGCACTTTGATTTAGTGCCAAACCATAATTCAATTCAAAAAATACTTTATTAAACACAAAATGAAGTTAATGTCGCAATTCATTGTCTGCACACTACAGCAAAGAGTTGTAGATGAAGATGCGGTGGGAAGGAAGGACATTCTGTAGCGTTCTGTCTGACAGTAGATCTGAAGAAGCCTCTGACTGATGACACTGTTGTTGTTTTACAGTCTGATGAAGAGGATGCTCAGGGCTGTCCCTAATGTTCTTCCTTTCGTGAAGAATCCTTCTTCACCCCAATCATCTCCAGAGGCTCAAGAGGAGTCCCCAGAACAGAGCCACGCTTCTTATAATTATCACATTCCAACTTCAGCAGGATCAGCAAAACCCTAGGGTACAGCAATATCTCTTCAGCTTTTTACACCGTAGGGAAACAAATTCCTACTGACTAAACATGCAAATATACAATAGAAAACAGGTCCAGGGTGCAAATGAAAAATTATGTATCTGTGTCTTGGCCTCGAGTGACCCCCCACCCAGGCAGTGCCGCCCTGGGTACAAAGCCACATCACCCATATGAAAAACAGCCACTGGTCATACATAACAATGTGCATGCCGAAAAGGTGAGAGATTGAACATCATTTCTTAATTACACGGTATTAAAACATTCCTTCAGACAAAAGAAAAGCTAACACTTGAAATACTTCATACACACAAGTCCAGCATAGCAATCTACTTTAAATGCTAGCGTTGACTTTTTTATATATATATATGTATATATTATTTGTGTGACAGATATGAGCAAACATGGAAGTCATCGTTGTCAGGTACAATAAAAACACAACAGAGAGCAAATGAGGTGTCAGACTGTGACCACCTCAAAAAGTCTCTAAGATCATTGCTGTGTCCTTTCGATTAGACTCATTCATCACCATTGCTTCCTTCCCATTCGTTTCTTATCTTTCTGGCGCCTTTATTCGCTTCCCACCTTCTTTAGATGCTCTGCTTCCAGCCGGACCAGCTGAGAGTCCTCGGTCACCTCTACCAGACCCTGCATCTCTGGACCATCCACATGCACCAGCTCTCCTTCCTCCAGCTCCACATGCACACCCAGCCCATTCTCCTCTCCCTCTTCCGGTGCCTCTCCCTCCGTCATCTCCTCAATTTCTGTGTTTTGCACCACCTCCTCCTCCCCCTCTCGGATCTTCTTAACGTGAAAGGTAAAGGGGGGAACCCGGTACATGGTTGTCTTGGAGCGAGCGTACACCGTGTGATCAGGGGTGAGAGATTTCTTGAACTTATCTTTGGAGCTTTTCATCTTTGCCCTCCGCTCCATGTTGGGGGTCATGCGGGTTCCAAGTTTGTTGATCTTTTTCTCCAGGTTGTGCTTGGTCTTCTCCAAATTGTCCCGGGTTTTCTGCCTTGTCTTCTCCAGGTTCTCACGGGTCCTCTGCTTAGTCTTTTCCAGGTTTTCCTTGGTCTTTGTTTTGGTCTTCTCCATCTTCTCTTTGGAGAAGGCCTTTTTTATGTTGTCCACCTGCTGCTTGGTGGTGCGCTGGAGACGCTTTGTACGAGACTCTTCGATAATTTCCTCCACTTCAATTTCTTCATCTGAATTGACACTTGCTTTAACTCCTTCTTGTCCTTCCTCTGGTATTTCCTTTAGACCCTCAACTGCTTTGTCTTCAGCTGCCTCTGATGTCCTGGTTTTGGATTCCTTTGGTGTCTTCACTTGATCCTGGGAAGGGATAAGAGAAAAAAAAAACCATTAAATTATCAGAAACAGAGTGCGATTATTATGACATTGTTATATCATTTATTTTGGAACAAAATCTATCTGCTTGAGGAACTAAATAAACGGACAAATCAAAACTGAGATGGAAGTTGTGGGCATGAGACTTTGCAGTGATGCATTATCTGAATGTGCAGCGCAAAGCTGCAGCTGGTGCAGAATGCCACCTAGTGGTATAAAATGACAATTTCTAATACCCAACTGCACAAAATTTCAAACCAAATACTATAATTTGCATCGTGTGACATAGAGGCCTATATTAACATTACTTAACCTTGGACTTTTAGGACAGAGTATGTTATCTGCTCCTGCAACCATTCTGAAACTAAAGCCAACAACTCCTTGCATCTAACCACAGTACTTCCTGTCGTTTGCTATAATGTTCTGCTTTAAAACCTAAACAAAGACTTTTGAAGTGCACATTTTAGGAGAGGTTAGTGACAGAAATTCCAGATCACATTTTATATGTTGGAACATTTTTGGAACAATTACATTATATTTAAGACATAAAAGTTTCAAACTTCAAAGGCTAATTTGATTTCATCATTTGATCTGTCAGTGCAGTTTCACTTCATCATAAAACCCACAGCACCGAAACATAGCAGATTCACGCTTGGTCGAAAACGTCTTTATATGCAAGTCAAGGAAAATAAGCGCAGTGACTGCTTTGTGTTCAGTAGGACAGGAAGTAGGCTGTTGGTAGCGAGACATGGACAGATTCATGAACTCCCACATCTTTTTCCCCATTAACCCAGTTAAAGAAAGCGAGACATAAAACGTCTTTTAAATTAAATTACAGTGTGTTATGAAGTTATTCTTGAGGACACAAGGGGAAAAAACACATGATTCAAGCGACAACGTTCACTACCGAATAGGTGACAGGTTAACTATCTGCTATTACAGCAACTGACCACGACTTCCAGAACTATGCAAGGAATTTGATTGAATAGAAAATATGCTGACAAACCATAGGGGGGATTTAAGGTCCCACCCTACTGGACATTGTTGCCAGACCTCAAAGGAATGGGCTGAGTAAAAATGTAGCTACTGTTAATTGTGTTGCACAAAAAACCAGAAGGGGGACTTTTGAATAGCTGCTCTGAAAAAGTGACAAATTACTTTCTTAAATTTCCATATTACAAAAATCCACTTTTTCAAAAACAAAATCCTGCTGACATTATCCACAAGTGTCCAACCTAAAAATAATTTTTTACCTTTTTCACTAAAAAAGGTGAACGTGAAAGATCATTAAACTGCTGAACTTGTTTCACCTCTTTAAAACATAAAATCATTGTTGTTTAAATTTTAACAAGCGTCCCAGGAATTATCTTTTAAAGTTGTTCCTTTAACTAGATTTTTATTCTGTTCCTTTAGTTTTTCCTCCCCTTCTTTGTCAAAATATTACTGATTTTTCAATTCACCAGCTGTTCTGTTTTTTAAATAAAAATGTTATGTTGCTGTAACTATTACTATTCATAATATTACAAACCTGTTGACTAAAAGTCTTACATGATTATTCAGTCTTTACAGTAAATAAACTCAATTATATTATCTTTGCAGCAAACAGTAAAAGGTCATGTGTATATAACAACCTTCAAATATGTTTGTATATGTCTTCTATAATATGCTGCCAAACACAAGACAACTATTTTTACTGTTCCCCCGCACAGCTGAAACAAAAGTAAAGTACCACTGATTGGAAGCAGAGGTCTTGTTTATGTTCTCTGCCAAAGCACTCAACACTACTTCCTTAGGAATACTCTAAAAATACACAGCTGAAGGTAGCAATGATGTCTTTTATAAATCATTCTAATCATGTAAACAGACTAAGTGACTAACACCTGAAAGACGAGATGTTTCTATAAGGAGGCCCCCCTGCAACATTAAAACGACGTACAACTTCATATTTTGATAGCGGAAATAAATCACGGTAGATATGCAGCAGTGTACAGAAGAGGACAACCGGCAACTATAATATCAGGATGATCAACAGGTCAGTAAATAAGTTGTTTCTCCCAATAGAGAAATAACTATATGACTTAACTGTGAGGTTTAAAAGACAACCACCTGTCAGAAATTTCTGCACGGTTTGAATGCTGACACGTCGCCACAAAACATACAATCCGTCCTTATCTGGTGGTGTATATGGTGGACTTGGCCGACCCGCTGTGTGTGCGTTTATTTTCAGCTGGCCTTTCCTACTTTCTGGATTCCATCTACCCTCCCCTGGCCACCGGCCACTGCATAGCTCAGCCCTGCAGACGGCCCACCCCTCCTCGCCCCTGCTGCTGAACAACACCATCCCCTGCAGTACAGCAACAGATAAACACAGCACGCTGCAACCATAGTTACCACCCCCCCCATGTGCTCCATGCTGGTTACTGAGAGCTGAGCTGCAGAAATGTATATATATACATAGACAGATAGATAGATAGATAGATAGATAGATAGATAGATAGATAGATAGATAGATAGATAGATAGATAGATAGATAGATAGATAGATAGATAGATAGATAGATAGATAGATAGATAGATAGATAGATAGATAGATAGATCTTTTGAAATAAACATATTGCAAGCACGTATTAAACATACTTTTCATTAAGCCCCCATCTCTGCAAGAAAATGGTTGCTTTTTTATTGGTCTGATGCAATATGCTAATTGTAAATTATGCGTTTGTATTTTAGCTAGAGTAGGAAAAATATATAATCAACTGAAATAAAGGCTTTAAGACATCTCTAGTCTGTGTTAATCAATATAGTGTGTTTCCTTTGGTGACTTGAATTACAGAAATAAAAAAAACCTTTTCTATAATATTCTCATTTATTGAATATGACTGTATATACTGTATAAGATTATATCAACCAAGGGTTATGTTTGTAAAGCGAGATTTCAGGAATAATATATACTATAGTTGTGTTTAAAATCATTTTGTTTAAAATTTTAAGGGCTCATGGGAACAGGGTAGAAAAACCTTCCTGTTTACAGTCCATTGAACTCTAAGGAAATTGTGATGATATCAGTTAACCCTGTTTGGGTTTCCAGGCCTGATAACAAAACACAAGACTGAGAGCCTCTGTTTGAATATGTTAAATCCATTAGCGTCCCCGCGTTACCTTCCTCTCCCCTCAGATTTACCACTTCACAGCAGCGGAAAAGTTTGCGCACTGTGTGAACGTATTCACTGGCAGGTGCCAAGAGAGCGGAGACTGAGAATCTTCTGTTAAATATGAAAAAGCTCCCTTGTTGACTCTTTCCAACAAGACTTAACTAAATAGACCTCACGGAAAAGTAGATCTTAAACATCCTGTTTTTGAACGGGTGCTTGTGTTTGGCCATCTTTTAAGAGTAAAATCGTAGGCTCCAAAATAAAATGGAACAATTCAGGAACAGAAAATGGGTGCAGAATTGGAGCCATAAAAAAAAATGCTGTCAGAAGCAGAATCAGCATCACTCTAAACTGAGACCTCTTCTGTTTTGGGGAAATGTCGATTTTGTAAATGTTCAAAGATAGTTTTTACAGGAAATGGTGGAAATGTGCTTTCAAAACACTTTAATACTTTCTCATAACAGAAAAAAATGCTATTTTATTTTTGTATGTAGTACCGGCAGGGTCAAATTCTGAGCGGGGTAATCTACTATACCTTTGCTGTGGTCTGTTGTTGGAGTTAAATTATGGGATGACGCAACTATGGAGCTACAAATGTGTAATTCATTAATGGTTTGCATAAAATGATAAGTGGGGCAATATTTGAGGGCTATAAGTATAAATGTTTGTGTTGTCAAACTGTCTGGTATGTTTTTTATGGTTTCTTTTTTCTTATTATTAATTTCTATATTTAAGTAATGATATATGTTTTTATGTTCTGTTTTCTTCTTTCTTATATTGTAAGAACAGTGATGGGTAGTTTAATTTGACAGTATAGGTATTGGGCTTCCACTGGCACCTTTTCAGTCATTTTTAATGCTTGTCTTGTTGCCTGTAGTGCTGACAAATTATTTGATGATTGACCAAAAATAAATAAATACATAAATAAATAAAAAGAGGAAACTGTAATATAGTAAGATTGAAGCAGCTTCGTCAAAAACTCCAGCGGCTTCTTTCTGTTTCTATTTCAAAGACTCTGTTGTACAATACCACACTAATCTAAGACGTTATTCAAACAAGTTGACACTAACACTAAATTTTGTTCAGGCAATTTATAAAATACAGCTATTCTAAAGACCTTTTGACTGCGTCACATTGTAAATGAATTGTTATGGTGAAATGTAGATAGTTTTAAAAGTTATATTCAGCAGTCCTTCCCTCCCATAAATACATTTGAATAATATCAAAGCCAAATTCAAACTGACTGTACAAGCGTCGGAAAATGTCAGTCTCACTGTTTAGATAAGCCCACACACTGTTAACAGATGGCTCTAATCCACCTACATCCATGCAACCATTTAGCAGGCTTGTAGATAAACAGACTCACGCACTATTCCTTTTGAGGCAGTGTGATGAAAGGCCTCTCCAGTGAGTCACAGGAGCAGCTGTCTTATCCCGTCCACTCCTTGCAGCTGTGCATCTAGCCTTCGCAGTGACTGATGTCTCTGACCGATGTCCCGCTTCAGAGTGGGAGAAGGCCAACGGAGAAATGGACGTGCACTGGAGGTTTGCATGGTACATCTCTGCATGGACCAGCATTGCGATGGCTTTGATGTCTAAAGACTGCTCGGAGGCTAAAATAAGATCCCTAATGTACTCTGGTCATTTCTACTGAAGCCTCGCACACTGTCCAAAATAAACCTTAAACAATTCACAGGGCACTGGCCAGCTGCCTACTACTACTTTAGGCAAAATGCAAATTCTTGTGCATTTCTGTTACAACTAGTACCCCCAGTGCCAGTGGTGCAGCACTAAAGTAAAGCTCAGTCCCTTAAAGTGAGGAGTTTTATTTACCAGACTGCCAAATTTGACTGGAGCTCTTTGATTTCCATAGCTCAGTCTTTCCACATCTCCTGACTTTGAAACCACTGGAATCCCAGCAGGGTTATTCACACTTAAAGGTGTAAAATTGGCCTTCCCATTACTATGTTCGTGTGAGCTGGCAAAAGAACTGGAAACAGTAAGGGAATATATTATATAACCATCTCTTTCACACCAATAGCTTAATATGCATTATTATTATTATCTTATTTCAAATGTTTGTAAATACATACTCCCTTTAGAGTAGATCACTAAAATAATTAAAAAAAAAACTATATTAACTGTGCATGTTATATAAATATGTACTGTATATTAAAACCACTTTTGCATTACACCTACATGAAAAAGATGCTGAATGTTCTTCATGCGGTAGTATTGTTTTCTCTTTTTTTTATGCACAGCTCCATGAACGGGAAGGATACACGTTGCCTCTGTGTTTAGACCGGGGCCCGACTTCAGAAAGTTAGTTTTGCCCAGTAAGTATATTGCTCTCAAGGCTCTGAATGAAGCTATTGTTGATGTGTGTTAAGTAACTGGGGCACTTTGAGTGGAAAAACTGAAATATCTGCCATGACTCATAGGTTCCCACTGTCAGCAAAAAAGAAAAAAAAGAAAAACTGTGTTGAAATTAAAAACAGTCATGGACCTTACTTGTGCATTTGGAGTCATGTCCGTAATTATTTAAAACAGAAGCAGTTCCATACCTGCGTAAATGCAGAAGTAGATATGTTTACTAGCATGTGCAAAAAAAACTAAACTAAAAAAGTGTTGGAAACTTTCCAATGATATTAGAGATAAATGTAAATATATAGGTTTGCTGCAAAGAAACAAACTTAAAACTGCTGCTAAATGGTAAAGACAAGTATGCATAGCTTACAAAATGTTGCTCCCACTGAATCCAGTATGGTTACTATTTATGTTAGTTATAGATTAATCATAATAAACATTTGTGTGCATGCAAACTCTAATGTCAAGGCAGCTTTAAACCCCCAGCGTACTAACACGCTAAGAGCAGCAGATTTACATACCAGCTGGGAGCACAGCGAGCCTGTCACAGCAGCAGTAAAATAAACCACAAGGGTGAACCTGACTGAGGGCTCTTACCAAAAAGACCTTGGTTCCATAGGAAATTTGTTAAGTTACAACAACTAAACTATTATTTAAAATAAAATCTGCTGTGTGCTATTCGGAGTTTTTTGTTTTACTAAAGTCCTTTTTGATTCAGTGCACTTGCTACACATTTGCCTGGGTACTGCGAGACCTAAATGGTGCAGGCTAAAAGATCGATATGAGCAAAGATTAAAAAAAAATAATCCACCTATCTGAGGAAATCCAAGAATAAATCAGAAACAAAGTCACTGACAGCTGTTAATCTAGAAATGTGTTACAAAGTTATTTCTAAGGCTTTTGGCGAATCACAGAGACACATTCTCCACAATTGCAAAAACGTGAATAAATGTCAATCTTTTTCTGAGTCACAGGTCTCGCAAAATTACTCCGAGCATGTATCAACAGTCTTTAAGGCGTGGTCTAAAACCAGACTGAAATCTGACGGAGGCTCTTTGGCATGACCATAAAAAGGCAATTCGTGCTCAGAAACCATCCATGGCTGACTTAAAGAAGAGAACGGTCCAAAATTTCTCCACAGCAATGTAAAAGACACATGGCCCATCATCCCAAATGCTTGATAGCTATCATTTATGCCAGGGGTGGCAACACTAGATATTAAAGGGGGTATTCCTTTTTCACATAAAGCCAGGGTGGTTTAGGTGGTACATCATTTAAATCATTGTTGCATTTTGACTTTACCCAAATTGTTGTTGTCTGATCTTAAAATTAATTTGATGATCTGAAACATTTAGGAGTTACGACAGAAGCAAACACTTTTCCAAGGCGCTTTAAATCTATAAAGCACCATTTTATTAATAAGTCAGCGTCCAGGTTTTCAAATGATCATAGAAAAAGCCCTTTTGTAACACTTATTCAAAACGTCTGTTCCAAATCAACATCCAGAACCTTTTTCTAGGGCAATAATCATTTAGACTTAATTTACACACTGACAAATGCTATACAATTTTTCCACTGCTGGTTTATGTTTCCTCCATTAGCTACCATTGTTAACATTCATGAACATGGCTAAGTTTAGATGTTATTCACACATTTATTTTATGAAAAAGAATTAGGTGGGTACCTGAATTAACAGGTACTCTTTTATCATCCAGACACACTTGTTTGTTTCCGAATTTGTACAAACTCAAAACATTTGGCCAACTTTTTAGTCTGATCTATGTTCTCATTCATATGAGGACGATGTGCCGAATAAGCTTGGAGAGTATCAGCGGCATTGCCCACAGCTGAAACATGGTATGAGGACACATATTTGTTCACTGGCCAAGTAGCTGGACTGCTACAACTGTTCAAACTAGATGTTGACCTGATCCGTCTTCCAGTTGGTACATCCTGTTTGCTGTCATGGGCTTTGGGATGGGTGTGTTAGGAGAGATGACAAAGTGTCGTGATGTGTGGTTAAGGAGCAGGACCCCAGTTCTAGTAGGAATGCTGAGCGAACATGGGGATATTTATCAAATAAAAAATGATACAAACTTACAGGGAAGCACAAGGAAAACAGGATGAAAATGAAGGCAGAACAACAAGGAGAGTGACAGAACATAACGGGCAGCATAACCGAAGGATCCAGGAAGGAACAATGACTGACAGAGAGTTTCTATGGTAAGGGGGATGAGTTGAATGACATAGTATGTCGAGGTGTTATTCAGGAGACAATATGGAAGAGCTGGGGCAAAAGGTAAACTAGGAGAAGCTGAGGGAGGGAGACTAATTAACCAAGAGGAGCTGACGTGAAACACAAACACTTCATCAAAGGACAAGGACTAACGGAATAAACTAGTTTACACAGGGAACAGAGTACAAGAAGAAACTAAGCTCAAAGGAATAATTAACCTCAGCGATTAACATGAACACAGAAAATTAACAGAACACTGCAAGTCCGTATAGCAAAGAAATAACCACAGGGAGATGATGAGAACATAAGCACAAATCAAAACCTAATGTCCAGAGGTCATGCTGGAAGGAAAAAGAATCCAGCTGTTCAGGTTTGCCAGGAATAATTCAAAAACATCTTTTGGGATTGTTTATGATTTATGTATATTTTTCTGATTGTTCTCACACAGTAATCTCTAGATGTTTCATTGAGAAGGCTCCAAACAATGGTTGTATTCTTTTGTTTTGTCCAGAGGAGATTTGGGATTCGTCACTGAATCTCACTTCCATGCGGTCAGCCACAGCCCATGACTGCTTTTATTTAGCCCTCTCACACCTTGATTTTTTCTGTTATTTGTGAATGATGGTTCTAGTTTTACACAGTGATTCTATAATTACAGGTGCATCTCAATAAATCAGAATTACATTTAGAATTGTATTTATTTCTGTAATTCAGCAGCAAAAACTCATACATTTCATAGTTTTATTACATACAGTTATATACTTTAAACCATTATTTCTGTTAAAAAAATGTATATTATATAAGGCCATTATATGTCATGATCTGCCCTTTCTGCTGTCTTTATCCTGCCACTCCTCAGACCTCAGTTGTCAATTAAGCTTTATGGACCACACCTGCGAGCCATCACTCCAATCAAGCTCATCCTATACACCTGTTTCTTCCCAAGTTCTCTTCAGACAGCAAGAATACTTCAGTCAGTAGATAACTAACTGTTTTTCATGCTTGTTACATTTTTTACTGTGTTCTAAAGATTTCCTTGTGATGCCAAGCTCTTGTTGGACATCTGCCTGAGCTTCTACCTTCTGGACCTCGACCTGAATCGCTATTACTACTATGAGCCTTGCCTATCTCATCCCTGAACATCCCATGTATGACCCAAGCATGCATCCCAGAATCGTACTAAGCCTCAGTCATACTGTCTTTGAGTAAGCCAGCTCTCTTTTACACCACGCTACCTAACTTGCTCCTGCAGAGTTTTTCCTGCCTGCACCAGGTTTTCATTAATGAACCATTCAAAAGTGCAACACAGGGTCTGGCTTTAATATTGTGTTCCCTGCCTATCTGCTCCGTGACATTATAGAAACTTTCCAAAGCAGAAATGTTTTGTTATGGTCATGGTATGGCCGACACAATTATGAGGAAGATTGCTGACTTGACAGTAGGCCAGCAGTGACACACTGCAAGAGGGTAAGCCTTAAAAGTTAATTACTGAAGAAGCTTGTCATTTAAAGAGTATTGTATCTGAGCATATTAATAAAAACTGAGTGGAAGGAAAAAGTGCACAAGCAACTGGGATAACCAGAGGCAGAAGATGATTGTGAAGCAAGAGATTTACAAGGCACAGACTGTGGAGACATCATTGTCTTACCTAACCTAAGGAGTGAAATCACCTCGTTCCAGATAAAGGTCAGTTTTGCCTTTTTTGTTTGAAAATCCACATCCCATAATCTGGAGGAGGAATGCAGAATCCAAGTTGCTTCTGGTCCAGTGTAAAATTTCCTAACTAGATCTATGGAGATACAGAGGTCGTATAGAGACTCCATGTTCTGTCAAAAGTAAGATGAGACACCAGAGCCAATAATACAAATGAGCTGAAGGCTTGCCAACATTTCTGTTAACAGAAATAAATGTTTGCCTGATATCTCTCTAATCTATATGATAGAAAAGTTGCACCTTTTGAATTATATTATTGAAATAAATAAAAAAAATTCTATTTTACTCTGATGCATTGAGATGCACCTTTTTTTTCAAGGGAAACGGCTCAAAACAGTGTAAAGGAAATAGCCTACTTGAAATCTATTTGTAATGTAATGCATTACATTTGAAACTTGACAAACTTTGCCAAGGCATTATCTTTCTTTGTTGTTACCCTGCCAGTCCCCAACAATGGATTCATTATGGAGAGTAACATGTTTCAGCTTCAGCCTCGATGGTTCTTGAGCTATTCTTCAACATCCTAACCAAGGAGAGAGTTTTTGTCAACTGGTTGAAAATTGGATGCAATTCGGTGTTTCCATACAGGAGAAAGACCCAAAAATATATAAAACTGCCAATAGGATGCATAAAGTAAGCCAACACTGAACTTCTGCATTGGCATTCTCAAATTCAAGACTTCAGCCACAATGAAAAGGACTGGAACACGCTTCAAAGTCAAGTGTATTGCTATTAATCTAATTACTGTATTAGTAAAGGAATTTGATTGGATAAAGTTACCAGTAAATCCATGCGCACTATCCCCCAACCCTTAAATAGATACACAACTTAATTATACATTGTTGTACATTTGATCTGAAATGGCAGTACTTTGAGCTGCTTTGTCAAATTACACTTGTTCAGTTGGATTGTACGATCAATATCCCCGACTGAAAGGTCTGTGTTTTAAATGTTTCTTTTTCTTGTCCCCTCCCAAAAAACACATTTCCGCATCACCGCTCCCTCAAATATGTTATCTTTTCTTTGGGAAAGCAGAGAGAAAAGAAAACAATGGGAACAGTAGAAAATGAAGCCTGGTTCACATGAGACAATGGGGTAGTTTTAACAGAAAGAACAATGGTTTGCTTTTTTTTTTTTTCTAAATATGAAACAAAAACAAATGAGAACAGTTGTTTTTGCTTCAGGGTGGACTCCTTGCTTTCTTGTCGTCAACAAAATATGCATGTGTTGAAAGAATAAAAGGGAACCCTCAAACAGTAGCCTACATTAGAACAAGTCGAAGGAAACAACACTCTGGCTCCATGAAGTCGCTCTCTTCTGCTGAAACAAAAGAGGTAACACTGAAACACAAACAAAAGAGATAATACCCTAAAAGGAATAGGATGGTGCTTAGACTCTTCTCCTGACTGATACATTTGTGTAATAACTATCTTTATAATCTCTCTACAAACTATGGCTTTAGCTAATTGATGCTAAAGGAGGCAAATATCAGGAAAATTCTACAGTAATTGATATTTGCTGTGTACCCAACAAGATCAAATATTGAAATTGGTCCAAGGGGTGAGTAAAACAAAGTGTTTGTCTAAGATTGTCCACACATGAACATTATACCCTGTAAAAATATTTTTCTTGTAGTTCAGTTAAGCAGTACAAAATCAATGGAAGAAATCTGGAAATGATCACCTGTTCTTCACCATAACAATATAGAAACCTGACAGAGGTGTTTAGACTTTTGAAATTTGCCGTATGACATAGGGTTGAACTTAGAAATGGATCAACATGGCGATCAAATTCTATTAAACTCAGATTAGTCTCAGTGCAATCTCTCTCTAGACAGTGGATGGAGAGAGGACATGTGCAAACAGTTGGGGCCAGCACTCAAAGAGCCATGTTGTAATTTTGGAGTAGAAGTCTGATTAGGATTGAAATAGGCTATCTCGATAGCGGGAGCGATAAGGGAGAGTAGCGTCTGGGGGGGGAGGGCATAAATACCAGCAGTATGAATCAGGCATCTAACTTGGTTCTGCTTGTTGACTTCCTTTCTCTCGGGTTACTTGGTTTTGCTTGCTAGGATCTGATAAGCACTTTACGGCTGTTCTTTGTAGAGGCGCTGACGTTTGGTCTATGATGGGAAACAACGGTTCATTGAAGTGGCCAGAGGGCTTTTCATGGTTGGATTACTACATCTGGAGTAAGAGAAACTATGCGGTTACAGAGACGAGCAGGTTGGAAATCTATTCCAGAAGAGTGTTCCAGCGTCTGCTGGTACCGCTTATTGGCTGTGATTTGAGCTCAGCATAGTCTGAGATGTTAGAGTAGTCTGTAACTGAGAAGTCTCCGAACTCCCTGATAGAATGACCGCGTAGCTGTCGCCGTTTTAGAGGAGCATCCAAACACACCCTAATTCCAGACACAGGAATACCGTCTTACACTGTCACAGACAGATGGATCATATTGCATTAACTAGAGGAAGACACACGTTGAATATCATCCCATGGATGCATGCGAGTTTAAATGGGATATATTGTTAAAATTTAGTTGTTGTTTTTTGCTGTGAATGGGACCATACATTTGTAATTCTGAAATGCATGCCAACTCAATGAGTGAAAACGTTACGAACATATCTGTTTCTCATTCTAGAGCGAATTCAATTCAATTCAGATATATTACATTTTAAATGCCAAAGGGAAATTAAATACTGTGGTAAAGTTCAAAGAGTCTTCTTTAAAGAGTCGTTGTAGATGGTGATTGCGGTGGTCCTGTAATGATCTTTATCACAGAGGATCTGAAGAAGCCTCTGACTGAAGATGGGCTGTTGTTGCATTAAAGTCTCATGAAGAGAATCCTCTGAGTTGTCTATCCTGGTTGCTCTAGAGTCAACTGTAGAGCCTCCAGGGCAGTCCCCAGAGCAGAGCCCTCCTTGCTCTAAGCCTGATCAGCTTTTTTAAGTCACTAGCTTTATAACGGACGGCCGTAGAAGAGACTGCACTCTCCACAACAGATTTATACAAGATATGATCTTAGTGGGAACCTAAGCTTCCTTAAGAAGTACATTCTGCTTTGCTGTTGTCAAGATTAACACTGAGATATTTACACTCCTCCAGCCTCTCCACTTCTTCTCCCATGATGGAAATCTTCTTTGTTTTGTTCACATTCAATTCAAGATGAGATGTTTGTTGCCGCACTTTGCCACAAAGTGGTCCATCGGTTATAGCCATTGTGTTGTCTGTCTCTGATTCATCCGCAAACTGCAGAGTCCTCCGAGCATTTCTGGAGATATGTCCCTGACTTCTCCAGAACGTTTAAAGGGTCTAGAGTGAAAGGGAAGGGTGAAAGTACAGTTCCCTGTAGGCGGTCACCTGCAGGCTCACAAACTATAGTATGTTTGTGTAGATTCAAATTCAGGTCCTGATGCTTCCGATGTAGTCCAATGCTTTTCTGATTTGTGTTTCTTTGTGCCATTAATTCTCTTAAGCATGTTTTATTTGGATTAAATTCTGAAATATCTTGATAAATAATGCTTTTCTAAGTCTTTCTC